>NC_054469.1:100083997-100385372 GCF_017639515.1 Carcharodon carcharias
CAGAGGAAGTCAAGTAGATTTTTCCCTCATCTTGATTCATGTGCTGCAGGCCCAATCTGGCATTATGTCCTCCAGGAAGCCTGCTCGGTCAGTAGTGGTGCTACCAAGCCATTCTTGATGATGACATTTTGGTCCCCCATCTGACACACATTCTGTACCCTTGCTATTCTAGGTGCTTTCTGGAGGAGCACTGAATTCATCAATTGAGGGAGGACGGTATGTCGTAATCAGCAGGAAATCATCTTGCCCATATTTGACCTGATGCCTTGTGATTTCATGAGGTCCAGAGTCAATGTAGAGGACTTCCAGGGCTCCCTCCTGACTGTATAATATAGTGCTGACACCTCTGGTTGGTCTGAACTGCCAATGAGACATGACAAACCCAGGAATGGTGTTGGAGGATTCTGGGATTTTAGCTGAAAGGTATGATTCTGAGTTTGTTTATGTTGGGCTGTTAGTTGGCTAGTCTGTGGGACAAGCCCCAGAGTGAGGACAACTTCTACAGGGTTGACTGAGCTGCCTGTGTCTTTGTTGTATCTAAATCCAGTGCACAGGTCGACGCTGGGTGGTCTATCCAGCTTTACTATTTTTCTAGTGGTTTGGTACATTGAGTGGCTTTCTAGGGCAAGTCAGAGTCAGTCACATTGCTGTGGGTCTGGGTAAAGGACGGCAGATCTCCTTCCCTAAAGGATATTAACAAAGCAAGTTGGTTTTCATGATTATTACTACCAACTTTTTAATTCAAGATTCCTTTAATTAACAGAATTTAAATTTCCCATTGCTATGGTGGGATTTGGTCTTGTGTCTTTAGATCTTTAGTTCAGGCTTCTGGATTACGACTTCAGTAATATAACCCCTGAGCTGCTGTACCCCCTTTAAGATTTTTTTGCAGTTTATTTATATTTTATTTAATGAATGCAAATCCCTGGAGCCAAGCGATCGCATTCTCATTAGCTGAATTTAAGATGATTAATCCACCACTTATTCTATAGAGGGGACACGCCTCGGTAGTGTGCAGCATTGTTTGTGTCTCTCCATAAGTGCATAAGGGGTTTGTACTGAGGCCCCAGTGGTGGAGATTGGCTGCACAGGGGCCCTGACTTGTCCTGAATCTGTTTAGCAAGGACCACTCCCATTGTGGTAAACCAAAGCCTGCCAGTCAACACGTGGGGTTTGTCACAAGCAACATATTAGTGACTTCTCGTGTTTCCCATTCATTGGTCCAAAGGATATCTGCTGGTGGACCTTGCCCAGGGAGATTACTCCATATGCAGTGATAGGCAATTGGAGTCAGAAGTGCCGTTATAGGAGCAGATGAGTTGGGACAGTAATTGGCAGGTGATGAGGTGGATAAATGCAAATGTCTAAATTTGACTAGAGGAGAAATACTTGGGAAGAATTTACAGAACAAAATCATAATTTGTGGCAAAAAATGCCATGATCTTAGTGCTTTCATTAGTGATTATCTTGACAGTTAGTTAACTTTATAAAGGGTTGTTAATCGATCGACAATAACTCCGCTTATAATAAAAATACACATGTGGAGCATGGCAAGTTTTATTTCTGTGCCAGGTTTGGTCTTCCATTTTATACCAAATGATATGCAAATAGTACAAACAGGTTCCAAGTCTCTGACTAGCTCCAGAAATGCTTGCTGATTTCATGTAAACAACACAAGTCTTGGAGTGACCAGCTTCCATCCTCCAGGCTCTCTGCACGGCTCTGACCCTTCTGACCTTGGCAATGGCCCTGTCTCAAAATCCTTTCATTATAATACCACTTTGTACTGTACAATTTTATACACAGGGATGAATACCTCAGCTGAGGTGGCATTTTTAGATGTTTACCCGCCTCCTATCTTTCTGTGCTAAGATTTAAAATTTATTTTTCTCCCTTATTGTTATTATACTAAAATCTTAAGGGAAAGGATAGCGAGACAGCAGGATGGAGGCTGAACCAGTGTTTCATGTCTGCTTTTAAACTCTGTCTCTATTTATAAATAAAGTCCAGGATCCCATATGCGCTATTAACCACTTCCTCAACCTGTACTGCCACCTTCAATGATTTGTGCACATCTACCCCCAAGACCTGCATCACCTTTAGAATTGTACTATCACTTCACACTTCTCTGCAATAAATGTCATTTGCTACATGTCTGCCCATTCCAGCAGCCTACCCAGGTTCTCTTGAAGTCTCCTGCTATCCTCCTCACAGTTCACAATACTTTCAAATTTTTTGTAATTTGCAGATTTCAAAATTGTGCCCTGCACACCAACGTCTAGGTCATGAACAAAGATCAAGATCCTAGTACTGATCCCTGGGGAACCCCATTGTATACCATCCTCCAATCAAAAAAACAACCATTCACCACAATGCAGTTCCCTGTCACTCAATTAATTTCAGATCCATGCTGTCTCTGTTCCTTTTATTCCATGAGCTTTAACTTTACCGACAAGCCTGTTATGTAGCACCTTTATCCAAACACCTTTTAGAAGTCCACAGGAACAAGAGAAGGCCATTCAGCCCATTGAGCCTGCTCTGCCATTCAGTACGATCATGGCTGATCGAACACTTCAATGCCTCTTACCCACACTATCCCCAAAACCCTTTGTTATTGTTAATCAGAAATCTGTCAATCTCTACCTTAAGCATACACAATGGCTGAGCTTCCAGGGCCCTCTGGGCTAGAGAATTCCAAAGATTCCAAAATTTCTCCTCATCTCAGTCCTAAGTGGCTTCCCCCTTATTTTGAAATTGTGTCCCCTAGTTCTAGACTCCCCAACCAGGGAAACATCTTACTTGCATCTACCCTTTAAGTATTTTGTAGGTTTCAATGAAATCATCTCTCATTCTTTGAAGCTGTAGAGAATACAGGCTCAGTTTGCCCAATCTCTCTTCCTAAGATAGTCCCGCCATCCCTGGAACAATTCTGATGAACCTTTGTTGCCTCTATGGCAATATCCTTTCTGAGGTATGGGGACCAAAACTGCACATAATACTCCAGGTGCAGTCTAACCAAGCTTCTATACAGTTGAAGCAAAACTTCACCACTCCTTTACGCAAACCATCTTGCAATAAAGGCTAACAACTATTTGCCTTCCTAACAGCTTGCTGCACCTGTATGTCAGCTTTCAGTGACTTATGGACAAGGACACCCAAGTCCCTTTGTACATCTACACTTTCTAATCTCTTACCACTTAGAAATTACTCTGTACATCTGTTCCTTCTATCAAAGTGGATAACCTCACATTTTTCCACATTATATTCCATCTGCCATGTTCTTGCCCACTCACTAAGTCTGTCCAAACACTCCTGTAGCCACTTTACATCTTCCTCACAACACACGTTCCTGCCTAGTTTTGCATCATCATCAAACTTGGAAATATTATATTTGGTCTCCGCATCCAAATCATTGATACATATTGTGAACAGCAGGGGTCCCAAGTACTAATCTTTGTGGTACCCCACTAGTCCCAGCCATTCAACGTGAGAATGACCCGTTTATTCCTACTCTCTGTTTACTGCTTGTTAGCCAATCCTTAATCCATGCCTCCAGTATATTCCTTGCTATCCCATGTGCTTCTATTTTGCTAATCAACCTCCTGTGGGGGACTTTATCAAAAGCCTTCTGAAAACCCAATCCAGCTCTCAACTCTCCTTTATCAATTTTGATAGTAACCTCAAAAAAACTCCAAGTTCGTCAAACGTGGTTTCCCATATGCAAATCCACGTACACCACATCAACCGTAAGAACGTAAGAAATAGGATCAGGAGTAGGCCATTGGGCTCCTTAAGCCAGCTTTGCCATTCAATACAATCAAGGCTGATCTGCTGTGGCATGAACGCAACTTTCCTGGCAGCACCCCCCCACCCCCATAACCCATGGCTCCCTTGTAGATTAAAAATCAAACTCAGCCTTCAATGTATTCAATGACTGAGCCTCTGTACTGCTTCCAGTGTCAAGTATATCTGTTCTTAAATAAGGAGATTAAAGCTGTACCCAATACTCCAGGTGTGGTCTCACCAATGCCATGTACAGTTGTAACAAGACTTCCCTACTTTTATACTCCACTCCCAGTGCAAGAAAGGCCAACATTCCACTTGCCTTCCTAATTACTTGCTGTATCTGCATGCTTTTTGTAATTTATGTACAAGGACACCCAGATATCCCTCCACTATAATATCCAATAGTCTCTCTCCATTTAAATAGTATTCAGCTTTTCTACCAGACAATTTCACATTTTCCCACGTTATAACCCATCTGCCAAATTTTAGCCTCTTCACTTAACCTATCTATATCCCTTTGAGGACTATGTCCTCTACACAATTTGCTTTCTTATCTTTCTTTGAAGCTGCATTACACTTATCAACCCTTCCTGTTTCCTCATCAAAAAACTCAATCAAATTAGTTAAACATGATGTGTTTATCAAATCCATATTGGCTTTCCTTAATTAATCCACCTTTGTCCTTGTGACTTACTTTTGTCCCAGATAATTGTTTCTCAAAGCTTTCCCACCACTAAGGTTAAGCTGGACTGTACTACCTGGGCTTATCCTTACACACCTTTTTTGAACAAGGGTCTAACATCTGTAATTCTCCAGTCTTATGGCACCACTCTGTATCTAGGGAGAATTGGAAGATTGTGGCCAGTGCCTTTGCAATTTCTACCCTTACACCTTCAGCATCCTTGAATGTGTATGGGTCTGGTCCTGGTGACTTAGCTTTTAAATACAGCCAGCCTTTCTAATAACCCACCTATCAGTTTTTCGGCCCATCCAGTTTCTCAACTACCTCTCCTTTCACTGAGACATTGGTAGCACCTTCTTCATTGGTAAATACAGATGCAAAGTAGTCATTTAGTATCTCAGCCATGCCCTTTGTCTCCATGTATTAATTGCCTTTTTGGTCCTTAATTGGCCCATGCCTCCTTTCATGATCTTTTTACTATTTATATACCTATAGAAGACTTTACAATTCCCTATTATGTTAACTGCCAATCTGTTCTCATACTCTTCTTTTACTTCCCTCAAATTTCTATTTTCGGCTTGATTCTCACTTGTATTTTCAACCTGATGTATGTCATATGCTCCCCTTTTCTCCTTCGTAGAAACATAGAGAAACATAAAAAATAGGAGCATGAGTAGGTCATTCGGCCCTTTGAGCCTGTTCCGCCATTCAGTATAATCATGGCTGATCCTCTATCTCAATGCCATTCTCCCACCTCTCCCCATACTCCTTGACGCCTTTAGAGTCCAGAAATCTATCTATTTCCCCCTTAACTATATTCAGTGACTTGGCCTCCACAGCCTTCCATGGTAGAGAATTCCATAGGTTCACCACCCTCTGAGTGAAGACGTTTCTCTTCATCTCCGTCCTAAATGGTCTACCTCATATCCTGAGACTGTGACCCCTTGTTCTAGACCCCCAGCAAGAGAAAATATCATCCTTGCATCCAGTCTGTCCAGCCCTGTCAGATTTGTATATGTTTCAATGAGATCTCCTCTCATTTTTCTAAACTCCAGTGAATACAGGCCTAGTCGGCCCAATATCTCCTCATACGACAATCCAGCCAACCCTAGAATCAGTCTGGTGAACCTTTGCTGCACTCCCTCCATAGCGAGGAGACAAAACTGCACACAATACTCCTGGTGTGATCTCACCAAGGCCCTGCACAGCTGCAGTAAGACATCCTTGCTCTTGTACTCAAGCTCTCTTGCAATGAAGGCCAACAAACCATTGCCACCTTTACTGCTTGCTGCACCTACATGCTTGTTTTCAGTGATTAGTGTACAAGGTCACCGACGTCCCTTTTTACATCAACATTTCCCAATCTGTCACCATTTAAATAATACTCCGCCATTCTGTTTTTCCTACCGAAGTGGATAACTTCACACTTGAGCATGATATACTGCATCTGCCATGTATTTGCCCACTCACTCAACCTGTCTAAATCTTCTTGAAGCCTCTTAACACCCTCCTCATTGCTCACATTCCCATCAAGTTTTGTGTCATCAGCAAACTTGGAAATGTTACGTTTGGTTCCCTCACCCAAATGATTGATATATATTGTGAATAGCTGAGGCCGAAGCACTGACCCCTGTAGTACCCCACTAGTCACTGACTGCCACTCTGAAAAAGACCCATTTATTCCTACTCTCTGTTTCCTGTCTGCTAACCAATTCTTAATCTATGCCAATATATTACCCCCAATCCCATGTGCTTTAATTTTACACAATAACCTCTTATGTGGGACTTTAACAAAAGCTTCCTAAAAATCCACTAGTTCTCCCTTATCTATTCTACTAGTTATGTCTTCAAAAAAAACTCCAATCGGTTTGTCAAACATGATTTCCCTTTCATGACTTTGTCTAACCCCGTTGATATTTTCTAAGTGTCCTATTATTACATCTTGCTCTCTCTTTCATCTTACTCTCTCTTTCATCATCCAGGGAGCTCTAGCTTTGTTTGTTCTACTTTTTCCCCTCATGCGAATGCATCTCCAGTGTCTCCATTTGCTCTTTTAAGGCAGCCCATTGTCCAATTACAGTTTTTCCTACCAAAGTTTAATTCCACTTCACCTGGGCCAGATCGATTCTCACCCTATTGATGTTGACACCCTTCCAATTAATTGTTTTTACTTTGTCCGTTTCAATAGCTAACCTAAACCTCATGATCACTGTCCCCTAAATGTTCCCTACTGATCTTGAACCATTTAACCCACCTCATTTTCCCAGAACAAAATTCAGCAATTCCTTCCTTGCTGGGGAAAAAACATACTGATTGAGAAAATCGTCTGGAACACCCTTCGGAAAATCTTGCCCCTCTCTGCCCTCTACACTATTGCTATCCTAATCTGTGTTAGGATAATTGAATGACTGTTCTATAGTTTTTGAACTTCTCTAATGTCCATGCAAATTAAAGACATAAAGATCAGCATTCTATTAGTCTTTTGATTATTTTCTTTACATGCTCATGACATTTTAATGTACGTACCTGGACCCCTAAGTCTCTTTGGGTCTCCACTATTTCTATATTTTTAAAATTCAGGAAGTACCCTGTTATAACCTTTTTAGGTGTGAAGTGGATGACCTCACTTTTGGCGACTTTGAAATCCATTTGCCAGTTTTGCAATTTTATGCTTCCATGCATACTGCTGACAATGCCTGTCATCTTTGTGTCATTGGCAAATCTGTGAATATGCAGCTTTCAACCCCATCATCTAAGTTTTTAATAAATATAGTGAATAATTGAGGGCCCAGCACAGATCCTTGCAGGACACCATTAATCACATCCTGTCAATTAGAATGCCTACCCTTTATCCTTACTCCCTGACTCCTGTTGCTGTGCCAATTTTCTGACCAGATCATCAGTTCTATGAGCTTCAAGTTTAACTAACAGTCTCTTATGGGAAGTTTTATTAAGCATCTTCTGGAAGTCCATATGAATAACATACATAACGTTTCCCAAATGCTGCTTCAGTCATCCCTTCAAACAATTGTTCAGATTTGTCAGGCATGATGTGCTACGAACTAGGCTGGCCCCATCTGATCAGCAAAAATTTAAGGTGTTCAGTCACCTTACACTTGATTATGGACTCTAGTAATTTCCTGTCAACATGTTAGGCTAATTGATCTGTAATTTCCCGGTTTGCCTCTAACACCTTTCTTAAATAGCAGAGTGAAATGCTCAATTTTCCAAACGAAGGAAACTTTTCCTGCATTGGGAATGCAGGAAAATTGTAGCTAAAGGCATCTGCAAAGTTCTCACTTACTTCCGTTTAAACCTGGTCCTGGGAGTTTGTCACTGTTTAGTGCCATTATTTCCTTAATTACTGTTATTTTGCTTATGTTAATTTTGGTCAGTCCATGTCCAATGATTCAATATTAGTTTCCTTTGGCTTTCTGCGTGCTGACTGTTTCCTCTATTGTTAACCCTGACACAAAGTAATTATTCAACATGTCCACCGTTTCCTTAATTTCATTGACAGTTTCACTGTTGCCAGTTTACAGGGCCCACATTGCTCTTGACCACCCTCTTTTTCAATATTTATAAAAATTGTTCATTTTGATATACATGGCAGGTTTCGTTTCATGCTTTTTTTTTGTAGCTCTTGCTATCCATTTTGTCGGCTTTTTTGTTGCTCCTTTTATCTGTGCCATGGATCAGGATCTGTGCTTTTCTTTTGCATTTTTGTATTCTTTTTCATGTTGTCTCTTACCTCTTTAATTATCCATGGTTGCTTTTCTGGGCAACTAGAGATTTTGTCCCATAGGAATACAAACCAGTTTTGTATCACATTTTTTTAAGCAACTCACAATGATCTGTTGATTTATGCATTAACGGACTTGCCCAGTTTCCTGTGGGCAGTCTGTCTGATCACTTAGTTGTATTTAAATATAGAATCTTAGAGCTATTTCATGTTTTTTCCTTTTCAACATGTTGAACTCCACTGTATTAAGAGCCTCTTGAGATAAATGTTCATGCATCGTGAGGCTTATTACTAAATCTAATATGATATGCTCCCTCGTTGGTTCTAGAACGTACTGTTGCAGAAAAGTATCTTCAACATACATGAAATTATTTACCTTCTGCCATATGCTAGGCTGTTCGTTTCATTCTATACGAAAGTTAAAAACCCGCATTAAAATCTTTCTGCCTTTGCTTTTTGCTTATCTGATTCATGTATTTATGAAATCTACCATTTCAAATCTGCTACACACTGCCTACTGCAGTCTTAAATCGTTTTCTGTATCTGAATTCTACTTTTGCCTGCTTACCTCTTATTGTATCCTCTTTATCATTCAAGTGATTGCATCCTTGGTTGCTAAGGCCTTCCTCCCCTCTACCCTTTTCCCTATCTTTACTGTAGGCCTTACATACTAGTATATTTAGTTCCTAGACTTGGCAATCTTTCAGGTACTTCTCAGTAATTGCTACCATGTCATACCCTCTTAAGTTGAAAATGTGCCTGAAATCCATTCCGTTTGTCCCTGATACTCTGTACGCTTTTGTAAAGAGCACAAACTTGGGTCACACATCCTAACCTGTCCTTTTGCAATAATGTTTTACTCACATATTTCATATTTTTCTCCTGGTTTAATCACTTCGCGTCATTTTGTCTTCCGTTTATCCTGAAGTGCCTAAAACACAATCTCTGCTACTCTGCTCTGTTCCCTTTCATTTTTCTATTCATTCACGGGACGTGGCTGACACTGGCTAGTTGCCTGTCATCCCTAATTGCTCTTAAGAAGCTGGTGATGTTGAGCCACTTCTTGAACCTCTGCTATCCATGTGGTGTAGGTACACCTGCAGTGCTGCTAGGAAGGTAGTTCCAAGATTTTGACCCAGCGGCTGAAGGAACGGCAATATAGTTCCAAGTCAGGATGGTGTGTGGCTTAGGGGGGATCTTGCTGGTGTTTCCATGTATCTCCCGTCCTTATCCTCCTAGGTGGTAGAGGTCATGCATATGGAAGATGCTGTGGAAGGGGCCTTGGTGAGTTGCTGCAGTGCACCTTGTGGATGGTGCACACTGCTGCCACTGTGTGTTGGCGGTGAAGGGAGTGAATGTTTAAGGCAGTGGATGAGATGCTAATCAAGTGCGCTGGTTTGTCCTGGATGATGTTGAGCTTCTCAAGTGTTGTGGGAGCTGCAGTCATCCAGGCAAGTGGAGAGTATGCCATCACACTCCTGACTTGGGCCTTGTAGATGGTGGACAGGCTTTGGGAGTCAGGAGGTGAGTTACTCTGCAGAATTCTCAGCCCCTGATCTGCTCTTGTAGCCACAGTATTTATATGGTTGGTCCAGTTAAATTCCTGGTCAATGGTCACCCCCAGGATGCTGATAGTGGGGGATTCAACAATGGTAATGCCTTGACTGTCAAGGGGAGATGGTTAAATTCTCTCTTGTTTGAGGTGGCCATTGCCTGGCACTTGTGTGGCACAAATGTTACTTGCCAATTGTCAGCCCAAGCCTGAATATTGCCCAGGCCTTGCTGCATCTGGACAAGGACTGCTTCATTGTCTGAGGAATCGGGAATAATACTAAACATTGTGCATTCATCAGTGAACATCCCTACTTCTGACTTTGTAATGGAGGGAAGGTCATTAATGAAGCAGAGGAAGATTTTTGGACCTTGGACACTATCCCGAGGAACTCCTGCAGTGATGTACTGGGACTGAGATGTTTGACCTCTGTGCTAGGTATGACTCCATCCATTGGAGAGATTTTCCTCGATTTGCATTGCTGTAAGTTTTCTAGGCCTCCTTGATGCCACATTCCATCAAATGCTGCCTTGACATCAAGGGCAGTCACTCTCACCTCAATGCTTGAATTCAGCTCTTTTGTCCATTTTTAGACCAAGGCTGTAATGAGGTCAGGAGCTGAGTGGCCCTAACAGAACCCAAACTGAGCATCAGCGAGTAGGTTATTGCTGTCTAAGTGCTGCTTGATGACATGTTGCATCGCTTTGCTGGTTATCAAGAGTAGATTGATAGGATGGTAATTGGCCAGTTTGGATTGCTCTGCTTTTTGTGGACATAATATACCTGGGCAATTTTCCATATTGCCAGATGGATGCCAGTGTTGTAGCTGAACTGGAACAGCTTGGTGAGGGGCGCGGCTAGTTCTGGAGCACCAGTCTTAAGTTGCTGGAATGTTGTCAGGGCCTATTGACTTTGTAGTACCCTGTACCTTCATCCATTTCTTGATATCACGTGGAGTGAATCAAATTGGCTAGTGTCGATAACATTATGCCACCGCCTCCCCCACAATTGCCCAATAGGTTTGAGGTTCTCTCAGTTTATTTGGATGTAAGTGGGGGCTGCAGAGTGGATGAGCAAACTGGCCATGGCACCTTGATACAGGAAACCATTCATGTGGGGGGAGCAAAAAGGATTGTAATGGTAGCCAGGGACAGTATAGTGAGGGGCATTGACACTGTATTCTGCAGCAAAGAGCTAGCATCCAGACAGCTGCATTGCTTGATGGTACCCATGTTCAGGATATCTGCTCAGGGCTGGAGAGGAACTTGCAATGGGAGGGGGTGGATTTAGTCCTCATGGTCCATGTAGGAAACAGGTTCTGCATAGAGTATGAGGAGCTAGGCACAAATTCAGAAGTAGAACCTCAAAGATAATAATCTCTGGATTATTACCTGAGCCACATGCAAATTGGCATAGGGTACATAAAATTAGAGAGATGAATATGTGGCTCAAAGACTGGTGTGGGAGAAGTGGGTTCCGGTTCATGGGGCACTGGCGCAAGCACTGAGGAAATTGGGGACAGTACTATTGGGATTGTCTACACCTGAAACGTGCTGGGGCTGGTGCTCTAGTGAACTGCATAACTAGGGAAGCAGAGAACGTTTTAAACTAAACTAAACAGGAAGGGACAGAGAATACAGGGAGTACAAATCTAAGAGTAAGTCAGCAGATAAGGCTAGAGGTTACAAAAATATTAAAAAGACAAAACTTGTATATGGATGCACATAGCATTTGAAACAAAACAGGTGAACTGAGAGTGTAAATAGAAATAAATATGTATGATCTGATAGCTATTACAGAGACATGACTGCAGGGTGACATAGATTAGGACCTGAATATTGAAGGGTCCATGATACTTAGCAAAGACAGGAAGCTAGGAAAAGTTGAAGGGGTGGCTCTCTTAATTAATGATGGTATTAGCACTTTAGAGAGGGATGACCAAAGTTCAGGAAATCACGATGTAGAAATGGTTTGGGCAGAGATGAGAAATGAAAAAAAAGCAAGAAGTTACTTCTGGGAATGGTGTACAGGCCCCCTAACTAACTATACAGTAGGAGGGGGTGTAAAGGAAGAAGTAACAGGAGCTTGTCAGAAATGTACAGTGATATAAACATGGATGATTTTAATCTGTATATAGACTGGGAAAATCAGATGAGCAAAGGTTTTTTTTTAATCCATTCATGGGATGTGGGCATTGCTGGCATTTTATTGTCCATCCCTAATTGCCCTTGAGAAGATGGTTGTGAGCTGCCTCCTTGAACTGCTGCAGTCCATTTGCTGTAAGTACATGCACAATGCTGTTAGGGAAGGAGTTCCAGGATCTTGACCCAGCGACAGTGAAGGAAGCCTAGATGACGAATTCATAGAATGTAGTCAGGATAGTTTCTTTGGACAGCATGTTCCGACATCAACCAGAGAGCAGGCTATATGACAACTGGTATTGTGCAATGAGATAGGATTAATTGATAGCCTCATAGTGAAGGCAGCCCTAGGTAGCAGTGATCATAAATGATTTTACATTCAGTTTGAGGGAGAGAAGAGTAGGTCCAAAACTAGTATTTGAAACTTAAATAAGGGCAATTATGAGGGATGGGTTAATAGAGATGCAGTGGCAGACATTTAAAGGGATATTTCAGAATATACAGCATAGATACATTCCGATGAGAGAAAGAAATCCCAACGGGAGGACCCACCATCCATGGTTAACTAAAAAAATTAAAGATGGTGTTAAACTTAAGGAAAAGCATATAATTGCACAAAGATGGGTGGCAAGTCAGAAGATTGAACAGAATATAAAAAACAACAAAGATTGACCAAAAGACTGATAAGGAAGGAAAAATTAGAGCACGCGAGAGAGGAAGTTAGCTAGAAATATAGAGAGGTAGTAGAGTTTCTATAGATATTTTAAAAAGAAAAGAGTTAACATAGTGAGCATTGTCCCTATAGCATGAGGGTCTGGGGAATTAATAATGGAAAATAAGGAGATGGCGGATGAATTGAACCAGTATTTTACATCGGTCTTCACTATAGATGATACAAGTAACATCCCAGAAATAGCTGTAAATCAGTAAATGGAAAGGAAGGAGGAACTCGGGAAAATAACAATCACCAGAGAAGTGGTACTGAGTAAATTGTTGGAGCTGTGGGCTAACAATTCCCAGGCCCTGATGGACTTCATCCTAGGATCTTAAAAGAAGTGGCTAGTACGATAGTTGATGCGTTAGTTTTAATTTTCTGAAACTCCCTAGATTCGGGAAAGGTTCCATTAGATTGGAAAATAGCAAATGTAACTTCATTGCTCAAAAAGGGAGACAGAAAGCAGGAAACTACAGGCCAGTTAGCTTAACATCTGTCATAGGGAAAATGTTAGAAGCTATTGTTAAAGAAGCTATAGCAGAGCACTTGGATAAACTCAAGGTAGTCAGGCAGAGTCAACATGTTTTTATGAAAAGGAAATCATATTTAACTAACATATTGGAGTTCTTAGAGGATAAAGGGGAACCTGTGGATATACTGTACTTAGATTTCCAGAAGGCATTTGATAGAGTGCCACATCAAAGGTTATTATGGAAAATAGAAGCTCATGGTACAGGGGTAACATATTCACATGTGTAGAAGATTGGCTGGCTAACAGGATGGCGAGAGTAGACATAAATGGGTCTTTTTCAGGTTGGCGAGATGTAACAAGTGTTATGCCACAAAGATCAGTGCTGGGACCTCAACAGTTTACAATTTATATAAATGACCTGGATGAAGGTATGGATGGGATGGTTGCCAAATTTGCTGATGACACAAGGATACGTAGGTAAGTAATTTTTGAAGAGGACATAAGGAGGCTATAAAGGGATGTTGATAGGTTAAGTGAGTGGGCAAAGGCCTGACAAATGAAGTATAATGTGGGCAAATGTGAAGTTGCTCATTTTGGCAGGAAGAATAAAAAAACTCTCTTCCTCAAATGGTGGTGGAAGTGGAGTCTTTGAATATTTTTAAGGCAGAGGTGGATAGAATCTTGATAAGCAATGGGGTGAGAGGCTATTGGGGTAGCCGGGAATGTGGAGTTGAGGTTACAATCAGATCAGCCATGATCTCTCAATGGCGGAGCAGGCTCGAAGGGCTGGGTGGCCTACTCCTGACCCTAATTAGTATGTTCACCTGTAAGTCATGGGGATCTCCAGGTGTCAGCAGTGATGTCAAAAAGTAGGGTAAGCAGTCAATCACATTGAAGAATTCTTACAAACAGCAAACCTGGAAGTAAAAAGCTCTGATAATCTGTTTTAATTTAAATTTTCAGATAGCAAAATAAATGATTATACTTTGATTAAGATGGAAGTTAAAATACCATAAACTTTAAAGTAAAGATTTTGCTGACAAAAGAGTCATGCTGTTGAAGCTTATCATCTTGCTCTCATCAGGATAGACACAAGAATGCGAATTACCAAAGGGAGCAACAGTTTATACTGCATGAGAAAAGGGTGTTGATTGTTTGACAAGTCAACTCTGGTCAATGCATTGCCATGGAGAATGCACCAAGAAACTATTGTTTCCCACACTTATTTTTAATTCAAAAAAGGCACAATGCCTGGACATGTACCTTTTGCCTGCAGAGGACAGGTTCCTGTGTATGAATATAATGTAGTTTCTGGCAAGTGTGAATGAGCCACACTGCAAACCTGAGTATAATCTTGAATTGGTTTGTTATGCAATACTCATCTACTGTGAACATTCTAGTGCTAAATACTGACCATACTAAACCAGCCCATGCTTGCAAAACTCAGAACATAATGCCTAACGTTAAATATGTTTCCATGATTCGACAGTGCTTGCTGAACAATCTGGAGATTGCTAAGAATTACGTGAACAACCAATTTCAGATTATCAGTTGGCATCGCAATATGGCTCACTTACACTTGTGATATGGTGCACAGTTATGGCATTTCAGATTTTTAGGAAAAAGCTGTTTTGACGGTCACATTTTGTAAATGGACTGAGTTTCAAAATAGACTGAGGGTCACTTGACTTACTACTTGTGGATTCAAGCTGGAACCTCCTCAGCCAGACAGAGAGGAGACATCCTCAGACATACACATTTAAAATTCAATGAGCGTTCCAAAAGAGTAAACAAAAACTCATTGACTTGATAGCTTTTCCTCTAAACACAAAGACACTAACTGATAAGCCACTGTAAGGTGTTAACAACCTTGACTTTCTGATCATTACAGGGGATAAGAAGACTTTGGATAACTGTAATGGAATTACCACTTGCCTTATAGAGAAAGTGACATGGCATTCTTGTACAAGTCACATGATAACCATGGCCATCTTGCCTTATCTGCAAAAAGCATTGAAAAGAGCAAGAAGCAGAGTTTCACAGAGAACCACCTTGAAGAACCATCAGTCCAGGGAGAGACCGAGAAAAGCATCTAGAAACAGACACAGCTTCCGCTGTAGGTAACAAAGCAGTCTGAAAGTGCCACACCTGCAGAACCAGAAGAAAGGAACCTTCCCTCATCCCTGTAAGCCCTGTTTCCACTTACTTAAGCTCATCTGTTAAGTAACCTCTGACAATTCGACAGTGAAACTTTCGCAGCTGGAGTGACAACTCTACAATCTTAAGACCATAAGACATAGGAGCAGAAATTAGGCCAGTCGGCCCATCGAGTATGCTCCGCCATTCAATCATGGCTGATAAGTTTCTCAACTCCATTCTCCCGCCTTTTCCCCGTAACCTTTGATCCCCTTACCAATCAAGAACCTATCTATCTCAGTCTTAAATACACTCAATGACCTGGCCTCCACAGCCCTCTGTGGCAATGAATTCCATAGATTCACCACTCTCTGGTTAAAGAAGTTTCTCCTCATCTCTGTTCTAAAAGGTCTTCCCTTTACTCTGAAGCTGTGCCCTCGGGTCCTAGTCCCTCCTACTAACAGAAACATCTTCCCCACGTCCACCCTATCCAGGCCCTTCAGTATTCTGTAAGTGTCAATCAGATTCCCCCTCATCCTTCTAAACTCCATCGAGTATAGACCCAGAGTCTTGAAACGTTCCTCATATGTTAAGCCTTTCATTCCTGGGATCATTCTTGTGAACCTCCTCTGGACCCTGTCCAGGGCCAGCAAACCCTTCCTGAGATATGGGACCCAAAATTGCTCACAATATTTTAAATGTGGTCTGACCAGAGCCTTATAAAGCCTCAGCAGCACATCCCTGCTTTTATATTCTAGTCCTCTCGAAATAAATGTCAACATTGCATTTGCCTTCCTAACTACCGACTCAACCTGCAAGTTAACCTTAAGAGAATCCTGGTCTAGGACACCCAAGTCCCTTTGCACTCCAGATTTCTGAATTCTCTCCCCATTTAGAAAATAGTCTATGCCTCTATTCTTCCTACCAAAGTGCACGACCTCACACTTCCCCACGTTGTATTCCATCTGCCACTTCTTTGCCCATTCTCCTAACCTGTCCAAATCTTTCTGCAGCCTCCCTGCCTCCTCAATACTACCTGTCCCTCCACCTATCATTGTATCATCTGCAAACTTAGCCAGGATGCCCTCAGTTCCTTCATCTAGATCATTAATGTATAAAATGAAAAGTTGTGGTCCCAACACTGACCCCTGAGGAACTCCACTAGTCACCGGCCAGCATCCTGAGAAGGACCCCCTTATCCCCACTCTCTGCCTCCTGCCAGACAGCCAATCTTCTATCCATGCTAATACCTTGCCTCTAACACCATGGGCTCTTATCATACTGAGCAGCCTTCTGTGCGGCACCTTGTCAAAGGCCTTCTGGAAGTCCAAGTAGATAACATCCATTGGCTCTCCTTTGTCTAACCTGTTACCTCCTCAAAGAATTCTAACAGATTTGTCCTCCTCTTGATGAAACCATGCTGACTTTGCCTTATCTTACCATGCACTTCCAAGTATTCTGAAATCTCATCCTTAATAATGGACTCTAAAATCTTACCAACGACTGAGGTCAGGCTAATCGGCCTGTAGTATCCTGTCTTTTGCCTCACTCCCTTCTTAAACAGGGGGGTTACATTAGCGATTTTCCAGTTCTCTGGGACCCTCCCTGACTCCGGTGATTCCTGAAAGATCACCACTAACGCCTCCACTATCTCTTCAGCTATCTCCTTCAGAACTCTGGGGTGTAATCCATCTGGTCCAGGTGATTTATCCACGTTCACACCTTTCAGTTTTCCTAGCACCTTCTCCTTGGTATTGGCCATCATACTTACCTCTGTCCTCCGCGTCTCTTGAACTTTGGGGATGTCACTCGTGTCTTCCTCTGTGAAGACTGACGAAAGTACCTATTCAGTTCCTCAGCCATTTCTTTGTTCCCCACTTCTACTTCTCCAGCGTCATTTTCCAGCGGCCCAATGTCCACTTTTGCCTCTCTCTTACCTTTTATATATCGCAACACCTTGACTTCAAAACATACCAGGCCTGCACTGAATCTGGACCAATCCTGATTTAAGTTTATAGGTATTGTATCTTCATTTTACATACATACATACAAACATTCTAATTAGGAACAGCAGTAGGCCATTCGGCCCCTCAAGCCTGCTTCGCCATACAATAAGATCTTGCTGAACTGATTGTAACCTCAATTCCACATTCCCGTCTACCCCCCATAACCTTTCACCCCCTTGCTTATCAAGAATTGGTCTCTAGCTCTGCCTTAAAAATATTCAAAGACTCTGCTTCCACTGCCTTTTGAGGACTCTCAACCTTGTGAGAGAAAAAATTTCTCCTCATCTCTGTCTTAAATGGTCGACCCCTAATTTTTAAACAGTGACCCCTAGTTCTAGATTCCCCCACAAGAGGAAACATTTTCTCCACATCCTCCCTATCAAGACCCCTCAGGATCTTAAATATTTCAATCAAGCTGCCTCTCACTCTTCTAAACTCCAGCAGATGCAAGCCTAGCCTGTCCAACCTTTCCTCATAAAACAACTCATCCAAACCTGGCCTAGTAAACCTTCTCTGAACTGCTTCCAATGCATTTACATCCTTCCTTAAATAAGGAGACAATACTGAACTTAAGTACTCCAGAACAAAAACAGAACCACCTGGAAAAACTCAGCAGGTCCGGCAGCATCGGTGGAGAAGAGAAGAGCCGACGCCTTGAGTCCTCATGACCCTTTAACAGAACAGATGTGGTCTCACCAGTAAACTGAAGTATAACCTCCCTACTTTTGTATTCAATTCCCCTCACAATAAATGATAACATTAGCTTTCCTAATTACTTGCTGTACCTGTGTGCTAGCCTTTTGTGATTCATGCACTAGGACACCCAGGTCCCTCTGAATCTCAGAGCTCTGCAATCTCTCATAATTTCAATCATTTGCTTGTTTTTAATTCTTCCTATATCTTCATTTGTAACTAATCTTTGTGTTTGTATGTGTTAGTAACTTTATCTTTTCTTAGGTAACTTCCAGAGCCATAGAAGGAAATAAACTAATACTCTTCCTTTTTAAGTAAAAAGGTTTTGCTGCTGGGCTAGTTTAAATTTAATTTCTCATTCCACAAGTAAGAAAATACACACACACACACACACACACAGTCACTCTGCTCATGGGTGACTTTGGGGAAATACCTATTAAAGTGTCTATGACACTTGCTAGAAGCTACACATATTCATCTGCAGGAACCTCTCCTCTGCAGACAAAAGGAATATGTCCAGGCATTGTGCCTTTTTGAATTAAACGAAGGCATGGGGGAACAATAGTGCCCTGGTCCATCCTCAATGACAATGCCTAGACCAATCAGAGTCAACTTGCCTACAATCAGCACCCTTTTCTCAGGCAGTATAAATTTTTGCTTCCTTTGAAATTTGACTTTCTTGCACCTGTCTGATGAGTGCAAGACAAAAAGCTTTGACAGCATATATCTTTTTTCAGCAATAATCAAGCTATGTACTATTAAGTGACTATAAAGTTATTATTTTAAAAATGTAGAAAATTTTCATCATAATGGCAATTTGACTTTTCACAATTATAAAATTAGATTTTCAGGGCCAGTTGAGGGTGTTTACCAGCAATTTCGACCTTGGTACGTCATTTAAAAACCCAGTTATACATCACCCAACTAAGCGTCCCCCCTCCAGTTCTTTATTAATTTTCTTAAATCCATGTCTTTTGATTTTGACACTGCAGCCAGTTTTTGGTGTTTCCCCATAGCCCTGCAAATGTACAGAAGACATTTACAGAGCAGTACTGGCAAAAAAAATCCTATGTTTCTGACAGGCACCTCACTCTGCTAGCTTTTCAGATTGGGGCATCCTATCCTACCCTAATCGAAAGTCTATGGATAGGGATATGCATTTTTCTATTCAGCAGTGCACCAGTATGTGTGTAGTCAGTGATTTCTCCATAATCGAATAGCCCATCAAATGCTTCTTATCCAGGTTTACAAACATAGAATGGTATTTTAGATAAGTGAGTAAATCATATCAATTTTGTGTGATCATATTTCAGTGTGTCACTTTTTAGGAGAGAAAAGGAAAATTGCAAGGGAATGACTGCCCCACCTAGAGACAGCAATTTATTCAAGAATTCATCACTGATATTCAAGACTTCCTAATGTCCTGACACCTGCTGCACTTCAATGATTTGACCCATGTCAAGTAACTTTTCATCAAGCTGCAACATGGACTTGCCTAATGGTGTACTAGTTTTGGATGTCATTGGATGACATCAGCTAGCAAGTTGTGTGTTGATGTCAATGTCAATTTACGATAACTGGTTTTCGTGAGATTACTATGTCATATTCAAATTGTAGAAGTGCTGTTTTGTAGCCTTGCAGCAGTTTAACTTATGAATGCATGGACTACATAAACTTTCACAGTTCCTGATAACAGTGCTATTATTGGAACGATTACAATGAACAAAATCACACAAGCAACTTTTGTCTTTCTCTGCACAGATAATTTGTAGGATCGCATTGAGACCAGAAATGGAATACAGGATTTCCAGCTGCTGTGAACTATAAATGAGAAAATTGAATGGCCTATGCATATTAAATTAATCCTCAAATTCAGTTTTTATGTTTGACTATGCTGTGAATACCAGTTATGAGGTGGAAGTAAATAGTCAGGAATGCTGGCTCCTGTTAAATAGGGGAGTTACAAACTAACAGATCTGGTAGGGGACAGAGAAGTGGAAGGTGAATCATAGAGGTTCCCAGCTCAGTAGAAAATTCATAACCTTCCAAATTATTTGGACAAGAGGATTGAATAATGATGGGACTTTTGAGCAAGCGAAAGAAAATACAAGTGATAGCTTGAATATGAGAAAAATGAAAAACTGTGATCTTATTCATCATGAGTCACAGGGAAAGTTTTTGGGGCTATTGGTGTCCAAAAAGATTGTTCTTTTTAAAATTTGCTCATGGGATTCGGGCATTGCTGACAAGGCTAGAATTTATTGCCCATCTCTAAATGCCCTTGAGAAAGTGGTGGCATTAATGGATCAAGAGGTAGGCAAGGAAGAACCTGGTGAGATAAAAATAAAAAAACTGCGGATGCTGGAAATCCAAAACAAAAACAGAATTACCTGGAAAAACTCAACAGATCTGGCAGCATCGGCGGAGAAGAAAAGAGATGACGTTTCAAGTCCTCATGACCCTTCGACAGAACTTGAGTGAATCCAAGAAAGGGGTGACACCAGGAGAGAAATGGAAAGCAATGAAGGTGAGCAAGGCAAAAGAGAGATACGGAAATCTTGTTGCAGAGATGAACAGAACTTCTTCAAGGAGGTAGGCATTTCTTGAAGAGCAGTGGCAGTCAATTAAACACAGAGATAAAAACAAAAAAAACTGGGGATGCTGGAAATCCAAAACAAAAACAGAATTACCTGGAAAAACTCAGCAGGTCTGGCAGCATCGGCGGAGAAGAAAAGAGTTGATGTTTCGAGTCTTCATGACCCTTCGAGAGAACTTGATTGAATCCAAGAAAGGGGTGACACCAGGAGAGAAATGGAAAGCAATGAAGGTGAGCAAGGTAAAAGAGAGATACGGAAATCTTGTCGCAGAGACGAACAGAACTTCTTCAAGGAGGTAGGCATTTCTTGAAGAGCAGTGGCAGTCAATTAAACACAGAGATAAAAACAACAAAACTGCGGATGCTGGAAATCCTGGTGAGATGATGTGTTGGAATAGACAGCTGTCATATCGGGCTGATACAGTCAGTGACAAAGTTTGAGTTAATTGCTTACTAACCTTTATATTAGAGAAGATACATGAACATTTTTTTTTAAAAAGTTGCTTATGAAATTTACCAAGCAACCAGTTAAATACCGTAATGACATAATATGTGTTGCAGGGATTAGCTGGTGTTAGACACCAGTGAATTGGTAAGTGCATTGAACAGTCCCTAATACAAGATTTTAAAAGATGTCAAACTAATTAAGTACTGAAGCTGAGAGAAATAGCATATTAAATGCTGTGGATTGGAAGAAGAGAGAAGCTCTAATAACTTTTGGAAATTGCAGGAAATGACCCCAAGTCTTTTGTATGCATTAGCTGCAACTACTTGGATTTATATAGCTTCACTGGTGTTTTAGCACAAGTGGAAATTCTTTACTAACATGAGATCAACTGAATCTAAGACAGAAGGGATACATGGAAGATGAAGATTCAAGGGCAATTTCGTAGTTTGAATCAAGAGGTGACAATGAATAGATAAAATTTTCAGTGTCAGAAAGATTGAGGAAGGAGCGATAACAAAAAATATTACCTAGGTGTGTAGGAATAAGCTACAAGGCGATATATAGCCTGTGAGACTTAAAGCTCACGCCCAGGATCAAATAGGACATTGAGATTGTGAATTGCCTGGTTCAGCCTGATTCAGTGACCAAGGAAGGGGATGGAATCTGTCCAAAGGCAGTGGTATTTGCAGTGGGGGTCTAAACAAGATTGCTTTGGCTTTCTTATGTTGGGCTGGAGAAAAATGGATCTCATCCACGATTGGATGTCGGTTAAGTGACTGCACTGTAAAAGTGGCTGAAGCTCGGTAAGAAATAATGTGGAGAGGGAGAGCTAAGTGTCCTTGTGGAAAGTGTTCCAAGATACAGATGATTATACAGAGAAGCAGTATAGTGATAAAGAAGACTTAGCTCATTGGGAATTTTGGAGGTGACAATGCAAGGAGTCAAGAGAAGTTATTGTCTGAGCTGTGCTGGCTATGTTCGGCTAGTTCGGAGTAAGCTTTTTAAGGACTAGACAAGGAAGGTAGTTATTTGAGGACGATGGCTTGCTCAAGTGTGTGAAACACTGTGCAGAGGTCAAATCTTCAAAGGGGAACAGTAGAGTACAGAATTGAAGGACGACAGTTACGCTTTCTGCTTTTCACAGCCACCTGCTGATTATCATGACTAAAGCTTATTGTTCCTTGTTGTCGATGCATATAATTTGTTTTGTGTTGGTGCCCACTATCTGAATGTTTCAGAAGTTCAGCTTTTTTCACTGTCATATGACAAGTTAAAGAGAAAACAAAAAAAATGTTACAAGGAGCAGGAAAGGTAGACATGAGGGAGCAAAATGCAGGAAATGTAGAAACCAGAGCAGTATACCTAGAAGTTACATTTACTCTTTGCATTGTTTGCAACAGGGCTAAATAGATACCACCTAAGATCCCTTCTCACAGGAACTGATTGGTAAATCCTCTACAACTTGTGTTACTGAACAGCTCACTATGATGCCTACAAGACAATTTGGACTACTTTCTGTTATTTATAAGCTGTAACCCTATTACTGACCCCCATGGAACTTCATGAGCAGTTGGTTTCCACTCTAACACTTCTTCACACGCCATCACCATCTGTTGCCTACCTTTCAACACACATCAATCCAGACTAGTATTTTGTCAGCAAGCTCAGTGGCACACATCTTGTAAACTGGTCTTCCGTAGCATGAAATCATGTCCTGAAATTTAGGTAGGTAACATCCTCTTCCTCAGCTTCAGACATCAGAACCGATTGCCTCCAAGAAATGCAGCAAATTGGTCAGATGTGATCTGCTCCTTCTGAATCTATGCTAGCTCTTTCAAATCAACCTTGTCCTCCTAAATAATCTCTCGTAAATTTCCAATGCTTTCCTCATCAAAATTTCCAATTTCCTAAAATTGAGCTGTGGACCACATGTTTGCAATCTGAGAGTTTAACCCTTGCATTTATTTTATTGCCGGGAGTGAAATGTTCTACTTGGCACCCAATTTCAATGAGCTTTGAAAGGTATCTGTTTTCTCCAGCCTACTGTAACAGCAACTTGGATGAAAATCATCAGAATCTGGAGCATTGCCTTGTTTACCTTATGCTTTCCAAATTTTTGAACTGTGCTTTTGCTAATGGTAGTAAGGGTTTCCAGTTTTTTATACTCCTCTGAACACTGGTATTTCTCTTCCAATGGTTAAAAGGACAGGAACAAAGTACTGATTTAGGAATAATGACATTCTTGTCATAATGCATAATATAAAAGCAAAATACTGCAGATGCTAGAAATCTGAAATAAAAACAGAAAATGCTGAAAAACTCAGCAGGTCTGACAGCATCTGTGGAGAGAGAAACAGAGATAATGTTTCGAGTCCGTATAACTCTTTTTCAGAGCAATCTTGTCTACTGATGCCACCAGTAAACAGTTGAACATCCCTCTGCACCCTGTTTTTCTCTAGGTGCATCATAATGATGCTTTGTCACTGAATTGTGGGTTGAATTCTCCGGTGTCACGTAAAATGATACGCGATGATGTTGGGCAGGCATCCCGACGTCACCGCGCGTCATTTAGATTTTCAGTTCGGCAGACGAGCAGCCGAGTCGGCTGCGCACATGCTGAACTGTCAAAGGCCTACTAAGACCTGTTTAAAATCTAATTTAAACAATAACATGAGCTGCCCATCCAACCGAAGGTTGACGGGCAGGTGAAGAGCCCAGGCAGCCTTCCCATTTTTCATGGAACCTCATCCACAGGCAGGATGAGGTTTCATGAAGTGTTTAGAAATTCAATAGAAGTTTTATTTTAAAAAATCATTGAAATGTCCCAGCTCATGTGACACTGTCAAATGAGGGGACATGTTTTAAAATACTTTATTTAGAAATTTTAAACTTAACCAAATCTCCCTGAGGCACTTCTGTGTGCTCTTTCACACACATGCGCAAAAGAGCACACTCCCGACTCAGGGAATCTCCCCCCCACAACACCCCCACCCCACCCCTGCCCACACAGGGAGCACTAAGCACTTCCAGGCGAGTGTCATGCTGGATGGGCCTTAATTGGCCCGCCCATGTAAAATGGCAGCGTGCACCCAATCGGGGGTGCCAATTGTGTTCAACCTCGCTCCCGAGCACCCCTGCACAAACCCACCAACGGGGGGAGAATTCAGCCCTATATGTTTTCAGCTATATTTCTCCCATGTTCCCTCCTTGTGTCACCAATTGCCCATTTCTTACTTTCCAATGCATTTCCTAACTGCTCTGTTCAACCATGTTGCTTTTACTCTCCTGTTTGGTTCTCAGCTGGTGTTCTGGGATCTGCTTCTGCAATGTAATCAGATATCTTCTTCAAACACCTCCATGTTCATTACCTTTTATTTGCTTGTCCCATTTCATTCCTTTCATACAGCATTTCATTTTCTTGAAGCCTGCTGTCCTGAAATATATTCACTTAATAGATATTTTATCTGTTCAATCCTCAGTTGAAGCATAAAAATGAACAAACTTTTGTTCACCAGAGTCCAAATGATCTTGTTGAACTTTCTCCTCATTCATTGGAAGTGAATCTCAATATTGGCTCCCCTTATCAATTCTCTCACCTGCTGTTTTAAGGGAAAATTATTTAATTTCAATAAGCTTCACATATTTCAGAATACACAGAACGGGTACAATCCAATGAGTGAAAAAAAGTCCAAGGGACGGACACACTGTCCATGGTTAACTAGGAAGGTTAAAGATAATATCAAACTTAAACAGAAAGTATATAATTGTGCAAAGATAGGTGGAAGGCCAGAAGATTGGACAGATTATAAAGAATAGCAAAGGATGACTAAAGGAGGGAAAAATTAGAGTACAAGAGAAGGCTAGCCAGAAATATAAAAACAGATAGTAAAAGTTTTATAAATATTTAAAAAAGAAATGAGTTAGGAAAGTGAGGGTGGGTGCTACAGAAAGTGAGTCTGGAGAATTGATAATGGAGAACAAGGAAATGCCAGATGAATTGAACAGGTATTTTGCATCAGTCTTCACTATAGAGGATACAAATAACATCCCAGAAGCAGCTATAAAGCAGGGAATGGAAGGGAGGGAGGAACTCATGAAAATTACAATCACTAGGTGGGACTGAGTAAATTGCAGGAGCTGCAGGCTGACAAGAGCCTGGGTCCTGAAGAGAGGTGGCTAGCGAGATAGTTGATGCATTGGTTTTAATTTTTTGAAACTCCCTAGTCTCAGGAAAGGTTCCATTAGATTGGAAGATAGCAAATGTAACTCCATTACTCAAAAAAGGGGAACCAGTGGATATACTATACTTAGATTTCCAGAAGGCATTTGATAAAGTGCCACATCAAAGGTTATTGCGTAAAATAAAAGCTCATGGTATAGGGGGTAACATTGGCATGTATAGAAGATTGGCTGGCTAACAGGATGCAGAGAGTAGGCATAAATGGGTCTTTTTCAGGTTGGCAGGATGCATTAAGTGGTGTGCCACAGAGATCAGTGCTGGGACCTCAACTGCTTACAATTTACACAGATGACTTGGATGATGGGATGGTTGCCAAATTTGCTGATGACATAAAGATAGGTAGGAAAGTAATTTTTGAAGAGGACATGAGGAGGCTATAAAGAGATATAGATTAAGTGAATGGGAAAAGATCTGGTAAATGTGAAATTGTCCATTTTGACAGGAAGAATGAGAGAGAGGCATATTATCTAAATGGTGAGAGGTTGCAGAGCTCATAGGCGGAGGGATCTGGGTGTTCTAGTGCATGAATCGCAAAAGGCTAGTATGCAGGTACAGCAAGTAATTAAGAAAGCTAATAGAATGTTGTTATCATTTATTGCAAGGGTAATTGAATACAAAAGTAGGGAGGATATGCTTCAGTTATACAGAGCACTAGTGAGACCACATCTGGAGTACCATGTACCTTATCTAAGGAAGGATGTAAAGTAGTTGGAAGTAGTTCAGAGAAGGTTTACCAGACTAATACCTGAAATGGGCATGTTGTCTTATGAGGAAAGATTAGACAGGCTAGGCTTGTATCTGGTGGAGCTGAGAAGGGTAAGAGGCAACTTGATTGAATTGAAAGATATAAGATCCTGAGGGGACTTGATGGGGTGGATGTGGAGAGGATGTTTCCTCTTGTGGGAGAATCTAGAATTAGAGGTCACTGTTTAAAAATAAGGTGTCACCCAATTAAAACAGAGATGTGTCAACATTTTTTCTCGAGGGGGATCATGAGTCTTTAGAACTCTCTTCCTGAAAAGGTGGTAGAAGCAGAGCTTTTGAATATTTTTAAGGCAGCGGTGGGTAGATTCTTGAAAGCAAGGAGTGATAGGCTATCGGGGGTAGGCGGGATGCAGATTTGAGGTTAGCATCAGATCAGCCATGATCCTATTAAATGGCGGAGCAGGCTTGAGGGGCGGAATGGGGCCTACTCCTGCTCCTTGTTCGCATGTTTGTATGTAAATTGGGCTTACTAAGTCTACATCTAGATCAGGAAGATTAAAAGCTCCATGATTACAGTTGAGACTGCAGTATAAATTTTCTTATGAACCGTCTTTGCAGCACTGCTATAGCATACTTCTATCACTATCTTTTGCCCCGTTTGTCATCTGGATACACCCAGAGACCTCCGCCATTTCCTCTCAACAATCTATAAACCTTGCCTGATATAAATTTGTTCATCATTTATTCTCTAATTTGCTCGAGCTCAATTGCTCTTACCATATACAATCACTCCCTATTAACCATAACTTATTCATCAGCTTATTTATGTTTCTGCCTTTTATGCAAATTGCCCATTTTTTTAAATCTCCATTGCTCCATTCACATCACTTCTGTCTAATATTTTATCTACATTGTCAATCCTGATCTTATATTTGACAAGAAATAGGAACATGGAAAAGAGTCAAGGAGACCAATCCTGTTTATTCAACTTTAGCTTAAAGTATCTGAATGTATTAAATTTAGTGTGAACTCTTTATTCTAAACACCAGATGATCTCTTATGAAGTTATTGATAGATAAAAGATTAAAAACATCACACTATTACCCTAGCTAGACTTGCCTCACATCTTCCCCTGATTACCTGTATATATTTCACATATGTTGACACATTCTTTATTTTATTACCCACTTTAGTATTTTACTGTGTTGCTATATTCCCTCAGTTTCTATTTCATCCAGGATACAAATGTCTGATGAAACAGACAGTGAGAGGGGTAACTCCTGGCAAATAGTTTTTAGAGATCTAGAGACTGATTGGGAATATGCATCTCTAACAACCAGACAGCTGTATTGATTCGTTTTATGGGTGAATAATTTTATGCTTACTTAAAGTCTTTACGATGGCAATAAAGTATGAAACCTATAATGCCTTGTGACTTGATAATTATTTAAGTTACATTAAGAGGTCAATCAGCTTGATTGGTGACACTGTATGTGTTTGTTCAAAATGAAGTATTTTTACATACACTCAACCTGCCACAATATTGTTAATAGTGTATCAGTGAATATCATGCTTTAAAGAAAAGGGGCATTATACAATGTAATGCATAGTATATTATTTGTACAATTGATGTTTCAAGTATTCATAGGATTGAAAAGAATCATTCCTTCCCAGACCATGACCACAACCAAGTTCTCTTTCATCCATTCACCATATTTTCAATATAGAACTTCACCCCATTCTGCATTTTCTTCTGCAGATCCCATATGTGATGCTGCCACAGTGATTGTCTTCTGTCTGACCTCATCTCACCTGGCTTTCCCTCACGTTGAAATTGGTGTTGTTCAGCTTTCAACTAATTTTCCTGACAATGTGTTTCTCAAAGGAGTGAGGACCTCTAGTTCAACATTGCTGGCTGTTACAGGCACCTTTCTTCAGCTGCTGGCTGAAAAGATCAAATCTTTATTGAAGTTGAGAAAAGACAGAATGTAAGTTGCACCGGGTTGAGGTAGACACATGGGGCTGAATTTTAATTTTCAGACTTGCTCACAGCTCGGAGGCTGGCAGTGTTTGGAAATTTCAGCAATGCATTTGTGAATGGCTTTTTGAACTAACCAGTACATTTGCACCTGGCTTCCAGGTTTCCTGACTAGTTAGCCCACAGCAGTCTTTTTCAGCTCCAGTATTTAAAGGAACATTACAAGGGTCAGAATTGAATTATAGGTGGAGGTTCAACATGGCAAGGCAGCACCACACTCCCATGATGCAAACCTGGACGTGATGCTGTGGGCTGTAAGGGCCAGCAAGGAGATTCTGTTCCCCCAGCATGGGAGAGAAAAGGCAGCCTCAAAACAAGCAGGAGTGGCTGGAATAAAAACAGAAAATGTTGAAAGGGCTTGGCAGGTCTGGCAGCATCTGTGGAGAAAGAAACAGTTAACGTTTCAGGTTGATGATCTTTCATCAGTGACAGGATATAGTTGAGGAAGTCAGCAGCAGGAGTGCGCTGCCTTGCACCTGGAAACAGTGCCACAAGAAGTTCAGTGACCTGATCAGGAAAAGTGAGAGGCATTGCACATTGAAATATAAGCCCTCTCTGTCTTGTCTAGCCTTCTTCTGCACATTACTCCTGATATTTTGCAGGTGCACCTATCCTTCTCTGTTGATGCACCTCCTCACATCACTATCTGACAGCCATCACTGACATTGACCCTCATCTTACTGTAATTCTGCACCCATCTCTCACACTGCCCCTCCGCAAATGTTGCTCTTCCATTTTATTTTCGCAAGCAAACCCTCATCAATGGACTGCACACTCAGAATGCCACCTCAATGAGGGGCACCTCACTGAAGTGCAACAAAGTGTACAACAGTTTTTGGCTAGCAGAGAAGTATGGGTGGGCCATAAAAGGAAGATGGAGAAAGGGTACAAGGAATTTAGGACTTTGCTGAAAGCACCTCCGCTCCTGATACCTTGACCGTCACAATCAGACCCTCCTGTCCTGATGGCTGAGTCTGCCCCTGCACAGAAGCAGGTGGTGCAGCCTTTGGTTGGGCCCTCCCTGGCTCCAAAACTGAAAGGGCGATGGTCATGAGCACGGAGTAGTCTCAGCAGGGATGAAAGCATCCTGCCTCTTGCTTTGCTGAATCTACAGAGAGTGTATCACATACGAGTATAAAAAATGGAAGAGAAAAGATTTGTAGTCGCACAAGGGTATTAACTTGGGTTTTTTATCATTATTACATTGTCATACTTATTTTTGTTTGGGTTATAAAATTCATGTCAAAGCTACATTGTCCCATCCTCCCCATTTTTGCCTGCTGCCTGTCAAGTGACTTTTTGCTTTGTGAAGAATGGTATGACAAGAGTTAAAATTGAGCAACGGCTGTCTTGTGAGAGGGTTGAATTGTTGCTTGTGGGAATGATTTTGTGCTGGGGCCTCACAGCGAGGGGGTGGCAGGGGGTTAGTTTTTAGTGAGTTCAGCATTGGCATACTAGATGGCTGCATTGCCGCAGATTAACTTAAGTCCATCCTGTGCATACCTGGCAGGCGAGTGTGTGACTGCAGGTGTCCTTGCCACATCCGGCTCTTCCCCCTTCTCCCCTTCCTCTTCTCCTCCAAAGATGCAGAGTACACATCACCTTCCACCCCTTCGAGCTCAAGCCCTGGCTGCTGAGCTTTGTTGTGCAAGGTGCAGCAGATTGCTACTATTCTAGAAATCCTTGCTAGTGCATACTGATGGTTGCCCCCCAGTCTTCTGAATTGCAATTGCTTACTCAATGATGCTCTGATGCTCGTGTAGCTTCTGTTGTACTTTTCCTGGGTGTCAGTGCTAGCGCTCCTCAGAGGTGTTATCAGTCATGTCTTTCGATGGTAGCCCTTGTCACAATGGAGTCATTCACTGACTCTGCTTTGAAGTGTGAATATCTCTGGTGGACTTGACTGGAGCAGGATGGACATATCATGACAGCTTCCTGGGTATCTTGCAAAGAAATGCATGATGATCTTTTGGTGGTTGCAGACTAGCTGAACATTGATAGATCAGAAACCCTTCTTGATGTATATTGATGAAAATCCCTAGAAGATCTGGGGGTGTGCCTGGATTACCACATGTTATCAATCTTAGGCACCCTGAACCTGCGCAAAACCAGCCATAGCAGCAAATCTGAGTGTGTTGTCATTCTGACTGGCCTTGTCATTAGCAAAATGCATTGGCGATCTATTTGTCATCTGTGCACAGCAGATTGAAAGATCCAACAAATATCACCAGCAGGTTCCTGGAAGGAGCCGGAGGTGGAGAAATCAAGTGCTGTGGTGACCTTGACGGTTATTAGGAATGCGTACCCATCTGGTCCACTTGGAAGGAGGCATTTTCCAGGAAGTTACAAATGTCAGCAATCTGACTGGAAAGCTTGGGCCTCTTGAGACAAGTATGCTCAGTCATGTCCAGGAAGTGCGTCCCCTGCGTGAATACCGTGTTGAGGGGTACACTTCCAGTGAGCTAGAGTTCCGAGTTCATCCCCGCAGTCCACTGGAGTGCCAGGTGTTTGAGGAGGAGGCTGCAGTCGCTATTGCTCCTGCTGCTGGTGATGTTGCTGACACAGCTTCTCTTGTTCATCATTCAGGGCAGAGCTGCATAAATATCTTCCATACTCCTTTAAAGGCTGACAGGTGGGGAGTGCAAATTGAAGGCAAAAAAAAGCACCAAGGTAGCAAAAGTGACCTCCATATTGGAAATCACCTTCAAAGCATTGAAAGACAGTCAGCATATGTCCTGTGAGCAAATGCCTTTCATTTAGGCAAGGAAGCAAGTGTCAGATTTCTGTATTTAAAACCTTTCTTGCCTGTCAATTGCTCAAGTCCCTCAATTCCCACTGTCCTTGTTTTACTTAGGAAGTTACAGGAAGCCCTGGGAATCTGTGCGCTCAGTTAATCCGAATTTTGGTTTAAAAATGCAGCTAATAATCCGATACCTTTAAATAGCAGATTTACCTTTCTGGGGTTGTCCTACATGCAGAACAAAATGCTCCTGTTAAAGGCAGAAGTCGGTGGCGGCTTCAACCTGTTGCACCCGTAGAAATTCATCCACCTAAACGTGTTAAAATTCACCCCGTGATTTCTAGGAATCGTGAGTTGGAATGTGGGGGAGAGTGGAGTGGGTGGGGGAGGTGCACAGTGTGAGGAGATAGTAATTAAACACACTAAGGGGCTATCTTAGACTTTAGTAGTTCTGAGGAATGATAATCTTAGGTTTTGGCAAAACTGGGATAAGGGTTTGGAGTTTGGCAGCAGGTGAGTGTGGTTGCTGTGACAGACCTGAGAGGTGGGATGTGGATTCTAGGGCTCTAGCAGCAGTTGGGTTGGGGGCGGAGGGAAAGGGCCTGGCTACACTGGTTTGTAAGTTTCAAATAGATCTCTGCAAATATTGAATTGTTTTTTTTTATTCTTCCCTATAAAATTGTTTTTTGATAAATCTCTCAGCTGCATTAATCGTACTGTTTCTATTGGAATGGTAAATACATGACTGCTTTCATAAAATTGAATGTTGGTAATTGAAAAATATGTCAGGAATGTTGTATCTTTTGGAAGGCAAGTGTGAAGGGTGAGGCTTCCAGCCAGTGTTCCCTAAACAGACAGACTTCTGATCAAAACTGCAAAAGAGAAATCACATCCAGGTTCAGGCTTTTGGTAAAGATCTTGAAATGACCATTTTACGATATTAGAGGACACAAAAGACAACTCAATAGACAAACTTACTGATGGTATTTTGAAATGGGCTTTTGAATTAAAAGCCTTGATTGGACATTAGAAATTATAATTAGATTTTTAAAAAATAGATTTTTTAAAATCGATTTTTGTTAGTGGATTGCTCTGGTCATGATGGATTAGTCATTTTTGTAAATCCAAATGAGGTTCTCATTGATTTTGTTGCTGCTTACTTTACTTTTGATTTGTGTGCCCACTTTCATTCTTTTTGTTTCTGATTGGCGAACAGTGAAACAACGGCAAATCAAAAACTTGTGACAGCAAAATGTTGTCATGTAATTTTCCCATAATATGCATTGACGTAGGACAATTAGATTTAAATATAGACGTACAAAGCGTTGCTCAAAAATCGTGACATAGGGTGTATGAGTAATGCATACACCATGCACATGACTCTTAATGCATTACTAGTTGATCTCCTGTCAGGTTAGATATGAAAGTCAAGAACAAGTGTATTCTTCAGATCAAGCAAGATTAGAATTCACCCCTCCCCCTGCTGACCCTGTGGACGCTGCCAGCAAACCAGCTATTACTGCCGTTCTCTGCATTTCTTTCAACAATGTCCATTCACTTGTGAACAAGGCCTTTGTCACCCAGGAGCAAACTTTGGATGATTGCTTTGAATGATGGCCTTGATGAAAACATGGCTGAGGGGTGATGACACCTTCCTCTGAAATGAAATCCCCCTGTCCGGCTGTATCCTCCACCATTTACTTGCCCAGCCAAGAATCATGCACATTATCCTGTCTCCTTACACCTCTGGCACTTTCCCCTGCTTTAAGCATCTCACCTTGTTCCACCCCTCTCACCTTTTATTTAAAATCCTTGTCCTCTTCTGCCCACCATGAAAATCTTTTCATTGAGATGTCTCCACTGGTTTCCTCCCTGAACCTCTGCCCTGGGTGACATCTCGTTGGTGATTTCAACCGCCATCTCATTCATCATGGTCCCTTTCCTGAGTTCACTGCTGTCTTATCCTCCCTCCATGTAAACTCCCAACCCCGTATTCACACCCACCCTCTTGATCTTGCCATCTCATATAACTTTGCTACTCCCATTGTATCATTCACAGCTGAGGCCATCTCTAATCACCCATGTCCCCTAGTGCTAGATTATCCAGCCAGCATAAGTAATTTCTCTCAATCAGTCCTATCTTTTCCCTTTATTTTGATCAAATCAGCCCTTCTAAATTCTAAGGAATGTAATTCAAGATTGTGTAATTTCTCCTTGTAACTTGACCCTTGGAGTCCAGGCATCATTGTGGTAAATCCATTGTGCACTCCCTCCAAGGCTTCCTAAAGTATGTTGCCCAGAACTGCTCCAAGTACTCCAGATGTGCTGAAACCTGGGTTTTGTATAGCTGAAGCATGACTTCCACCCATTTACATTCCAGCCGTCAAGTCATAAAGGCCAGAATTCTAATAACACTTTTGGTTATTTTCTATATCTGTTCATTATATTTTATTGATCTATATACTTGGATCCTCAAATCTCTTTGGACCTGCAATGTTTCTAGCTTTTTTTAAAGAGTACAATTTTTAAAACCATTTTAGAGCCATTGTGGATGACCTTGCACTTGCCTACGTTGAAATCCATTTGCCTCAGTTTTGCCCATTCACTTAATCTGTCAATATCTTTTTTGTAATTTTATGCTTTCGTCTATGCTGCTTACACTGGCACTACCTATCTTGAAACATTTTGAGTAGCATACATTTTACCTGTCAAACTTCAGGTGTTAAATTTTTCTGTTTCAATTGTATTTGTTCTGAAATTTTATGTTCAGAAGATGGCAATAAATCACAATGTACAAGTCAATTGTGCCAATTTTGTATGGATACAATGTTCAAATCAAAAGGAAAGTGGGTAGACAACTTTGCAATAGGAAGTTGGTAAGGTAGGAAATCAACCAACCTAGAATAGATGGCCATCACAATAAGATGTGAGTCAATGTAATTTCTTGCAGTATTTTTAAAGAACGTTGCAACTTATTTTTTCCACAAAGATAAGGACATGCAACTGAAATAAAGCTTGTAATGCAATTGACATTAACAAAATCACAATAATAAAGTAAGTAATTAACCTTGAATCAGAAAAAAATTGTTAAATTTTGATTTAGCGGCTCTTCCCTTAATTTCAGTCATAGTGCATAAATTGTATAAAAACCAACCATAATTCCGATCCCTGTTCATACTTTGTGTGTGCTCTGCTCGAGGGCACACCCTTGGCTTATTATCTGCTGATGTTTCATCCTGAGTGGCTTTCTTGGTAGTTTTTGTCAGTGGTGGTTTGCCATTGCCTTCCACTCTCAGGGGAAGCCTATCTCAGCCAGAACAGCCATGTTGTTGGTATCATTTTGGAATGTTGGAAGCTTTGCCTGTTAAGATTTGCCTGATTGGTTTCTTTTAAAATTTGAATGGTCAAAATGTTGAAATCTCAGTAACTCATTTCTGGATTTTTTTTTAAAAGAAATCATTTCTTTAAATCAAGGGGATTTGCTTGATCTCAGAGGAGGAACTATTCTCTTTGAATTTTGAAGAGTATAAATTAATTAGGTGCCCACAGTGTTGAAGAAAAAGGCCTAGGAAAATAGAATTATTTAAAATTTATTTACAGTGTATTAGTTCGTTCTTAGGAGTTCTGTTATTTTATTCATGCGAGTTAGGTAGTAGTATGTGTACTCTAAATTTATAATTATAAGACTGCTATGTAGATATCTGTTCACGTTTTGTAAAATAAATTTACTTTGTATTTTAAAATTAAAGCAAGGTCAGTTGTGATGCTGTAGCAGCTTCAATGACTATGGGCGGAATCAGCCCAGATTTGTGCAAAGTCTGGTAGCGGTCCGGAAGAAAGTCATTTTACTCACCGGCCACAGTGGTGGGTTTTAGCACCGTATCATCCTATTCCTGCCTCATTAACTATACAGCCACAGGAAACACGCCGTCTCTCTAGTGGGCGGCCTCCAATTTGCTCACCGCTTCCTCACATGGTGCCATTTTTAAACTGCAGCCGAGTGCACACTTCTCAATGCTTTCAGCCCAGGACTGCTCAGGTGAAAACGTGGCCGCAAAAGCCAAGAAGAGTGCAGCACCCAACACTACCTCCCCACCCCTCCCCCAAAATCAATTCACTGATGCACCCCTGGGATGCCTTCTGGACATTGTCGGAGCCCGTCATGACGTCCTCTACCGCCGGTCTATCTGCAGAAGGTCCATCAGTCTTACTCCAGCTTGGGAAGTGGTCAGTACCAATGCAACAACAAGAGGTCGGCCATCCAGTGCAGAAAATGGATGAATGATCTTGTCTGTGCCACCAGGGCAAGGCAACCATCTTATCATTCTAAACTCACACACTCACAAGGCCCATCTCACATTCACTGCCAGCTCAAGGGACATCAGGGACATTCTCTCACACACATCCTCACATCTCCATCTGGCCTCATCTCCTCTATAGACTGCCTCCTCAGCCCTCACCATCTTGAGGCCACTTGCACAGATCAACGTGCCCCCGCACACACCCTGTGATACTCCCCTTCCACAGTACAGCCCTCACCCTGCAGCCTCTTCCCTTGCCTGAGGCCACTTCTCCCCTTTTCCCAAGCAAGCCCCAGCCTTGCAGCCACTGAAAAGCCACCCATGCCTACGCTGGTCTGGTAGGTAGAAACTTGCCTGTGAGCCCCCCTAAAAGTGATGTGATGTTGCCTGCGAAGCCTGATGCTGACGACCATGAGTGCTGACTGAAAGGGAAGTGAACCTCGAAGTCCCAAACCAAGTGCAGCTTGCCGGGTGCATGTCTCTTATGTTCAGTTGTGAAATGCATTGGAGCGCAATCATGCCGCGTGCCCGTATGATCCAGCGTGGCGGGATGATTCTGGTGAGTAGGGTTTATAATGAAATGCTAAAGTATTGAAATTAGATTCCTGATGTGCGGTGGGAAAGGCGGCCTACCATTGATGGGTGGAGCAGATGATTGCAAACAGGTTTCACGATGACGTGAAGCCGATTTTTGGCCATCTCGCCATATTGTTCTCCCCCCCCACTCCCAACCTGCCATGATGCCTGATGCCATTGGGGCCAGAAAGTTCTGGCCTATGTGAATTCTTAGAGGCATACCATATGTCCAATAACTAAAACCACTTACTGGAAAGGGTTTGCTGCTTGGTTTCCTGGGCATGCAACCAAAAGCCTGCCTAGGTTTCAAGGCAAGGACCAATGTATTTGGACTTGCCATTAAGAATGATTGCAAAAAAAAACCTAAAATAATCTAGTATAGGAAAATTAGAAAAGATCCAAAAATGTAACACCTTAAATTGAAATTTTCTATGTTTAAGATAGTTCCAAAAATGTTTGCCTTCAGATACAGTGAAATTGTGATGCGACAAACTTGGATGATATAAAACTCCAGTTATTTCGAAGTTGTCGACCATTTCCGCCGGCAGAATAGCAAATCCCATAGAACAATGAACCGAAATTCTGCCCTGATGATTCTTGATCAGCCAAACTTGCCTCAGCTTATCATATGGCCGGCTCAACCAATCAGAGTGGCATTAGACCACAAAGAAATGCAAAATCATGGAGCGCTGAACAAGCCATCATTTGACATCAAGACTTCCCTGTGAAAGGATGTGCAAAGCCTACAAGTATGGCTAAATCTGTGAGATAGTTAAAAATGTTGATTGGAGAGAAGGTGAACTTGATACTTGATAGGAAGTGGAAAGCAGATATCGTGAAGGAGTGGGATAGTCCACCATCGAGTTTGTCCACCATTATGAAACATCTTGGAATAGTTCGACAAGCAGTCATTCTCTCACGTTATCGAGGGCATAGAGAAGAAGCAGGAGTACAATCCAACTGTTCTAATGGCCGTGTTCATGATGAAGAAGGCATAGAAGATGGTGACAGAAGCCACAATTGCCAACTACTTCAACAACGTTGTGTGCAAACAAGTTCCTACTGCGCGAGATGTTGAGAACGAGGAGGGTGAGACCGACCAACCTGATGATGAGGCACTTTTCACTTGTCTGCTGGAGGCCGGCATGGAAATTCCAGCAGAGAGAACTAGGGAAACTTACATGAAGGTGAGCGCTGCCGTATGCGGCATGATGGAACTGACAGATGATACAATTGTAGATGCAGTATGTTATCCCATTGAGGAGGTTGATGATCCTGAAGAGTCCAAAGGATACATACTTTACTTGATGCCACAAAGGCCATAGAGATGACTCATTTGGAGTTTGACTCATTGGGATTTTACTGTACAGCTGGATAAATCTTAATCTTGAGTTCATGAGATTCCCAAAGTTGTCTCTTTGAGCAGAAGAGATTCAGAAAGGTTACAGGCTATTGTTCCCAGCATGTATTAGTGCCTAAAAATTGAGGATTTTTTCACTGATTGACAGCATGCTAATTATGTCTTGTTCCCTCAGGGGATGTCGTTCAGAATTTACAATGAATGAAAATCCACAAGGATCCATTTTTAGATGCAATGCCTGTAACTAAAATGTGATTTCTTTTTGTACAAACATCAAAAAGTTAAAATGTGAACACTTCAATTTTTTTCATGAGATACTTATTGCATATAGGGAATAGTTCAGATGGAGTTCTGCAAAACACCCATAGCCCATAAAGCTGTTTTTTGCACGATTACTGTGAATGCAACCTCATTGTGTTATCTGTTTTGAAAAATTATGCCCATTTTCTCTCTAAATTAATGTAGGTGGATGTGGTAACGTCATGAGGTAGAGGTGCTCACATGATTTGAGAGCAAATATGCTCTTGAAAGTTTTAATATCTTCAGGATGTATGTTAATATTCATTGTGGGTTAAAACTAATTTTGAATGTTTCTCAATATTTTTCCTTTAGAAATGTATTAAGGTGCCAGCCCAAGATGACTAAATTTTTCAGCCCTAGGGGAGAGAAAGATTATTTGTGAGGTGTGTAATGAATCGCAATTTTGCAGCTTAAGCCCAAAGCACTAAATATAAGCACTTACAATGTGCTTTGGTTTACTGTCAGCAAATTGTCACCATTTGCTTTGTGCTTTTACATAGATAATTTAATGGCAATCATTAAAGCTGCATATGCTGCAATAGCTGTAATGAATAAGTAAAATCCTTGCAGTAGATTGAATTTCTAAGTGACAGGATTACACCGGCAAAAACAAATCAGTTTGGAACCTTCTGAAAAATCAATATTTTATCCCTGATGCTATTGAATTTTCCTTTGTGGTATGTTTATCGGAATTCAAGTCCAGCAACCGGTTTTCTTCTGTCTCCCAACGTGAATAGGCAAACGTTTACTGATTGCTATCAGAAATAGTGGACAGCACACTATGATTACTCAGCTTGTTTGTATCAACAAGACCACCGTGAAGGAGAAAAATAATCTATACTTACTGAACAGTGCAATTTAGAAATGAAATAAATTTCAGTATGATGAAATGATGCTTTGTGTAGGTCCTTTACATCAGAGGAAACCAGTTACACCACTGTCAAAAAGTGAAATGCACTGTACTGAACCTAGGGAAATATTGTTAAATGAGGAAATTCACAACAAGGCTTGAGGCCACTGGTGTCTCTTTTTGATCAGTAACTGAGAGTAGCTTGTGGAAGATGACAGGAGTCTCCAATAAAATCTGGTGCAGTGAACAAACTGCCTGTGGGTACTGGCTGTATCCACCATTATATTACAAGTGTTTCAGGTAGGGGATGAAGTGATCGCAGGCTGTAACCACTAACCCAAAAGAAACTTTATTTTTTGATACTCACAAATCGTCAATCATGTTTTCGCATATACTCAGCATATAAATTGGCACCCCTGCCCCATCCCCACCCCCCATCCCAATTAGCCATGACATGCTTTACTTGCATTAGTATGAAGCCTCAATTTTTGACCCCAAAAATGGATGTTTTAATTTCCGGTAATTTCTAACTGGTTGCAAGTTGTCAAGCACGCAGTACAGACTCTATTTAAGATACGGCCACATAGAGTAGACCCCACTTGACGCATATCTAAGGTGGTGACCGCCCACACACATGCCAGTGGTTCACTTTTATACTTGATGTATAAGTTGATCCCATGTTTTTGGATGGATTTTTCGAGGCTTCAAAGGTTGACTTAAATGCTGACATCCAAGGTAATCTTTTTTTAAAAAACTTTCCCAATCGAAAATGAACCAAATACCATTTTAAATTTTTTCCCAAATTCTTTTAGTATTCCTTCTTCAATATTGACTGAAGAAAAAGTCAGCTTTCACAGTTAAACAAAACCTTCAACCTTTCAGATTTAACTGTAGAAAAGGGGATGGAATCTTTCTCATGTCTCCTTTTATTTATCCTTTTTCTCACTTGAATCAAGTTATAAGTTCTGGTGTTTGCTACTCGGCCCCATTTGGAAGAAACGGCTAGTAAAACATGTCTTTAATTTTATTTCTAGTTTAGCAGTTGTTTTGAGTTCTAATACAACTATTTTTTAAAAGTTCAAACTGAATTTTTGCCTCATATCCTCGCAAACATAACTTGGGCTGAACCTTATATTTCATGAAATAACCTCTTCAGTGGCTTTCAGAGTTGTACCTTGGATAAAATAAATCTACACTTATATCTTTAACTTAAAATGTAATGCAGTTTTCATATTTATCCAATGCTGGGTGCGCAATCTTAAATTTTAGATTAGCTCTGATTGTCTCCAAATTTTTTAGTCCCTTCCTCAAACCGATTTTTAAAAATCTTTGATGTTTATGAACAACACCCTGCTTTAACAATGGAGGATGAGGATCGTGAATGATGGTGGAGGAGGAGTCGAATTCAACTGATGCTAATTGTTGACAGCCTCCAGTATCAACTATGCAACTCCCAATCTTCCCCTTCTATCAAATCTGTGAGGGGAAAGCTCTTCTCGGTGGGAGGCCTGCTGGAGTCACTGGGGCTCTAGATATACAGGCCCAGGTACCTTATGCACCCCAGCAACTGGCCAAACTTTGTTATTAATTTGCATGGCCTCCATTGCTGCCTCCATTCTCTCTAATCACTGCTTGACAAGGTCTGGACTTATCTTTATAGGACGAGGGAGAAAGCAGGGCATAGTATTACTGTTAGCCTTCACAATGCACCTACTGTGGCAGTAAGGGGAATAGTGGCCCAGGTGGTTACAATTAAAACAGGGCAGCCTTTCCCGTTAACAAGTTCCTGGATGGTACTTATGAAGCACATTAGGATGTTTTACTATGGTAAAAGTACTATACAACTACAAGTGGTTGCACACATTTGCTTTACATGCGAAAGGTCCCTGGTTCAAAACCGGGCAGAAACATTAGCTTGGCCTAAATAGCCAAGTGGTTATGGTACTGGGTTTGTAACCCCAAGATCAAGTGTTCAAACCTCACAATGGCAAACTATGAAACAATATAACTTCATCTGAAACAGATGGAAACGGGTTTGTACTCGAAAGAGTTACAAGTGGTTGCACACATTTGCTTTACATGCGAAAGGTCCCTGGTTCAAAACCGGGCAGAAACATTAGCTTGGCCTAAATAGCCAAGTGGTTATGGTACTGGGTTTGTAACCCCAAGATCAAGAGTTCAAATCTCACAATGGCAAACTATGAAACAATGTAACTTCATCTGAAACAGATGGAAATGTGTTTGTACTCGAAAGAGTTACAAGTGGTTGCACACATTTGCTTTACATGCGAAAGGTCCCTGGTTCAAAACCGGGCAGAAACATTAGCTTGGCCTAAATAGCCAAGTGGTTATGGTACTGGGTTTGTAACCCCAAGATCAAGAGTTCAAATCTCACAATGGCAAACTATGTAACTTCATCTGAAACAGATGGAAACGTGTTTGTACTCGAAAGAGTTACAAGTGGTTGCAGGCTTGGCCTAAATAGCCAAGTGGTAATGGTACTGGGTTTATAACCCCAAGATCAACAGTTCAAATCTCACAATAGCAAACAATGTAACTTCATCTGAATAGCAACAGATGGAAACGTGTTTGTACTCGAAAGAGTTACATGCACCTGTCTCTATAAATTGGCTTGGCCTAAATAGCCAAGTGGTTATGGTACTGGGTTTGTAACCCCAAGATTAAGAGTTCAAATCCCACAATAGCAAAACTATGAAATAATGTAACTTTAGGGGCTTGGCCTAAATAGCCAAGTGGTTATGGTACTGGGTTTGTAACCCCAAGATCAAGAGTTCAAATCTCACAATGGCAAACTATGAAACAATGTAACTTCATCTGAAACAGATGGAAACAGGTTTACTCAAAAGAGTATCAAGAGTTCAAATCTCACAATGGGAAACTATGAAACAATGTAACTTCATCTGAATAGGAACAGATGGAAACATGTTTGTACTCGAAAGAGTTACAAGTGGTTGCAGGCTTGGCCTAAATAGCCAAGTGGCTATGGTACTGGGTTTGTAACCCCAAGATCAAGAGTTCAAATCTCACAATGGCAAACAATGTAACTTCATCTGAAACAGATGGAAATGGGTTTGTACCCGAAAGAGTCTGTGGCATTGGTGGTTCAGTGGTAGAATTCTCGCCTGCCCCGCGGGAGGCCTGGGTTCGATTCCTGGCCAATGCAAGGCTCCTTTTTAAAGGGCTTGGCCTAAATAGCCAAGTGGTTATGTTACTGGGTTTGTAACCCCAAGATCAAGAGTTCAAATCTCACAATGGCAAACTATGAAACAATGTAATTTCATCTGAAACAGATGGAAATGGGTTTGTACTCGAAAGAGTTACAAGTGGTTGCAGGCTTGGCCTAAATAGCCAAGTGGTTATGGTACTGGGTTTGTAACCCCAAGATCAAGAGTTCAAATCTCACAATGGCAAACTATGAAACAATGTAACTTCATCTGAAACAGATGGAAACGGGTTTGTACTCGAAAGAGTTACAAGTTGTTGCAGGCTTGGCCTAAATATCCAAGTGGTTATGGTACTGGGTTTATAACCCCAAGATCAAGAGTTCAAATCTCACCATGGCAAACCATGAAACAATGTAATTTCATCTGAAACAGATGGAAATGGGTTTGTACTCGAAAGAGTTACAGTGCAGCCTTTTTAGGCTTGGCCTAAATAGCCAAGTGGTTATGGTACTGGGCTTGTAACCCCAAGATCAAGAGTTCAAATCTCACAATGGCAAACAATGTAACTTCATCTGAAACAGATGGAAACGTGTTTGTAATCAAAAGATTTACATTTAAGGCCTAAATGGCCAAGTGGTTATGGTACTGGGTTTGTAACCCCAAGATCAAGAGTTCAAATCTCACAATGGCAAACTATGAAACATGTAACTTCATCTGAAACAGATGGAAACAGGTTTGTACTCGAAAGAGTATCAAGAGTTCAAATCTCACAATGGCAAACTATGAAACAATGTAACTTCATCTGAAACAGATGGAAACAGGTTTACTCAAAAAGAGTATCAAGAGTTCAAATCCTCCTTTCCAAGTGAGTGTTAAGGTCACAAGCACCTTTAACCTTCTGTTGAAATGATGAATTTCAATACGATGATGGAGGTCAACTCTACAGATTTCCTGCTCAGTAAAGCTTGGCTTAAATAGCCAAGTGGTTATGGTACTGGGCTTGTAACCCCAAGATCAAGAGTTCAAATCTCACAATGGCAAACTATGAAACAATGTAACTTCATCTGAAACAGATGGAAACGTGTTTGTACTCGAAAGAGTTACAAGTTGTTGCAGGCTTGGCCTAAATAGCCAAGTGGTTATGGTACTGGGTTTGTAACCCCAAGATCAAGAGTTCAAATCTCACAATGGCAAACTATGAAACAATGTAACTTCATCTGAAACAGATGGAAACGGGTTTGTACTCAAAAGAGTTACAAGTTGTTGCAGATGGCTTATGTGTGAATCCACTAGTTAACAGCAAGTAGACTATGTAAGCTTAAAGGGGCAACCTTTTTTTATTTATTCATGAGATGCGGACATTGCTGGAAAGGCCAGCACTTATTGGCCATCCCTTATTGCCCTTGAGAACTCAGTGATGACCTGCCTTCTTGAATCACTGCAGACTAGGCTTGCATGATATAATTCAACAACTGGGCTTCTTTTGAATAAAGTGTCATGGAGTTCTGCCCTAACCCAACCAGATCCATGACCTAGTGTTACTGCAATGACCATAGCCAGGTTTCTGTCAGGCAGGAGGAGGATAAATCTAGAGACCGGGAAATCCATTGGCATGGTTATACATGGTGACATGTTAACATTGTTTTTTGGCACTATTTCTGCCTCTCAAAATTATTCCTCTATGGCAGGTGATTAGAGAAAACGAGCATAATATGATTTCTTGCCGTCCTTTCATTTTTGAAATCCTTTTCCAATGTAGAATAAGACCTAGAAGGTTAAAACTAACAATCTAAGTCCATTTAAAAACAACCTTCAAATCAACAAGTTATTTCTATATGGCTTAAGCTTCACTTTAAAACTGAAGTCTGACTGCAGTTCTTAATGCTGCACATGGCTAATTCTGTCGGTGAGTTCCTTGTTGCTAGTATATCATTTTGATGTGCAGAGATATGTCCAAGAACAGGTAAGATGTACAGAGCAATGTGCCAGCAGCACATTGATGATAATTCGATAAAGGTTGATAAATTGAGTTGCCATGCTCTGGTGAGAGGATTTCGACATGTTAACAGTGAACATGAAAGGAACCCCTAGCGGTATTATGCTTAATCATAGCATGCAGCAGATCTGAAACCAAAGATCATTCAGTTGCACTCAGTACCTGCAGCATTTTATGTAAATATGCAGGCCATATTCTTTTGTCTTTCTGCTGTAGGGCCCAATGTTGCAATACAAATGCACTTAGCAATAAGAAGCAGAAGGTGTTGATAGATGTAAAAAAAAAATGGGGACAGAGTCTCACCATCTATTCTATTCATGAGCTATTTGGAAAAGGGTTGTGCTTATAAAATTTTTGGCTAAAACCAAGCAATAGCATGAGGCAATGAGTGAAAGGGAGAATGATGACATTGAGAGGGAGCAGGACTAATTAATGCGCTAAAGATTGGTGGATGAATTTTCGCATGGATATAAGAAATGTGTACATGATGCAGGGTGCCTATTAGTAAAAATAGAAAAGGATTTGAATATGACTTTTGACCATTCACTGAAAGTATTCAACATGTTAAGGCTATTTGGTGACATTGAAAATTAAAACTGCTTATTTTAACCATGTATAGATTAGTATTGAACCCATTTTAGGAATACAATTGCTTTTCCCTTGGTGGGTTCTGTGATGAAGATCAGCACATGGAGGATGGAGAACAGAAAGAGACTGAGGACTGGCTGTTTCCCAACCAGCACTACAAGTGCCACTTCCACTAGGGGCATCCAAATGGGGAATCAGACTTGCAGCTCTGATCTCTTGGAGAAATTTCAAAGAATGAAAGCGATGAGGCTCAGTGCTGTAAATTACGAGAAGACTTATTGAACCAAACTTGTTCCTATTTGAGAAAAGATGACCAAGAGATCATATGTTAAAGTTTAACATTAAATAGAAGGTGAAAATATTAGTGCTAAAAGAAAGGCAGAAGCTTGAAATAGGGCAGAATTTAGAAAGAAGAGGAATGAGCTGGCTGAGGTGAGCTGGGAAAAGAAATTGAATATGGACTGTTCATCAACAACAGAGCTTTTTAAAAAGGAGATTGCAAAGAAGTTGAATAAATATAAATTATTATAGAATCATTATACTTTAAGTACATTATGCTTTAAGTAATGCTATAGATACATAGAGGTTAAAATTTAAACAAAAATTGAAGATTTCACTACTCATATCCCACCCCCCATCATTGCCTGTCAGAAACTGGGTGAGGAAGATGGCTAAAATGAGACTGATTGCTTACATCCTCTGATCCCACTGCCCTCCTGATATGTGACAATCTTAATTTTCTCTTCAGGTAATATAATAATTGAAACTAATCTGTAATTTTAGTTGATATGAATAGAAGACCAATCACTTTTTCCTGTTGGGAGAGGGAGCATGGGCCTAAACAGGCCCAGCAGGTAAGTTTGACAAATTGTAATTGCATTTCTTTTTTGGCCAAGAAGACAAGGAACGTTCCTGCATGCCTCACAAGGAAGCCTTGGACCTGAGCTCCCCCCCCCATCCCAGTTTGGCCTCAGCTGCAGTCCCAGCCCCACCCCTGATTTTATTTCTGGAGATCCTACCCCTAACAGCTGGAGACCATTCCCATGGCTGCCCAGCTGCACCCACCTGCTGTCGATCTGCTCCTCCCAGCTGGCCAGGTAGTTGATCTGACCAGAGTTGGGCAGACCTGTGGGAAAATTTAAGGAAATGAGACCCAACTATTAAGATTGGCTGGGCCTCCACAACTCGAGATACAGCACCTGTTTCAGAGCTTGCGTGCATCGTACCAGAACCCCCTTTAAAATTGGGGTCGTTAAGTATTTAAGCAGCAAAACCAAATAGCATATGGGAGTCTGAAAATAAACTATACATCTGAACAATTATTTTTCACACTGCTTACTGTATATGTGGAACAGTGTGTTGTCAAATGAAGTAATGCTGTGTTGGGAATAGTGTTGAAGGTTATAATAACTAGATTATAGGTTTTCAAACTAGAATTCCTACCCATTAGGAGGTCCATGAGGAGATTCAAGGGGTCTCAAAGTTTATCACACGTATTTCAGCCTGTCATTTTTGTCATTCAGCTGTATTTTTTCCATCTATTGATTTACAAACACATCCCTTGCATTGCAGGGAGCATGTTTCCCCCTGTCGGCTTTGTGGGGGGGAGTGTGGGAGCGGGTGCCAGTAACCGGCCTTCTGATTGGCACCCCCGGTCGGGGGGAAGGCATCGCCATTTTACATGGGCGAGCTAATTAAGGCCCGCCCAGCATGACATCTGCCAGGAAGTGCTATGCGCTCCCTGCGTGGAGAGGGGGGGGTGAATTCCCTTAGCCAGGAGTGCGCTCTTTCGCACACGCGCAAAAGAGCACACAGATCTCCCTGAGGCAAAGTGCTGCCTCAGGGAGATCGGCTGACATTCAAAAGTTGACAGAAAGGTAATAAAAAATTTTCCCTGATGTCCCCTCATGTGACACTGTCACATGAGTTGGGACAAGTCCTTAACTTTTAGTTAAACATTTGATAAACATTTAAAAGCCCTCATGAAACCTTATCCTGCCTGTGGGTGAGGTTTCATGCTTTTTCCGAGGCCCGCCTGGGCTCCCGGCCTGCCTGCCAACTTTAAGGTTGGACGGGCAGGCCCATCAATCAAGTTAATTAGTTTTTAATGGCCTTAATAGGCCATTGACCGGAAAAACTTGCTCGTGGTATAACAATGGAAGCACTGTTTCTCTTTGCGTAGCTGACGTAGTCTATGTAGACACAAATTTTGAAAAGCACCGTATAAGACAGATAATCCAATATTCCATAGATCACGGTGACTATTATTTTGTTGGCAAAGAAGGGAATGAATGTTCGTGAAAAGCAGCTAGCTAGAGTTTGAATGGAAGATTTACATTCATATAAGTGCCTTTCATGACCGCTGGATGTCTCAAACTAAGGAAGTACTTTTGAGTCACTGTTGCAGTTTAGAAAACACGGCAGGCAATTTGCACACAGCAAGCTCTCACAAACCACAGTGTGTTAATGACCAGATAATCTGCATTTGTGATATTGATTCCAGGATAAGTATTGATTGGAATACTGAGGATAACTCTCCTGATCTTAGAAATCCACGGAATCTTTTACATCCATCTGGGAGGGCAGACAAGGCCTCGGTTTAATGTCTCACCTGAAAGACGGCACCTTCAACAGTACAGCATTCCTTCAGTACTGCTCCAGAGTGTCAGCGTAGATTTTTTGTGCTCAAGTCCTGGAGTAGGACTTGAATCCACAACCTTGTGACTCATAAGCAAGGATGCTACCAACTGGGCCATGGCTGACACCTTTTGAGGATCAATAGGCACTTGAGGACTGTGCCTCACATTACTTTGGATCAGACCTTTTGCTTATAATTAAATGGGGAATAATATATGACAGTTAAATTGAAACATGGGCCTGCATTTTACATGCCCCTGCTGGGCGTGTTTTCGGCGGGGGAGCACGTAAAATAGGGTGGGTACCTAATCTCAACCCAAGCTCACCCCCATAATACAGCGGGGCATGGGCAGATGCCGAAATCACCACATTTAAATAGGTAATCAAGGGTCAAGTAGGCTTATTACCAAGCCACTTGACTCTGATTATATACTGCCCATGCCATAAAACGTTTCACATGGGGAGTCAGGCAGGAATCTGCAGCCCAATTTCTTTTTGTAAATTAAATTTTTTTAAAGGGCGTGAAGGAGGTTGGTTCTGTCTTTGAGGGCTAACCTTTGCAGATTATGAGGGGTGCCCCCCCCGCCAAGTTGGAACACGCCCCTTCTTGCCCACCTGCAGCCTTAAACCCACCACCACTACCACCCTACCCTCTTCCCAGCCTTCCCCGAACAAGATGACAAGTTGAGAAGGAAGTATTCAATGAATGGCATGACACTAGGAAGTTCTGAAGAACAAAGGGACCTTGGCTTGTGTGTCATAGATCTCTGAAGGTGGTGGGGCATGTAGTGAGGTGGTGAAAAAGGCATAGGGGACACTTGCCTTTATCAATCGAGGCATAGATTACAAAAGTAGGGAGGTCATGTTAGAGTTGTATAGAACCTTGTTGAGGTCACAGCTGGAGTACTGTGTGCAGTTCTGGTCGCCACATTTAAGGAAGGATGTGATTGCACTGGAGGGGGTGCAGAGGAGATTCACCAGGATGTTGCCTGGGATGAAACATTTAAGTTATGAAGAGAGGTTGGATAGATTTGGGTTGTTTTCGTTGGGGCAGAGAAGACTGAGGGGCGACCTGATCGAGGTGTACAAGATTATGAGGGGCATGGACAGGAACAGCGGCTGTTCCCCTTACTTGAAGGGTCAGTCATGAGAGGACATAAGTTCAAGGTGAGGGGCAGGAGGTTTAGGGGGGAGATGAGGAAAAACAATTTTACCCAGAGGGTGTTGACGGTCTGGAATGCTTTGCCTGGGAGGGTGGTGGAGGCAGGTTGCCTCACATCCTTTAAAAAGTACCTGGATGAGCACTTGGCACGTCATAACATTCAAGGCCATGGGCCAAGTGCTGGTAAATGGGATTAGGTAAATAAGTCAGGTGTTTCTCACGTGTTGGTGCAGACTCAATGGGCCGAAGGGCCTCTTCTGCACTGTGATTCTGATTCTATGAACATCTTAGACTTGCTTGTTGATCCTTCTTGTTCCTTGTTGCAACCCTGACAATGCCCACTGATGGCAGTTCCCACAGGGCGGGACTTCCTCCCCAGTGAGGGGCGGAAGTCCCACTTGGCCCTCGTTTAGCCCCCCCCACCCCCCCACCCCACTCCAAACAGGGCGTTATGGCTTCAAAATGGGCGGGCGTGGAGCGAATTGGCTCCATGCTACCTCTGCTTCTGGGGTTGAGGTGGGGGGGAGCTGTGGGATAGGATGGTGGGTGCGAGCCATCAGCACCCCTGTAATATTCAGCCATGATCTGTCAAAGTATTGATAGCATTTGTTATTCTATGCCTTCTGGAAATGCACAGGTCACTATAGTGTCAGTTACTAGTCTGTAGCAGAAACTACAGCTCACTGCAGGACTAAATAGGCTGCGCTGATACAGAAAGTACTTTAAACAAACCTCAATCGTTACATTAGAAATCTAATAGAACACAGTCAAAATACTATATTCATGGGATGCAAAGTTTTCACAAATTCAGTTTTGTTTCTAGTGACTAAAGTAATTAAATGAAAGGAGGATTGATGTTTCTTTAAACAGCATAATGATGGCTGCAATGTTCAAATATCAGGTTGTGAACTTGACTAGCAGCATTTTGCCACTGTTGAAATGGCAGTTGTTACCTTGTACTGCCCACAACAAAGAATTTACTGAACAAGTATAAGAGCATTAAGTTGGAGTCCTGAACATTTGGCTCGTGTGGTGATGAGGATTTTGAAATTTGATTCTGATTTTTCTTTTTGGAAAAGCTTTTTTTTGAGGTACTTGTGGTTAGAAAAGGGACAAGTCTAAAAAATCCCAAATGTATGTGCATCTTACCATTAATTTTTTGCTCTTTGGCTTCTCTACGCTGCACTAATAGGTTGATGAGAGCTAATTTTCAAACATTTACCATTGTTGTGCTTTAATTGGCTTATAGAAGATGCACAAGGATAAGTCTTTGTTGAATCACCCTTGAAAGAAGCATTTCACCCCCACCAGATTGTGCTGAGATTGAGTATCTCCCTACATGGGGAATTATGGACACACGTTTTCATTCTTCATTGATGCGCTGTTAGAATTTGTGCCTCTGATCTGTGTGAAGAATTCCAGGTGCTAACAATGTGTACTGTAACATTAGTTGAACCTTCAACACTTCTGAATTTACCAACAAAAAAAATCTCCCTCTGCCACTTCATGTCATTGGGTTTAAAGAGTCTATTAAGTCCCCAGTTTCATTCTAGCCAACATTTTTAATTTAATTCCAAATGATTTGCCAATGACTTTTAGGAAATGAATGTTGTTGTCTATACTTATTCTGACCTGTGTGTAACTCCAAATCCACACTGCTTTGATTGACTCCACATTGCTTCCACATTGCCTCTGAAGTGAACTAGCAAGACATTCAGCTGTATTAAACTGTAACAAAAAATAAGAATAAAAAGAGGGATGGGCCACTCAGCTGTGACATGGGCCTCAAATTCTGACACAATGAAAGTACACCCAAACGAGTCAACTCTGCAAGGCCCTCTTCACTAACTTCTGGAGACTGGTGTCAAAGTTAAGAGAGCTGTCCTACAGACTAGTTTAACAGCAGCTTGATTTAGGTATGATTCCCTGAATAAGAGTATCAGTTAATGTCCCAGACTGCCCCACCTTCATCCTTGGATATGTCCAGTCCCAATGGCAGGACTGATCCACCAATGATAAACAGTCAGGCGGGATGGCCTTGGGAGTCCTGAACATTGACTTAGGACCTCATAAAGCCTCATAGCTTCAGGTCAAGCAAGCAATACCCACCTTCTCTTGATGTTCAAAGGCATTCCCATTGCCAAATCCCTCACCTTGATATCCTCACCATTGACCAGAAATTTAATTGGGATACCCTCATAAATGCAAAGGCTACTAGCCCATGTCAGAAACTGGGTGCCTCATCTCCTGACTCCCCAGAGACATTCTGTCACCTACAAGGACAAGTCAGATGAAAGTGTGATGGAATACTCTCCATGTGGCTGCATCAACACTAAGTTTAACAATCCAGGATAAAGCTGACCACTTGACAGGCAGCCCTATCCACTACCTTAAATGTTCATTTGTGCAGCAAGTAATATTTACAGGATGCACTGCAACAACTTGCCAAGGCCTCTAACTGCACCTCCCAAACCCATGACCTCTAGCATCTGGAAGACAAGGACAGAAGGTGCATGGAAACACCATTACCTCCCCCATCACTCTGGCTGAGGCATTTCTTCTTGCTGCTGTGTCAAAGTCCTGGAACTCCCTGCTTTACAGTGCTTGGGGAGTACCTTCAACATATGGACTCGAGTGGCTCAAGAATACGGTTCACCACCACCTTTCAAGGGCAACCAGAAATGGGCAATAAATAGGGACACCTGTAATCCTGAGAATGAATGAATGAGAAAAAAGCTAATCCTGTTTCACTTATATGTAATCCAATACTATGTTTTGCCTTGCTAATGCTATAGTCATGTGACATTGGTTTGCACTGGTCTAGGTGAATTAGAGATCACTTCTTTGCTACATGCATATATGAGCCAAATACTGAATAAAAGAAATAGCAAGAATTTGCTTTAATAAAACCAAAATATAGCCGTCCTTTCTCTGATGCACAGCATTCTTTGCACCTGAGGCACCAATTGTCTTGAGTATGAAGTGGGCCAGATTTTCCAGTCAGCGGTGCATTAATGCCACCAGCCACTCATTTAACATTTAATTTCTATGTAGTCTAGAGCACCTGGAACCTGCATGAACAGCGAAAGCAACTGAGCATCTTTTTAACCATTAAGACTGAAGAATTGTTAATGAGGTGTACAAAATCTGAGCCAAGAAATGTAAGCTAGAATACTTAATTCAATGCCAAACCATGTACAGAAAAGAAGGGGAAAGAAAGGTGGGATTGAGCGAGAGAAATAGAAGTAACAGAAAAAGTTTTTAAAATTATTTACTTTTTTATTTTTTAAGTCTACGACAATAATTAAAACTGAAGTGTGACTCCACATTTATAAAAGTTAGCTTGCCATGCCAGAGAGGTTGTTTGGCAGTAATTAAGACTTGCCATGTTGTTAAAAGAAAACTTATGCTTACATTAACAAACCCTAATATTTTTTGACAAGTATAGTCTGCATCGAACTCCGAAGTACAGGAACTTTATGCCATTTGATGTATTTCACTGCAGGGAAATTCCTTCAGCAACCTCCTGATTTCTGCGTTTAACTGAATATGTGCAGTCACTGAAAGTTGCTGTCTAATCTATGCTTTAATAATGGTGAGCGCGAAGAGCCTCAGTTTTTACCACACAATTCCGGTCATTGCATCTGCTAGCATATAATTTCATTTCCACTTGACATATTTAAGAAGACCTCTCCTGGTGCTCTGCTCACTTCCTACATAACATTGGGTACATTTTTGCTGGTGTTCTGCTGTTCACTCACTGTAACTTCAATGAAAGAGTTGCAAAAACCCTGAAAAAGTGTTGTAAACTTTCACCCCCATTACACATGTGGCTATACAAGTTCCTAATGCACTTGTCTTATAACCACACTGTCCCTTCCAATCTAACACCACTTGTTGAAGTAGTGAATATTTGACGAGTGTACTGCTTTGCTCATTGCCTAATTCTGTACTTATTAGCATTGTTCTGGTTGGAACTCATCTAACTGCATTAGATCCTTGTTGATTTAATTGTAGTTAAATATTCAGTTGTATTGAACTCATGAAATGACGTCATTTCTTGATTAGCAGCATGTTTAACCTCATTTCATAGCAATACATTGACCGTGTATTCTTAGACAGCACCTTCCAAACCCACGACCACTACCACCTAGAAGGACAAGGGCAGCAGATAGATGGGAACACCACCACCTGGATGTTCCCCTCCAAGGCACTCACCATCCTGACTTGAAAATATATTGCCATTCCTTTACTGTCACTGAGTCAAAATCCTGGAATCCCTTCCTAAAAGCACTGTGGGTGTACCTACACCATATGGACTGCAGCGGTTCAAGAAGGCAGCTCACCACCACCTTCTCAAGGGCAACAAGGGATGGGTAATAAATGCTGGCCCAGCCAGCGAAACCCACATCCCGTGAATGAATGGATAATAAATAAATAAATAAATATTCACTGAATGAGCTCCAGGTTATTTGCTTACTTTTACCAAACTGAGTTTTTCTTCTACTCTTCTCTGTCCCTCTAACTCACTTTCTCAAAACACTCCTTAAAATCCATCATAATAATCATGCTTTTGATCGTCTGACCTTGAATCATCTTTTGTGACTCCGTTTCATATTTTATGATGCTCCTATGTAGTGCCTTGGGATGTTTTATTATGTTACAGGCACCTATATAAATATAAGTTGCTGTTTCTAATCAGAATATAATTAAAGATAGTCTACATTCTTCAGAATGAGATCTCAAAAGACGATGGGTGGAATTGTCCCAGATTTGCACTAAGTGCGGTAGCGGGCAGGAGAAAGGACATTTTACCTGCTGGCCACAATAGTGGCTGTTCACGCTACCTTGCCCCAACCCCGCCTCATTAATCATGCAGTCCTGGGAAAAACGCAGGGTTGCTGGCTGGGCGGCCTCTCATTCCCTGCCCCACCATCACATCAGGCCTTCAGTAAACTGTACATCATATTTAAAGGCTGCCTCTGCAAAGAGTGAGCACTTTTCAAGGGATAGGAAGCTGCTGCAAATTATTGGCTGCAAAAAGAAGGAAATGTGCTGCCCCCAGATTTAGTGATGCCCCTCTCGAATGCCTTCTGGACGCAGTGGAGGCCTGCCGTGAAGCCCTCTGCTGCCCCACTTGGCGAAGACCAGCAAGCAAGGTCACCAATCCAGCATGTGGGGCCGTGACAGCGATGGTCAGTGCCAACACCCTGCAAAGAGGACAGCCACCCAGTGCTGAAAGAGGATGAATGGTCTTCTCCGTTCTGCTAGGATATGTCACTCTTCTCATCGCTCTCAACTCTCTCACTCTCAAACCCATCACACATTCACACCTCAAGGGACGACTAACACTCTCTCACACACACACTCACATCTCCATCATGCTCATATCTGCTGCTCGTTTCCCCATCTTGTCCAAGTCTCCGTTCACCATGCAAACATTCCATGCAGTGCCATGTGTCCTGCTCACACACTCTCCATCTGTTTTCATGCATGGGAAGCTGGCTCACAGCAGCAAGGAGAGGTTGCTGACTAGGGGTGAGTGGTCCACATTAGGCCCCTCACTCACTTAAGGGAGCACGCCATCCCACTGACTGGTGAGGACGTGGACTGTGCCTGCGGCAACGGTGAGGTCAGTGTTGAATGCCCACCTGAGGATCCTGCACAACATCATTCCTCTCTCAACACGACTGTGAGAGCTCTCTCTCCTGCTTTTGACTCCGCTGCCATGCACTAATTATCTCTACTTTGGTTCACAGGGAACCCTGTTAAGTGACCGACGCCCTCAGCCAGCCACTCCCTCAGCTCCATCCAGGTCCATACCTCCAGCCAAGAGGACACCTGCATTGAAATGCTGGAAATAAACAGCTTGGAAGATCCATCACAGCGCTTACCCACACCCTGCACCAGCGCAGAGACGCACACCTTGGTGGCACCTAGATCTAGAGTAGGCTCGGATTCACAATCTGGTGGTCACCGCATGGACACATCTCTGTAGCAAGAGGAGGCAGTTTCAGCCAAGCTCCCCGGAGAACTGTTGGGGAAGAGGCACCTGTGAGGTCTGAGTCAGATGACGAGCTTCTGTATCCGGTCTTCCAACTCATCTTGGAGAGTCAGCAGGAGGCGGGGTAACATCACGCAGAGCTGTTAGAAGCCCTCAACAGAGTGGCACACATGTCAGAGGAGTGCGTCCGCCTGCTCTCTGATGAAGTAGTGCCCACATATGAGTGTATGGAGGTCTCCGTGAGAAGGGTGGTGGACGCCATGAAGACCCTGGTCCAGCAGAATGCAAAAATGTGTGCAGACCTGCACTCCATCACAGTAGCCATGGGTGAGTTCCTGCAGTGACAGCATGAGAGGGAAATGGGGCACTTGATGTCCCTCCAGGTGCTCCTTCCTCTCAAGGGGTCAGGCCAGGGCCCTCAGACATCTGACGGGAGGAGAAGAGGCAGATGGACACCCCTGGGAATCTCAGGCTGTCCTCTCTCTCTGAGTCCCCTTTGCCTGTGATCCCCCTCAACCCCGTCCTCTGTCACCACAGAGGGAGCAGCTGGCCCACATGAGGACTCCCAAAGCAAGCCGAAGCGCGGATGGTTGCTGGGGCCTTGGGAGGCAGACATGGACCCTAGGGACAGAGGGGAGGTAGTGGTCCGGGAGGTTAATGTGGATAGCAGTTATGCAGTGCAGGAGACAAATATACAGTGAAGTGAGACAGTGTCTGAGATTCCAAATAAGTGCTTGACTTCCATTTTCAGAGAGGAAGTTATTATTGGGATAAAGAATTACCAACAGTACCTATAGATTTGTAAGTAGAGGTTATTATTCAAATAATGGAGAAAAAAAGAAATTTGATAAGCCTAAGGGTGTTAAGGAAAGCAACATTTGGACTTTGACCTTAAGGCTCAGATTTTCATCTACCAGGTAGGAATTGTGAGTCCGGTCATTTTCTGATGTTGTGATCCCTCTTGCTGCCCAGTAGTGCCTGTCAGGGCTGCCACCCAGTTCGCTGAGTCATCTGCTCAGCACTGTACAGGAGTGTTAGACCCCCTAACCCTCAGCTCTCCTGACCCCACACACCCCCACCCAACCTCCATTCCCCTCCCTCATATCCCCCCAAGCCCACTCACCCAGTATCCACTACCATCAGAACTCATGAGCCCAAATTGGAAGGAAGTAAAATTGGTAACAGGAAATGGTAGTGAGACTAGAAGGCAGGAGAAACAAAGCAGAGCATTGAGTTTCGAATGCCGAATGATGTCAAAAAGACTAAGTTAAGGGCACTCTACCTGAATGTGTGCAGCATTTGCAATAAGGTAGATGATCTAAAGGCACAAATAGAGGTACATGAGTATGATATAATTGCCATTTCGGAAACATGGCTGCATGGTGACAAGACTAGGAACTGAATATTCAAGGATATTTGATGTTTAGGAAGGACAGACAAGAAGGGAAAGGAGGTGGAGTTGCTCTGATAATAAAAGATGGGATCAGTGCATTAGTAAGGGAGGATCTCAGATCAGAAGAAGTGTATGGATTCTGTTTGGGTGGAGCTAAGAAACAGCAAAGGGCAGCAGACACTGGTTGGAGTAGTTTATAGGCCACCAAATAATAATGGTAATGCGGGACTTGGTATTAATCAGAAGATGAGAGAAGCAGATAGCATGGGTAATACAGTAATAATGGGTGACTTCAATCTGCATATAGACTGGGTAAACCAACTGAGCACCAATTCTGCGGAAGACGAGTTTCTGTAGTATGTTAGGGGTAGTTTTCCAGAACAGTATGTTGAGGAGCCAACTAGAAGACAGGCTATCTTAGATCTAGTATTGTGTAATGATAAAAAGCTAATTAATAATCTTGTAAAAGAACCTTTAGCAATGAGTGACCACAATATGATAGAATGTTACATTACGTTTGAAAGTGAGATAGTTTACTCTGAAGCAAGGGCGTTAAAATTGAATAAAGGAAGTTATGAAGCCATGAGAACAAATTGGCTGAGGTGGATTGGGAAAATACATTAAAAGGTATGACTGTACATAGGCAATGGATAGTCTTCAAAGACTATTACATAACTTACAACATCTATACGTTCCTTCAAGGTGCAAAAACCCCAAAAAGGTAAGTCAACCATGGCTGACATAGGAAATTAAGCATTGTATAAGATAAAAAGAAAAGGCTTATAAAGTTGCCATAAGTAGTAGTAAACCTGAGAATTGGGAGGTTTTGAGATTACAGCAAAGGAAGACCAAGAAACTGGTAAAGAAAGGGAGAATAGAACATGAATACAATCTAGCAAAAACATAAAAATGGACTGTAAAAGGTATGTAAAAAGGAAGCATTTGGCTAAGACAAATGTGGAGTTGAAGGAAATTAGTATAAGTAAGAAGGTTGTATTGGAGATATAAATGGGACTGAAAGTTGATAAGTCCCCGGGACCTGATATTCTGCGTCCCAGAGTGTTGAACGAGGTTGCTATAGAGATAGTGGAGGCATTGGTGATCAATTTCCAAAATTCTATGGATTCTGGAATGGTTCCTGATGATTGGAAGGTAGCAAATGTCACCCTACTATTTAAGATGGAAAGGAGAGAGAAAACTACAGGACTATTAGCTTTAAATCAGTAGTAGGAAAAATACTAGAATCTATTATAAAGGATGTGATAAATGGATACTTGGATAAAGATGATCTGATCGGGCACAGTCAGAATGGATTTGTGAATAAGAAGTCATGTTTGACGAACTTGTTGGAGTTTTTTGACGATGTTGCTAACAAAATTGATAAAGGAGAGTCGATGGACGTAGTATACTTGGATTTTCAGAAGGCTTTTGATAAAATCCCTCACAGGAGATTGATTAGCAAAATAAAAGGACATGGGATAGGAGGCAATGTACTGGCATGGATTAAGGATTGGCTTTTAATTTACTCTGAATCTTACTCTTAAAGAGGCCTGCATTTCCAATATTGTCATCCTTCTATGCCATAACAATCCTGTGATTTTATGATATCTGCTCCTTCAAACTTCAATAGCCTTTAACTTGTGGAGCAACACCTGATTTCCTGCCCTCTAACAGGCAAACTTTCAGTCATAATTTACACCAGGAGTTTACCTTAATTGTGCTAAGAATGCTGACTGCAGAACTAAGTGTGACGTTGGTGCACCAGGGTCAGGTGTGCTCTTTTGATATTATCCTTTATGATTATGCTTCTGAATCCAGATGTTGTGGGGTCAACTCCTATGTACTTGAACAGATTATTTAGGTTGTCATTTGAGTGCATTGTATTGCTGAAGGTTTCCTGCATTGTCAGAAGTGATGTTTTAGGATAAGACAAACTAAGTTCTGTCGAAGGGTCATGAGGACTCGAAACGTCAACTCTTTTCTTCTCCGCCGATGCTGCCAGACCTGCTGAGTTTTTCCAGGTAATTCTGTTTTTGTTTAAGATCCCTATCTGCTGTTCAGATGGGAATAAAAGATCACATAGCTTTATTTTAAGAAGAACAGGAATTTTTGTGTCTGAGCTAATGTTTTTTCCTCAACCACCAGAAACTGATCATTCATTTCACTTGTTTGTGGAACTTTGATATGCCCAAAGTCTGTTAAACTTTTGACATCATAACAATGATGACTGCATTGAAAAAGTAACCCAGTGCTTGTAAAGTGCTTTGGGATATCCTTAGGATATTAGAAGGTATTATATAAATGCAAGCGACATGCCCTCTACGTTTTATTTAGTCCATGGGTGATTTGTTTAAGTATGTGGGCCTTTTAAATCTTTGTACCTGGCTACACATGAGGTAACAAGTGCGCAGCCTGTGGGGATGTTTTGGATTGTCGTGGCACTGTGCAGCTTAGAGGAAGAATTGAATCTAAGTTTGCTCCTTCCTTCTTGTTATCCACATTGCAGGAAAGGTTTGAGGAAAAAGTATTAGTCAAATAAATTACACCTTTCTATTCAGCTTCTTTCTATATGGATGTATATCTAAAAATAAAATAATTAGGGTTTAATCTGCATTGATGCAGATATGTATGATGCATTGAAATGATTAAAGTTTTGATCAATGCAGTGAAATTCTGTCCTGTGTAATTGCAACAGACAACCCAAGATGTTGCATATAAACTTCGGCTTTAAGCGGAACTTGTGCAAACTGTAGCAAGATAATGGCAATATTTTTATATATCATGCATAGTAAAGTGAAGGACATTTTAGATGCACCTGGACTGTGTTCCAGATATGACGATTCTACGCCAGGGTTTCAGGAACATGGATTGTCCTCTATATTAATAATGGATATCTCGGTTTTGCCTTGGAAAGATTTTTCCCCTTTTTCTTTCTCCTGTGTTGTACTGATACATTGAATATTCCAAGGATTAAATTTGTAACAAGGCTTATGACTAATTTTGACAGTAGTTTATAGATTGCATTTTAGTTGTGTATTAAATGTATAGGAATAATATTTTTTTCTGTATCTTTCTCATTGCCTCAGTGCATTTTCAGTGCCTTAATTATTTCAAGTAGGCAATGTTTAAGGTCATGTTGCTTTAGTTATTTTATAATCTTAAGCAATTTAAACTCCAAAATGACATCGACTTCATATAAATGCTTTTTATCTTTTGTAGAAAAATGCTAAAGGTCAAGATCTATTCGACCAGATTGCTTACCATTTGGACCTTGTAGAGGTAGAATACTTCAGCTTGCAATTCATGGATGCCTTTCAAATTTCAGTAAGTGACTGCTGTTTATACTAATGGAAAAGTACAAGTTAAATTGGTCGAAGAAGTTGTTTACTAGAATGGCATGATTGTAATGCTACTTTGAATGTTAAACATTGATATGAGTAAAGCCATTTGGTGGAAATTAAACTAGCCTAATTTTTAAAAAAAAGTTATGGTTTATATTGATGCTTCTACATGTATTCGGAAATAATATCCTCAAAAAAAGGCCATTTACAGAATTCAAATACTGATAAACAACTTAAAAAACCTCATGACTTAAATAAAAGTTGTGTACAATTAAAAAACGGCCACAAAATCACTACTTCCAAGCAACCAACCGGGTTAAAATAATTTTTACAAAAATAAAATACTGTAGATACTGGAAATCTGAAAATAAAAACAGGGAATACTTGAAATACTCAGCAGATCAGGCAGCATTTGTGGAGGGAGAAGCCCGAGTTAATGGTCTAGATTTTCACCAAATCAGGTTGACTCTGGAGCCCTTTAAAGATGGCAGGTGGGTCCTGATTCAGGGATTTCCAACCCCATTCCCAGGCTGTGCGATTTTTTTGGGTGTGTCTTTAAGGGGTGAGGGCTGCTTCCTGTTAGAAGTCCACATCTGGCACTCCTGACCTGGCCGGCTCCATTGCAGAGATAGGTATGTCCTACTCTTCCACAATTTTCATATAGTCCGGCCAGGTTTTTAAAGAGTTGTGGTTCATGGCCCCTTAGAGGAGTCGTGAACCCTAGTGTGCATGAGGGGACCTTTTAAAAGCTAAGTTAAAAAGGTCCCCCTATGCCATGTTATGCCCCCTCACATCCCCTATGCCAAGCTCTAGCACTTCCATACCTATTGACCCACTGTACACTTTCTGGGACCAATGAATCCCATAGTGAAAATGAGGATGTTGTTTAAAAACGAGCTTTGAAAAAATGTAACCTTTGATCATTTCCTCTAGCTTAAAAAAACTTGGACAGGCTCATAGAAGTGTCAATCATCCAGGCCTTTTGAAATTTCAGAAACCACAAACACAAACCATTTACTTATGTCAATAAAGATTGTGAAATTGACCAGAGATTAGAGAGCCTGAGCTGTCAATCAAACACTGTTCCCTCTGGGGAGCAGGTGTTCTGTTAATCAAATAGATGTCTGGGCTCTCAGCCAAGCATCATTAAGTACACCACAGGAAAGAAATCAAATGAAAATTGATTAGGTTTTCTCACATTGCAATTCAGGATTTGTATTTGAAATCACATTTTGTAGCTCAGTTTGTTTTTCTTTGGGAGCTGAAACCCAATGACCACCTCATGTGATGCCAGAACAGTAGTGGTTACAATGGAAGTGTTTTGGAATGTTAATGTGTCATAAGTTGAAGCTATACCTAATATTTCTACAGTTGTATTATAGGGAACAAATCTAAAGTACACAGAAGTGCAAATTTTACACTGGACATTTAGAAGTTTTGAAGGTGGAGGTGAGCTGGGATGATGCAAAATATATTTCTTAAGGAGCTCTGGGGCATGCTGACACTTAGTACATTTTCTAACTTTTAAAGTCCATTGTGATTCAGCAATTGAAACTAAAATAGTTTATTCTGGAATAATTCAGTTTTAATGCATTGGACAGGCCTCAGACTTCCCTTTAATTAGTCTGGGCCATGATCATTGGATACAATCAGCTCTTTCTGCTGGAGAGTGTCTGGTGGGGGCTGCCTCACAAAGAAATCTTTCTGAGAACCCATGTCAAGCTCTGCAGGTTGTCAAAGAAAATCTAAAAGGGATTTTACGTCCTATGGGCAAGTGCAGCCCGACCCGATCAGGTGTAAAATAGTGTGCGATGACGACAGGCAAGTGTCCCAATGTCATCACGCACTTGCGTGATATTTCGATTGGCAGGCGCGCACAAGTGTCGCTTATGCGCGCGCCAACATTTAGGCCTATTAATTTAAATTAATTAATTTAAACCTTTTTTTGCTGCATAGATGAGAATCAAATCGCTGAACTTTGCTTTGAACATTGGTGTTCAGGTGAATCAGCCAGGCGACCTTTTGATATTTTAGCAAACCTCATCCACAGACAGGATGAGGTTTCCACAATTAAATAAAAAATAAATATAAATTTTGGGGCAGAATTTTTATTCTGTTTGTTTTTGTGAGTAAGTTCCATGTCAGGACTTTTTTTCAGATTTCAAAAATCTTTAATTTTGATTTTAAAGTTGTTCAACTTCCTGCCTTCAGAGAGTTTTCAGCCTGTGCTCCCCCATGCATGTGCAGACTTTTGCATTCACCTTCCGCCCACCCCCACCCCGGCAGTACTGAGCTTCTCAGCTCGTCTTTCACGCTGGCTGGCCGTTAATTGGCCATTAATTGGTCAATGTGAAATCCCAGCTACTCCTAGGCCCACCCACCCCGTCTGCCCACCGACCCGAAAATCCTGCCCTATGTTCATGTTTGTCACTAGGTGAAGGATAATGATGCATACTATTGTTTGTGATGTGAAGCATTTATTATGTTTTCCTACTTTTTTTTCCTTACTTTGTTGTCCTTGCCTGTCTGAATCTCCTGCTATCCCTATTGGCTGAGAGTGCAATTCCATGTTAATGCTGGCTTATACACATTCATGAAAATGTATCATCCTAAAATATTGTAATTGTTAAGTAGCACGGGTAAGTTCCTATTAATAGGAAACTACCTATTGACCTTACTAGTAATACTAATATGCAGCAGTGAGTGAGTTGTTAAAGTATATTGGTCCATGTTTAATGCTGACTACTGTGTTGGGCCCACATTTAATGAGAATTGTTGCAACTATATTTAAAGAATAAACTCTTCAGCATTTTCATAGGCTTAATTGTGTAAAGATTACTGTATACTCATTCCACCATCCTCATTTCAACAATTTTTTGCCATTAACCAGCAGGAACACCTGACTTACATGCCAACCCTGCTTTTATTGACCATCATCAGTTGCCCTGCAAGGAGCCTCCTTGAAATGTTGTTCCTATGCTGATGATGACCCCACAATAGAGCTAGGAGGAAATTCCAGGGTATTAACATAGGACAATAATGTAATGGTGATCCTTGCCTCACATCAGCATGATGTGTTACTGGAATGGGAACTAGGATGGTAGGTTTTCCATGATCTTGTTGATCTTGTCCTTCAGATTGGTAGAAATCATCTAGCAGGCGTCGCAGTTGGACTAATTGTGGCTGAAGTAGCATGGCTTTATCCTGTATGTGTTGAGCTTTTTGATGAAGCTTCATCCATCCAGACAAAATGGAGAGTAGGGATTGAAGTGCCTGAGTGGTGGAAGGTGAGAAATAGCGTTCCCAGGAAATAGTGCTGCGACTTGTATGCTTAGCCCTTAATGTTGTGGAGTGAGCCAAATTAACTAGGTGTTGGCTTCTCTAATGGCGATCTTAGGAGGAAGCCAACTCGGATCATGCACTTGACACTTCTGGCTTAAGGCACTTGCAAACATTTCGGTCTTGGTTTTGCCATGGTTAAGGATGGAGAGGTCCATAAAGCCTTTTTCTCCTATTAGTTGCCTGATTGCCCATAAGCATTCTTGACTGGGTATAATACAGCTACAGAATTCAGCTATGTTGGTTGTGGTATCAGTTAGCTCTGTACTGATATTTGTGTCTAGAATTCTATGTTGGTAGCTTCACTAGATTGGTCCTTTATTCAAATATACATGCATCACACTGCTCCTGGCATTCCTTTCCGCACTCTAATGAGCTAGGATTAGCCACCTGGCTTGATGGTGATGAGTGTGAGGGATATGCTCAGCAGTGAGGTTACAGATGTCATGACATGCAATTCTGCTGTTATTGGTGGACCACATCACCACGTGAATGCTTTGGGATTGTAAATCTGTTTGGTTATTTTTGTCTGCACCACTTACTGTAGGATCTTAAAGCACAACAGGAGGCCACTTAATCCATTGTGCTTCTGTTGGGCCTTTGAAAGAACTATCTATTTAATTCTCCTTCTCTTTACCCATAGCCCTGGAACTTTCTCCCCTTAAAGTGTTTATCCAATTCCCTTTTCAAAGGTACTTCTAAATAAGCTTCCATGACTCTTTCAGGCAGCGGATTCCATATCATAACTCGTTGCATTTTTTTAAAAAATTCCCTCACCTCTTCTCTGGTCTTTTGCCAATTAGCTTAAATTTGTCTCCCCTGTTTATCTTGCTTCTGTCCATAAGAATTTCTCCTCATTTACTCCGAAAACCCTGCATAATTTTCAATGCTTTATTAAATCATCCCTTAACCTTCCATGGCCTAAATCCAAGCTTCTCCAGTCGCTCCACATAACTAACATCTCTCATCTCTGGTAACATTCTGGTAAGTCGCCTCTGAACCCTCTCCAAAGCTTTCACCTTTCGAAAATATGGTTCCCACACTTGGACATAACATTCCAGCTGAGGCCTGACAAGTGAGTTTATAAAGGTTTAGGATAACTTTTTATTTTGTGCCTTCTATTTATAAAGCCAAGGATCCTATATGCTTTTTTTAACAACTGAAAAGAGAGACATGTTGCCAAAGCTTTTCATCTTGCACTCATGAGGACAAATGCAAGAATGCAAAATTTCAAACGATCGCAATGATCAATGCAACATCTTAGCCAATCAGAGTCAACTTGCCAACCAGTCAGCATCATTTTCTCCTGTAGTATAAGTTTTTGCAATTGTTCTTACTATGATGACATTCTCCATCATGTGGGTGTGATTCAACTATTATGGAATTTTAAAGGGGCTACGGGAACAGAGACCTGGATATTTCCTTACAGAGATCTTTAAATGTAGAAGGACCATAATATATAGGAGCAAAGCAGGACATTCGGCCCATCGAGTCATTCGATGAAATCATGGCTGATCTGATAATCCTCCACTCCACTTTCCTGCCTTTTCCCCATTACCCTTGATTCCCTTACTGATTAAAAAATCTGTCTATATCAGTCTTGAATACTTAATGACCCACCCTATACAGCCCTCTGCAGTAAAGAATTCCACAGATTGACTACCCTTTGAGAGAAGAAATTTTTCCTCATCTGTGCTAAATGGGCGCCCCCTTACTCTAAGATTGTGCCCTCTTGTCCTAGACTCTCCTGCAAGGGGGAAACAATCTCTCAGCTTCTACCCTGTCAAGCCCCCTAAGAACCTTATGGGCAGGATTTCTACCCACACCCCCCCCCCCATTGGGGGCGAAATTGAATGGTGGGTGCACACAGGGGCGCCCCCGATTGGGCGTGCGGCGCCATTTTACCGTGAATGAGATTTCATGCTTTTTCTAATTCCCACCGGGGCTCCTGGCATGCCCACCAACCGTAACGTGGGATGGGAAGGTCCATTAATTAGCTAAGTGACTCATCAATGGCCTCAATTGGCCATTGACAAGTTGGTGGGCACACAGCTGATTTTGCTGCGTGCCTGTCTACTGGAAAATTTAAATGGGGCACGATCATGTCGGGAGTTCCGCTCAACGTCACCGTGCGTCATTTTACGCCTTGGTGAGGGGCCCCCCCCCCCCCCCCCCCCAGCTCGCCGACGGGAAAATCCTGCACTATATGTTTCAATAAGGTCACCTCTCATTCTTCTAAACTCCAATGAGTACAGGCCCAACCTACTCAGCCTCTCCTCATAGGAAAATCCCTTCATACCCAGGATCAACTTAGTGAACCTTTTCTGGACTGCCTCCAATGCCAGTATGTCTTTCCTTAGATAAGGGGACCAAAATTGTTCGCAGTATCCTAGGTGTGGCCTTGTATAGTTTTAGCAAGATTTCCCTATTTCTATACTCCATTTCCTTTGAAATAAAGGCCAACATTCCATTTGCAGACACTTCCTCCTACCTCCTGCTGGACCATGACCCCACCACTGAACATCAAGCCATTGTTTCCAAGATTGTTACTGAGCTCATCGCCTCTGGAGATCTTCCTTCCACAGCTTCCAACCTGATAGTCTCCCAACCTCGGACGGCCCGCTTCTACCTCCTACCTAAAATCCACAAACAGAACTGTCCCGGTAGACCAACCGTGTCAGCCTGTTCCTGCCCCACGGAACTCATTTCTTGCTATCTTGACTCCATTCTCTTTTCCCTTGTCCAGTCCCTTCCCACCTACATCCGTGATTCCTCTGACACCCTACATCATATCAACAATTTCCAGTTCCCTGGCTCCAACCGCCTCCTCTTCACCATGGAAGTCCAATCCCACTGCACCTCCATCCCCCACCAGGATGGTCTGATGGCTCTCTGCTTCTTCCTCGAACAGAGGCCCGAATAATCCCCATCCACCACTACTCTCCTCCGTCTGGCTGAACTTGTTCTCACACTGAACAATTTCTCCTTAAACTCCTCTCATTTCCTCTAAATAAAAGGTGTGGCTATGGGTACCTGCAAGGGCCCCAGTTATGCCTGTCTCTTTATGGGGTATGTGGAACATTCCTTGTTCCAGTCCTACTCCGGCCCCCTCCCACAACTCTTTCTCCGGTACATCAATGATTGCTTCGGTGCTGCTTCGTGCACTCGTCTGGACCTGGAAAAATTTATTAATTTTGCTTCCAATTTCCAGCCCTCCATCATTTTCACGTGGTCCATCTCTGACACCTCCCTTCCCTTCCTTTGACCTCTCTATCTCAATTTCTGGTGATAGCCTGTCCACCAATATCCATTACAAGCCTACCAACTCCCACAGCTACCTCGACTACAGCTCCTCACACCCCGTTTCCTGTAAGGACTCCATCCCATTCTCTCAGTTCCTTTGCCTCCGTCGCATCTGTTCTGATGATGCCACTTTCAAAAACATTTCCTCTGACATGTCTTCCTTCTTCTTTAACCGAGGTTTTCCACCCACGGTCGTTAACAGGGCCCTCAACCGTGCATCCGCCCTCACACCTTTATCTCCCTTCCAGAAACATGATAGGGTCCCCTTGTTCTCACTTATCACCCCACCAGCCTCCGCATTCAAAGGATCGTCCTCCGCCATTTTCGCCAACTCCAGCATGATGCCACCACCAAACGCATCTTCCCTTCACCACCCCCGGCGGCATTTTGCAGGGATCGTTCCCTCCGGGACACCCTGATCCACTCCTCCATCACCACCTACACCTCAACGCCCTCCCACGGCACCTTCCCATGCAACCGCAGAAGGTGCAACACCTGTCCCTTTACTTCCCCTCTCCTCACCGTCCAAGGGCCCAAACACTCTTTTCAAGTGAAACAGCATTTCACTTGCACTTCCCTCAATTTAGTCTACTGCATTCGTTGCTCCCAATGCAGTTTCCTCTACATTGGAGAGACCAAACACAGACTGAGTGACCGCTTTGCAGAACACCTTCGGTCTGTCTGCAAGCGTGACCCAGACCTCCCTGTCGCTTGCTATTTCAACACTCCGCCCTGCTATCATGCCCACATGTCTGTCCTTGGCCTGCTGCATTGCTCCAGTGAAGCTCAACACAAACTGGAGGAACAGCACCTCATCTTCCAACTAGGCACTTTACAGCCTTCCGGACTGAATATTGAGTTCAACAGTTTTAGATCATGAATTCTCTCCTCCATCCCCACCCCCTTTCCGATTCCCCCTTTTTTTTTCCAATAATTTATATAGATTTTTCTTTTCCCACCCATTTCCATTATTTTTAAATGTATTTCCATCCATTGTTTTATCTCTACCTTTTAGCCTATTTCGATTCCTTTACCCCACCCCCACAAGGGCTATCTGTACCTTGCTTGTCCTGCTTTCTACCCTTAATTAGCACATTCCTTAGATAACCTTCAACACTTCTTTGTCCTTTTCTCTGTGACATCTTTTGGTTATCTCCACCTATCACTGGCCCTCTATCCAGCTCTCCTTGTCCCACCCCCCCTTAAACCAGTTTATATTTCACCTCTCTTCTATTTTTACTTAGTTCTGTTGAAGAGTCATATGAACTTGAAATATTAACTGTGTTCCTCTCCGCAGATGCTGTCAGACCTGCTGAGTTTTTCCAGGTATTTTTATTTTTATTTTTGTTTTGGATTTCCAGCATCTGCAGTTTTTTGCTTTTATTCCATTTGCCTTCCCTATTACCTGTTGAACTTGTACATTAGCTTTTTGGGATTCATGCACAAGGACTCCCAAATCCCTCTGTGCTGGAGCCTTCTGCAGTCTTTCTCCATTTAAATAATATTCAGCTCCTCTATTCTTCCTACCAAAGTGCATAACTTAACATTTTCCGAAGAAGTTGATAAGGTAGTACAGAACTGAAAAGAGAGACGTGTTGCCAAAGCAACAAGCATGTAAAGTAGAGCAGGCTACAATCAGATCAGACATGTTCATATCAAATGGTAGAGCAGGTTCAAGGGGCCGACTGGCCTACTCCTTTTCCTAATTCATATATACGTATAGGTTTTGTGCTGTCGTTGGTTGGCATGGTCAATATCATTAGCTTCCCTCTATACAGTTTTGCATCAGTTGAAAACTGGTGTGAACCTTGAAAAATTTCAGCGATTTGATTCTCATCTATCCAGCCCCCTAAAGCTGTGTGGCATTAAATTTAAAACACATATTTAAATGTTATTTGTTTGGTATTGCAGCATCCGGTAAGCCAGTGGGTCAGAACTTGGCCTTGTCCTGTGATCCTGGTCTTTTTTTCACTTGAGACGGTTGCATTGTTCCTTTAGTTGTTGTTTTAAACATTCTAGTTAATCATTAATTAAATATGTATGTATAGATCACTGAATGCAGTAACCTTTTATTTGAATAATTCAAGGTTGGAGGCAATGAAATCTTTCTTGTGTTCCATCTAGTTCCCAGAGCTATGTCAGTGCTCAGTCCAATGACCTTTTTCCCAATTTCATTGTACTAGTTTGCATTTCTGTTTCCCTGTCACACTTCCACGCATGTATAAATATTTCAAAATAGGCAGTTTGGAATGCAACATGGAAAGAGTGGTATTCGTAAAACTGCATGCTAGCATCAGTAAAATATATTGGTGTTTTGTCAGTATTTGGAATGCTGATGAATCATGAGCTTGGAAATTAAACTAGCTCTACGAAAAGATATTAAAATGTATTTCAGCCATATTATCCATAATTTGAAACTTTAATTTCACTAAGTGTTTTGAAGATAGCATCCAAAATCTTCAGAGTGAAAACTACTTTACGTAGAGATGTAAAGAAATCAAAGCACTCTGTATAATAATAACAGAAAATGCTGGAAAACTCAGCAGATCTGGCAGCATCTGTGGAGAGAGAACCAGAGTTCCTGTTTCGAGTACAATATGACTCTTCTTTGGAACAGGTTTGTTTACTAGAGCTTGCAAGATAAAAAAAATTAAACAATAAATAATATTACATATTTTATAACATTTGAGATATTAATTTTTGCTGTCTTTAGAGTATGGAACTTGCAATAAGACTTGCACAACTCCTCTAATGTATCAGCAAAATTTGAGGGTTGTGTATCTACAAGGCATATGAGTGACCCTTATCCCCTTAGAGCCATTGGGGTACTACTTGGAACAAAGGGAGTCCAGAGACTTGGGAGTGATCCAGCTGATCTTTTCTCTATTATCTAGTTAATAATGCAATTTAGAATTTTAAATACAAATCTACATGTGGTACATGGCAGTACAACATCTTTTCATAAAATGAATAAAGTTGGTGAGTTTTAATTGGATTTGGGTCGTTCCTGTGATCTTCCACATTCTGGGTTATTAAACTCAGCCATCTCTTTCTGCTGTAGTGATTCCTATATCATTATTTATAACTTTTTTAAAAACTCTGTCTTTCCCAGCCCCCTCTCCTTGGGCATCTGAGTAACATACAGCCAGGAAAGACCCCTCCATTTGAGAAATGAGAGGTGTAATATCACTGCAAACTTCACAGTTGAATATAAGGCACCATTGGTCATGCTACAAGGACTGGGTTTACTCTGCCTCCTGTAACATCATTCGAATTTAGTCTGGGACATAAAAGAACAGGTCAGAGAGGACATGAAAGGAGCCTGGAAAGTGAACTCGGAGAACTGAGCTGAATATTCAGGAGATAAGTTGAAAGTTTGAAATAAGGATGAGGAGGTGGAAAGAGATGAGGAGAGAAGAGAATTGTGGTGGAATTGTAAAAACAATAGTGAAAAATGAAGGTGAGTTTGAGTGACCTGTTGATAGTCATAGGTTCCTGCAACTAGTTTCCTGTCTAGGAGGGATGATTCACGGTTCTGCAAGAAGTATTTCCCACACTGCTTAACTAGTTCAGTGATTTTTTTGTTATTGTGACTGGTTTGTGGCTTTCTTGGGTCTTTTAACAGGGTACATTTAAAGATAAACTATCTTTAATAGCTTATAGATTGTGATTGCAGCCTGTGAGGTAGTTAGAAAATTTCGAGAGATTCTCAAGTACATTTTATGCTAACTTTCACCCAGGCAGGATTTAGAAATTCACAAAATCACAGTGCAGAAGAGGCCCTTTGGCCCATCGAGTCTGCACTGACACGTGAGAAATACCTGACCTACCTACCTAATCCCATTTACCAGCACTTGGCCCATAGCCTTGAATGTTATGACGTGCCAGATGCTCATCCAGGTACTTTTTAAAGGATGTGAGGCAACCTGCCTCCACCACCCTCCCAGGCAGTGCATTCCAGACTGTCACCACCCTCTGGGTAAAAAGTTTTTCCTCACATCCCCCCCTAAACCTCCTGTCCCTCACCTTGAACTTATGCCTCCTTGTGACTGACCCTTCAACTAAGGGGAACAGCTGCTCCCTATCCACCCTGTCCATGCCCCTCATAATCTTGTACACCCCGATCAGGTCGCCCCTCAGTCTTCTCTGCTCCAACGAGAACAACCCAAGTCTATCCAACCTCTCTTCATAACTTAAATGATTCATCCCAGGCAACATCCTGGTGAATCTCCTCTGCACCCCTCCAGTGCAATCATATCCTTCCTATAATGAGGTGACCAGAACTGCACACAGTACTCCAGCTGTGGCCTCATCAAGGTTCTATACAACTCCAACATGACCTCCCTACTTTTGTAATCTATGCCTCCCATATGCCTTTTTCACCATCCCAGTAACATGCCCCTCTGCCTTTAGAGATCTGAGGACACATACACCAAGGTCCCTTTGTTCCTCAGAACTTCCTAGTGTCATGCTGTTCATTGAATACTTCCTTGTCAAATTACTCCTTCCAAAGTATATTACCTCACACTTTTCAGGGTTAAATTCCATCTGCCCCTTATCTGCCCATTTGACCATCCCGTCTATATCTTCCTGTAGCCCAAGACACTCAACTTCACTGTTAACCACCCGGCCAATCTTTGTGTCATCCACAAACTTACAAATTCTGCCCCCCACATCATCATCTATGTCGTTTATATAGAGGACAAATAATAGGGGACCGAGCACAGATCCCTGTGGTACGCCACTGGACACTGGTTTCCAGTCACTAAAGCATCCTTCTGTCATCACCCTCTGTCTCCTACAACTAAGCAATTTTGAATCCACCTTATCAAATTACCCTGTATCCCATGTGCATTTGCCTTCTTTATAAGTCTCCCATGTGGGACATTGTCAAAGGCTTTGCTGAAATCCATATAAACTACATCAACTGCACTACCCTCATCTACACACCCGGTCACCTCCTCAAAAAATTCACTCAAATTTGTTAGACATGACTTCCCTTTGACAAAGCCGTGCTGATTATCTCTGAGCAAACCTTGCCTCTCCAACTGGAGATAGATACTCTCCTTCAGAACTTTCTCCAATAGTTTCCCTTCCACTGACATGAGACTCACTGGCCTGTAGTTCCCTGGCTTATCTCTACAACCTTTCTTAAATAGCGGAACCACATTAGCTGTTCTCCAGTCCTCTGGCACCTCCCCCGTGGCCAGAGAGGAATTAAAAATTTGGGTCAGAGCCCCTGCGATGTCCTCCCTTGCTTCCCTCAGCAGTCTGGGACACAACTCTTCTGGACCTGGAGATTTGTCCAATTTAAGCCTGCCAATACCTTGTCACTCCCTTTATCAATTTGCTTAAGAACCTCGCAGTCTCTCTCACCGAGTTTGATACCTTCATCCTCATTCTCTTGGGTGAAGACGGATGTGAAGTATTCATTCAACATATCCATTCATTCATACCCTATCCATTGAATGATCTGTCTGGTTTGCTTAAGGTGTTTTGAATGTTACATTATTAGTATAAAAACAAAATACTGCAGATCTGAAATAAAAACAAAAAATGCTGCAAATATTCAGCAGGTCAGGCAGCAGCTGTGTAGAGAAACAGAGTTAATGTTTTGGGTCGATGGCTGGTCCTGGTGAAAGGTCATCAACCTGAAATGTTAATTCTTTCTCTCCACAGATGCTGCCTGACTGCTGAGTATTTACAGCATTTTCTGTTTTGATTGCATTGTGGTAACCAGAGTAGTATTATTATTTCTTCAAAGGTCACTTAAACTCATCTTCATTTTTCTCTACTGTTTTCCTGGTTTTAATTTGCCAAAATTCCATAGATTCGGGGAAGGTTCCATTAGATTGGAAAGTAGCAAATATAACTCCTTTATTCAAAAAGGGAAGGAGACAGGAAGTATGAAACTTTAGGCCAGTTGGCTAACATCTATTGTAGGGAAAATGTTCGGAGCTATTATTAAAGATGTTATAGCAGGGCACTTAGAAAATTCCTGCGCAATCGGGCAGAGTCAACATGGTTTTGAAAAATGGAAATCATGTTTAACCAATTTATTGGAGTTCTTTGAACGAGTCACATGTACTGTGGATAAAGGGGAATCGGTGGATGTACTGTACTTAGATTTCCAGGAGGCATTTGATTAAATGCCACATCAAAGGTTATTGCAGAAACTAAAAGCTCATGATGTAGAGGGTAATATATTGGCATGGATAGAAAATTGGTTAGCTAACAGGAAGCAGAGGGTTGGCATAACTGGGTCTTTTTCTGGCTTGCAGGATGTGACAAGCGGTGTGCCGCAGGGATCAATGCTGGGACCTCAACTTTTTACAATTTATATAACTGATTTGGATGAAAGGACCGAAGGAATGGTTGCTAAATTTGCTGAGGACACAAAGATAAGTAGGAAAGTAAATTGTGAAGAGGATGTAAGGAGGCTACAAAGTGACATGGATAGGTTAAGTAAGTGGGTAAAGATCTGGCAAGTGGAGTATAATGTGGGCAAATATGAAATCGTTCATTTTGGTAGGAAGCTTATTATCTAAATACTGAGAGATTGAAGAGCTCTGAGATTCAGGGGGATCTGGGTGCCCTAGTGTATGAATCACAAAAGGTTAGTATGCAGGTACAGCAGGTAATTAGGAAAGCTAATGGAATGTTGTCATTTATTGTGAAGGGAATTGAATACAAAAGTAGGGAGGTTATGCTTCAGTTGTACAGGGCATTGGTGAGACCACATCTGGAGTATTGTGTACAGTTCAGGTCTCCTTATTTAAAGAAAGATGTAAATGCATTGGAAGCAGTTTAGAGAAGGTTTACCAGACTAATACCAGCAATGGGCCGGTTGTCTTATGAGGAAAGGCTGGACAGGTTAGGTTTGTATCCACTAGAATTTAGAAGAGCAAGAGACGACTTAATTGAAATCTTTAAGATCCTGAGGGGCCTTGACAGGATGGATATGGAGAGGATGTTTCCTCTTGTGGGAGAATCTAAAACTTGGGGTCACTGTTTAAAAATAAGGGGTCACTCATTTATGACAGAGATCAGAATTTTTTTCTCTGAGGGTTGTGAGTCTTTGGAACTCTCTTCCTCAAAAGGCGGTGGAAGCAGAGTCTGAATATTTTTAAGGCAGAGCTGGATAGGTTCTTGATTAACAAGGGGGGTGAAAGGTCATCGGGGGGTAGGCAGGAATGACGGGTTGAGGTTACATTCAGATCAGCCATGATCTTACTCGATGGCAGAGCAGGCTTGAGGGGCCGAGTAACCTACTCCTGCTCCTAATTCATATGTTCGTATCATAATTCCCAACCCTCATCTTCTTTTCCCATCTCTTTTTATCCTTAGTTCAATTTTGCAATTTGATTTTTTTTTGCAAAAATATACTTTATTCATAAATCTTCAAAAACATTTCAAAACTTTTTAAATCACCATTACAAAAATACAAAGGTTCAACTTTTACAAACTGAAAACACAAGGTGTATCAGAAAAAACAATGAATATTTCAATCATTGGCAGACATACATTTTAATCTGTACAGACTGAGGGGCTCTTTACAGTTCCCAGTCCCCCAGTGCACTGTGGCAGAAAGGTCTTAGGCAGCGACCCTTCCCCATTGCGCCTTTGCGGCGGCTGCCCCAAGCTTAACTGTGTCCCTCAGCACGTAGTCCTGGACCTTGGAAAGTGCTAGTCTGCTACACTCGGTCGGGGACAACTCTTTGCGCTGGAAAACCAACAAGTTTCGGACAGACCAAAGAGCGTCTTTCACCGAGTTGATGATCCTCCAGCTGCAGTTGATGTTTGTCTAGGTGTGTGTCCCTGGGAACAGCCCGTAGAGCACAGAGTCCTCTGTCACAGAACTGCTCGGGAGGAACCTCGACAGCAACCACTGCATCCCTCTCCAGACCTTCTTTGCAAAGACACAATCTACAAGGAGGTGAACAACGGTCTCTTCCCCACCACAGCCACCTCGAGGGCAACGTGCAGAGGGGGTGAGACTCCTGGCGTGTAGGAAGGATCTTACAGGGAGGGCCTTTCTCACCACCAGCCAAGCTACATCTTGGTGTTTGTTGGAAAGTTCTGGTGATGAGGCATTCTGCCAAATTACTTTGTCAGTCTGCTCAGGGAACCATCCCACAGGATCCACCCTCTCCTTTTCCTTCAGGGCCTTTAAGATGTTATGTGCCGACCACTGCCTGACGGACTTGTGGTCGAAGGTGTTTCTCTGCATAAATTTTCCCACGAGGGACAGGTGGTACGGCACGGTCCAACTACTTGGAGCGTTCCGCAGCATCGTGGCCAGACCCATCCTTCGCAACACCGGGGACAGGTAGAACCTCAGCATGTAGTGACACTTGGTGTTTGCATACTGAGGGTCTACACACTGCTTGATGCAGCCGCACACAAAGGTGGCCATCAGTATGAGGGCGATGTTGGGCACGTTTTTTCCCCCTTTATCTAGAGGCTTGTACATCGTGTCCCTGCGGACACGATCCATTTTCGACCTCCAGATAAAGCGGAAGATGGCTCGGGTGATCGCCATCACACAGAAGTGTGGAATGGGCCAGACCTGCGCCACGTACAGCAACAGCGAGAGTGCCTCACACCTGATGACCAGGTTCTTACCCGCAATGGAGAGGGAGCGTCGCTCCCACATGCCCAGTTTCTTTTTTACCATAGACACTCGCTCCTTCCAGTTTCTAACACATGCCCTGGTCCCTCCGAACCATATTCCCAGCACCTTCAGGCCATCAGCCCTGACAGTGAAGGGGACAAAGGATCGGTCAGCCCAGTTCCCAAAGAACATGGCCTCGCTCTTCCCACGATTTACCTTGGCTCCCGAGGTCAGTTCGAACTGGTCGCAGATGTGGATAAGTCTGTGCACCGACAGCGGATCAGAGCAGAAGATGGCGACATCGTCCATGTACAGGGAGACTTTGATCTGAGTGCCTCCACTGCCTGGGATCGTCACTCCTCTTATGCCCGGATCCTTCCTGATGGACTCAGCAAAGGGTTCTATGCAACACACGAAAAGAACAGGCGAGAGAGGGCAGCCCTGCCTGACTCCAGATTTAATAGGAAAGCTATCTGATTCCCACCCATTGATTGAGACTGTGCTACTGATGTTAGTGTAGAGCAGTTGGATCCAATTGCGAATTCCCTCCCCAAACCCCATTTTGGAGAGCACATCCACCATGTAGGTGTGCGATATTCTGTCAAAGGCCTTCTCCTGATCCAGGCTGATGAGGCAGGTATCCACACCCCTGTCCTGTACATAGGCAATCGTATCCCTGAGCAGCACGAGGCTGTCAGAGATCTTCCTGCCTGGCACCGTGCAGGTCTGGTCAGGGTGAATCACCAATTCCAGAGCGGATTTGACCCGATTGGCAATGACCTTGGACAGAATTTTATAGTCCACATTCAACAGTGAAATGGGTCGCCAATTTCTAATTTCCTCCCTTTCCCCCTTGTGCTTGTAGATGAGGGTGATAATGCCTTTCCTCATGGATTCTGACATACTGCCGGCCAGGAGCATATTCTCGTACACTTCTAGCAGGTCTGGGTCGATCCAGTCCCACAGAGCCGAATACAACTCCGCCAGCAAGCCGTCGCTTCCGGGAGTTTTACTCTTCTCGAAGGACTCAAGGGCCTCAGTCAGTTCGTCAGGAGTTAGCACTTTGTCCAGACTCTCCCGTGTACTGTCATCTAAGACCTCCGTGATAGAGGACAGGAAGGACTGGGAGGCCGTGCTGTCTGTGGGCTTCACGTCATACAATCCGGCATAGAAGGATTTGCTAATCCTCAAAATGTCAGATTGCAATGACTTAACTGAGCCGTCATCTTCCTTCAATTTTTCAATTTGATCCCTCAATATTCAGCTCAGGTTGGAGTACAAGAAAGTTTAGTCTCCATTTACAGGATGTAATATGTTGCTAACTGCTTGTAACATTATGGCTATAGTACCCAATTCAACAGCTATTCCTTCCTACGCTATTATCTAAATGTTTATTATCTATAACAGATAACATTAACAAATCTAAAGTGCAGGACAATTAGTTGTATTTAAACATGGAATGAGTAATTAAGTTTGGAAGGGTTTAGGTTACACAGTGAGCTCTGAAACAATGTTATTTTGGAAAACCAACTTTGGAGAACTACTACTAATAATAGTCTGGCTACCAATAATGCAACATTGAAAACACCCAATATGCACACGGAGAATTCATTGGCTAGGGCATTCAGTGAGCTTCTAAAGCCTGCCTGGAGAAAAGTTAACTCAAAGAGGTTCCCAAGGTTCTCCCCTCTTTTCCCTCCGCACCCTCCCCCCCCCAACCCGGCCCCCTCCCCCAACAGCACCCCTGCTCCATCAAACACCCAACTCTGCTTTGGAACAAGTATATAAAAAATTGGTATAAGATTTCCCAAATCTATTTTAAAGAGATTTTAGATGCTCATCAGTCTGTGTAAGAAACTTTCCTGACTGTGGTGTGTCGACTGGAGGTTGTTGTAGAGACAGTTTACAATTAGCATCGAGTTTGAGGGATTTCCTGCTGTCCCCAAGAGCACAGTTTAAAAAAAAGCACACCTCATGGAAACTTTAAATAACTTTGCTTGAGGAGTAAATCCAAGTTTTCAAAATTGCTGTTTAGTACAAATGTTGAGACACTTGACTGAAGATTTATTTCAGAAAAAATCCCCATTTTATCATCAGTGATCTCATTGTATAGCTCACCTCCCCTTAGGAAACCACCTCAGTATGTCTGTGTCTTCATTCTCAGTCTGTCAGTACATCAAGATATGTAGGTGCCCTTAATAGAGTTCATTATTAACCCTAATCTCAGTGAAGGAATTTTTGTTTTTGATCCTAATTTAGGAGAAATTAAGACTATTTTAAAAGAATTGCACATATACTGGCTTGTCAATGGCATTCAAAATAACCTGTCTTTTTGTTTAAACAGCACTGGTTAGACTCTACAAAGCCCATCAAGAAACAAGTAAAAAGTAAGTATACATGATTAACTTGTTGTAGTGTGCTTCAGAATACTGTTTAATTCTTGGATTGACCTTGATGCTTCACTAAAATATAAATATGCTGTATTATCTGCACATGACAAATCATTTTGCAATACAGCGTTTGGTAAATTTGATTTAAAATCCTTGCCTAATATGAAAATACTTAATATATATATCTATTTTTCTCAGTTGGACCTCCTTATTGTTTCCACTTCAGAATAAAATTCTATTCCTCGGAACCAAACAATCTTCGTGAAGAGTTTACAAGGTAGGAATATATGATGTAGAAATGCTAATTACAGCAAGTAGCTGCAAATTTTACCCTTTTCATAAAAATATTTGTTCTGGGTGGAAGGTTACACTTAGTGCCCATCCATAGTGGCTGGGAGAGCATTAAGGGTCAACTATGCACTGTGGGACTGGAGTCACAGGAGGACAGACCGGGCATGGGTGACAGGTTCCTTTTCTTGAATGTAATTAGGGAGTTTGATGGATTTCTGACCACATTCCAGCAGATTTCACTTCCTCTGGGGCCGACTCACAAATAACTAAATTTAATGAATTCAATTAACCAATTTGACATGGTGGGATTTGACCTGATCACCACTAGGTTTCTAGTCCAGTACCATAACCAAGAGGTTACCGTACCCAAATTATATTCAAACAGAGCAAGATTTTAATTTCTGGCTGTTAATGGACCCAGTAGGATTATCCGCTTCAGTATCAGTTACCTTTTGATACAAAAATGAAACATATTTTTAAAAAAAATCACACTCTCTCACTCATTATCAACCTGTCTCTCTCTTTCTCTGTCTTTTGCTCTGTTGCACGTGCTATTTCCCATCTCTCTTGGGCTCTTTCTCTGGCTACTGTCAACATTTACTTCCACCCTTTTCCACACTCTCTCTCTCTGATACTTAGCAGGTTTTGCATACGTTTGCTCTCTCTCCTCCTTCCCTCCTTGCCTCCTCACACTGCCTCCCGCAACACACTCCTACACACATTTCCACTCCTCAAGCTGCTACCCTCCGTACGGTCTCCCCCACCAGCGCTCTTCAACCCCTCCCTCCCCGCACTCTTCACACCCCCTGCGCTCTTCACCCCCTCCGCCCCACGCTCTTCACCCCCTCCGCCCCACGCTCTTCACCCCCTCCCCCAGCCCTCTTCACCCCCTCCCCATGCTCTTCACCCCCTCCCCCGTGCTCTTCACCCCCTCCCCCCGCGCTCTTCACCCACTCCCCCCAGTGCTCTTCACCCTCTCCCCCAAAGCTCTTCAACCCCTCCCCCCAGCGCTCTTAACGCCCTCCCCCCAGCACTCTTAACGCCCTCCCCCAGCGCTCATCACCCCCTCCCCCCAGCGCTCTTCACCCCCTCCCCCCCAGCGCTCTTCACCCCCTCCCCCCAGCGCTCTTCAACCCCTCCCCCCAGCGCTCTTCACCCCCTCCCCCCCACGCTCTTTACCCCCGCCCTCCCCACACTGCGCTCTCTATTGAACCTATCAGCAGCAAACATGGAAGAGAAACAGGCCAAGATTGGAGAAACAGCGAACACCAGCAACTCTGGAGCATGCACGGCGTATTTGTTCACCACGCTTTTCCCCTTGGCATACAGTCCTTGGTGCGGATCTGGCCATGCCCCCTCCCCCCACCCCTGTCCTTCCAGCATTCTCCTGGCTCCAGCTGTGTTCCCACATTTCCCTGGCTCTCAGCATTCCCCTCGTTGGTTACCTGCATTCAGGCACCTCTGGGCCTCATCCTCGCTTCCATTCTCATCGTACCTCTCATGCCCGCACAGCCTATTTGGTGACTGAAGTCTGCTTCAGTGGGTGAGTGAGGGTGGCATGTCAGTGAGTGAGGGTGAGTAAGTCAAAGACGGTGGAAGGGTCAGTGGGTGAGGGTGAGTTGGAGAGAGCGGGTGGCTGGGTAAGGGGGGTAAGCACCTGTGTGTTTAACAGGGTGAGAGAGAGCGAGAGGGTAAGAGAGAGCGAGAGGGAGAGAGAGAGCGTGGGGGGCAGTGTGAGAGAGAAAGAGAAGGGGAGTGTGTGTGTGTGTGTGTGAGAGGGGGTGAGTGTGTGTGTGTGTGAGAGAGAGGGGGTGAGTGTGTGTGTGTGTGTGAGAGAGAGGTGGAGTGTGCGTGTGAGGGAGAGGGGGAGTATGCGTGTGAGAGAGAGGGGGAGTTTGCGTGTGAGAGAGAGCGAGAGGGGGAGTGTGCATGTGAGAGAGAGAGAGAGGGGGAGTTTGCGTGTGAGAGAGAGAGGGGGGAGTGTGCGTGTGAGAGAGAGGGGGGGAGTGTGCATGTGAGAGAGAGAGAGAGAGGGGGAGTGTGCGTTTGAGGGAGAGGGGGAGTGTGTGTGTGAGGGAGAGGGGAAGTGTGCGTGTGAGAGAGAGGGGGATTGTGTGCGTGTGAGAGAGCGGGGGAGTGTGTGCGTTTGAGAGAGAGGGGGAGTGTGTGCGTGTGAGAGAGAGGGGGAGTGTGTGCGTGTGAGAGTGAGGGAGAGTGTGTGCGTGTGAGAGAGAGGGGGAGTGTGTGCGTGTGAGAGAGAGGGGGAGTGTGTGCGTGTGAGAGAGCGGGGGAGTGTGTGCGTTTGAGAGAGCGGGGGAGTGTGTGCGTTTGAGAGAGAGGGGGAGTGTGTGCGTGTGAGAGAGAGGGGGAGTGTGTGCGTGTGAGAGAGAGGGGGAGTGTGTGCGTGTGAGAGAGAGGGGGAGTGTGTGCGTGTGAGAGAGAGGGGGAGTGTGTGCTTGTGAGAGAGAGGGGGAGTGTGTGCGTGTGAGAGAGAGGGGGAGTGTGTGCGTGTGAGAGAGAGGGGGAGTGTGTGCGTGTGAGAGAGAGGGGGAGTGTGTGCGTGTGAGAGAGGGGGAGTGTGTGCGTTTGAGAGAGAGGGGGAGTGTGTGCGTTTGAGAGAGAGGGGGAGTGTGTGCGTGTGAGAGAGAGGGGGAGTGTGTGCGTGTGAGAGAGAGGGGGAGTGTGTGCGTGTGAGAGAGAGGGGGAGTGTGTGCGTGTGAGAGAGAGGGGGAGTGTGTGCGTTTGAGAGAGAGGGGGAGTGTGTGCGTTTGAGAGAGAGGGGGAGTGTGTGCGTGTGAGAGAGAGGGGGAGTGTGTGCGTGTGAGAGTGAGGGAGAGTGTGTGCGTGTGAGAGTGAGGGGGAGTGTGTGCGTGTTAGAGAGAGGGGGAGTGTGTGCGTGTGAGAGAGAGGGGGAGTGTGTGCGTGTGAGAGAGCGGGGGAGTGTGTGCGTTTGAGAGAGCGGGGAAGTGTGTGCGTTTGAGAGAGGGGGAGTGTGTGCGTGTGAGAGAGAGGGGGAGTGTGTGCGTGTGAGAGAGAGGGGGAGTGTGTGCGTGTGAGAGAGAGGGGGAGTGTGTGCGTGTGAGAGAGAGGGGGAGTGTGTGCGTGTGCGAGAGAGGGGGAGTGTGTGCGTGTGAGAGAGAGGGGGAGTGTGTGCGTGTGAGAGAGAGGGGGAGTGTGTGCGTGTGAGAGAGAGGGGGAGTGTGTGCGTGTGAGAGAGAGGGGGAGTGTGTGCGTGTGAGAGAGAGGGGGAGTGTGTGCGTGTGAGAGAGAGGGGGAGTGTGTGCGTGTGAGAGAGAGGGGGAGTGTGTGCGTGTGAGAGAGAGGGGGAGTGTGTGCGTGTGAGAGAGAGGGGGAGTGTGTGCGTGTGAGAGAGAGGGGGAGTGTGTGCGTGTGAGAGAGAGGGGGAGTGTGTGCGTGTGAGAGAGAGGGGGAGTGTGTGCGTGTGAGAGAGAGGGGGAGTGTGTGCGTGTGAGAGAGAGGGGGAGTGTGTGCGTGTGAGAGAGAGGGGGAGTGTGTGCGTGTGAGAGAGAGGGGGAGTGTGTGCGTGTGAGAGAGAGGGGGAGTGTGTGCGTGTGAGAGAGAGGGGGAGTGTGTGCGTGTGAGAGAGAGGGGGAGTGTGTGCGTGTGAGAGAGAGGGGGAGTGTGTGCGTGTGAGAGAGAGGGGGAGTGTGTGCGTGTGAGAGAGAGGGGGAGTGTGTGCGTGTGAGAGAGAGGGGGAGTGTGTGCGTGTGAGAGACAGGGGGAGTGTGTGCGTGTGAGAGACAGGGGGAGTGTGTGCGTGTGAGAGACAGGGGGAGTGTGTGCGTGTGAGAGACAGGGGGAGTGTGTGCGTGTGAGAGACAGGGGGAGTGTGTGCGTGTGAGAGACAGGGGGAGTGTGTGCGTGTGAGAGACAGGGGGAGTGTGTGCGTGTGAGAGACAGGGGGAGTGTGTGCGTGTGAGAGACAGGGGGAGTGTGTGCGTGTGAGAGAGAGGGGGAGTGTGTGCGTGTGAGAGAGAGGGGGAGTGTGTGCGTGTGAGAGAGAGGGGGAGTGTGTGCGTGTGAGAGAGAGGGGGAGTGTGTGCGTGTGAGAGAGAGGGGGAGTGTGTGCGTGTGAGAGAGAGGGGGAGTGTGTGCGTGTGCGAGAGAGGGGGAGTGTGTGCGTGTGCGAGAGAGGGGGAGTGTGTGCGTGTGCGAGAGGGGGGGAGTGTGTGCGTGTGCGAGAGGGGGGGAGTGTGTGCGTGTGCGAGAGAGGGGGAGTGTGTGCGTGTGCGAGAGAGGGGGAGTGTGTGCGTGTGCGAGAGAGGGGGAGTGTGTGCGTGTGCGAGAGAGGGGGAGCGTGTGCGTGTGCGAGAGAGGGGGAGCGTGTGCGTGTGCGAGAGAGGGGGAGCGTGTGCGTGTGCGAGAGAGGGGGAGCGTGTGCGTGTGAGAGAGAGGGGGAGCGTGTGCGTGTGAGAGAGAGGGGGAGCGTGTGCGTGTGAGAGAGAGGGGGAGCGTGTGCGTGTGAGAGAGAGGGGGAGCGTGTGCGTGTGCGAGAGAGGGGGAGCGTGTGCGTGTGCGAGAGAGGGGGAGCGTGTGCGTGTGAGAGAGAGGGGGAGCGTGTGCGTGTGAGAGAGAGGGGGAGCGTGTGCGTGTGAGAGAGAGGGGGAGCGTGTGCGTGTGAGAGAGAGGGGGAGCGTGTGCGTGTGAGAGAGAGGGGGAGCGTGTGCGTGTGAGAGAGAGGGGGAGCGTGTGCGTGTGAGAGAGAGGGGGAGCGTGTGCGTGTGAGAGAGAGGGGGAGCGTGTGCGTGTGAGAGAGAGGGGGAGCGTGTGCGTGTGAGAGAGAGGGGGAGCGTGTGCGTGTGAGAGAGAGGGGGAGCGTGTGCGTGTGCGAGAGAGGGGGAGTGTGTGCGTTTGAGAGAGAGGGGGAGTGTGTGCGTGTGAGAGTGAGGGAGAGTGTGTGCGTGTGAGAGTGAGGGGGAGTATGTGCGTGTGAGAGAGAGTGTGAGGGAGAAGGGGAGGGGGGAGTGTGAGGGAGAGAGGGAGGGGGGAGTGCGAGGGAGAAGGGGAGGGAGTGTGACGGAGAGAGGGATAGGCGTGTGTGACGGAGAGAGGGAGGGGGGAGTGTGACGGAGAGAGGGAGGGGGGAGTGTGAGGGAGAGAGGGAGGGGGGAGTGTGAGGGAGAAGGGGAGGGAGTGTGACGGAGAGAGGGAGGGGGGAGTGTGAGGGAGAGAGGGAGGGGGGAGTGTGAGGGAGAGAGGGAGGGGGGAGTGTGAGGGAGAAGGGGAGGGAGTGTGACGGAGAGAGGGAGGGGGGAGTGTGACGGAGAGAGGGAGGGGGGAGTGTGACGGAGAGAGGGAGGGAGTGTGACGGAGAGAGGGAGGGGGGAGTGTGACGGAGAGAGGGAGGGGGGAGTGTGACGGAGAGAGGGAGGGGGGAGTGTGACGGAGAGAGGGGGTGGTATGACAGAGAGGGGGAGGGGTAAGACAAAGTGGCTGTGTATGTGTGTGAGTGAGAGAGGGGTTTGGGGTAAGAAGGAGGGGACAGTGTGTGTCCGCTCAATCCCAGTCTCAAGGTTCTCATTCACCTTTGCCCCACACACATTCTCAGTGATGACAGTAAGTGAGTACCCTGAGACAGGCAGTCAGCCGAACACACACACACACACACACACACACACACACACACAAACCCTTTCACACTTGAGTGGTCATCTTAATTTTTTTTATAACGAGTAATAATCAATTTATTGTTGTGAGATTTTTTGCTCAGCAAGCTGCTTCTTTCCAGACGTCAGCTTTTTTTAAAAATTCATTTTTAACGTTGTGCCAAGCTATATCTTTCTGAAATTTGATTATCGCAACCCCCCCCGCCCGTGTGTGAGAAAAATTGAAATGTGGCCCACCCCATGCGAAAAGTTTGGACAAGCCTGTTTTAGATTATGGGCAGAATATTTCGGTCTTGATGCAGCAGGGGCAGGGCCATAAAATGCAGCAAGTCGTTCAATACTCCAATGACTGCGGAGGGGCTGTAAAATTCTGTCCTATGAGTTGGGGTAAGAAGGAGGGGACAGTGTGTGTCCTCAATCTAGTAACTCAAGAGAAGTATATGCAACCAGTGCTCATTTTAAGCCCTGGCATGATTAAAGGCTAGTATGAGGTGCAGTGCCCAAAATTGAGTGCAGTACCCTTGGTGGGACATGGCTAAGGCTCTGTACAACTGAAGCATCTATTATTTAGTTAAAAGCAAAATACTACCGGCGCTGAAAATCTGAAGTAAAAACAGATAATGCTGGAAAAATTCAGCGGTTCTGACAGCATCTATGGAGAGGGAAACAGAGAAACAGAGTTGACGAGCAGGATTTTTCAGTCGGCGTGTGGGGGCAGGCCCGACACATTGACGCGTAAAATGACGCATGATGATATCGGGCATGCGCCCCAAAGTCATCACACTGTGTCATGATGTTTCGTTTTGTGGGCGCACGCTGGAATCGGCTGCGCGCCCACCGATATGTAAATGGCCTATTAAGGAAGTGATTAATGTAATTGTTAACACTGCCCGTCCAACCTTAATGTTGGTGGCAGGCGAAAAGGCCAAGTGACCTTCACATTTTTTTAGGAAACCTCATCCACAAGTGGGATGAGGTTTCCCAAAGCTTTTATTAATTAAATAAAAAAGTTCTCCTCCATATAAAACCATCACAGTCACATGAGGGGAACATATTTAATTAAATTTTAAATCCATTTATTTAATAATTTCAAAAGTTCTTCAATTGCCCTGAGACAGCTCCTTAATTGGCCCACCCACGCAAAATGACAGCGTGGAGCCGATTGCAGGCGGCCATCGGCTCTGCAACCCCCCTCCTGCTGAGCCAGCCGGCCGCCTGAAAAATTCAGGCCCACGTTTCAAGTCAGCACAATTCCACTTCTTAGCTCTGAAGAAGGGTCGTGCTGACTCGAAACGTTAACTCTGTTTATCTCTCCACAGATGCTGTCATTTTTTTCCAGCATTTTCTGGGTTTTTTTTCGCCTATTATTTAGTCCCTGTTCATTTTTTGCTCCCAGCCCTGACCCTGATTGCTCATTATCTTTAACAACCGAAAAGCTCAGCTACCAGACTCCTGCCCCAGTCAAGTAGTCACTTCTTAACTTTCTCGCAGAATCCAACCTCCAAAGCCCCAAATCCAGGGTCATATAGACTCCATCACCCATGAGACTCGCAAGGTATCTCCACATGTTACCTTCCCCAGCTTTCTTGCCTTTTGTCCTCCCCCTTATATGTCTTTTCTCAACTCCTCCTGTTTTACACTCCTGCCTACCACTTTTTGATCTGCACATTTTTCCAAAGACCTCTGGATAGTCTAATTGCCCTCTCTCATTCCCCCTCTCCGACCCCCAACTGTCCCAAGCTTCCAACCTAGACACTTATTCTGATGCTGCACGATGGTTAACCTGTTGCTAACTATGCTAGGTTTTAATTAAGTAAAAGATTTAGATTTAATACATCAATAAAAACCTAAAGATGAGAATAGTGATGCTGAACAAGAAAAAGGGAGACAAATAGGCATAATTGCCTCAATTAAAATTGGTTAAGAGCCACACAGAAAGCGAGGGAGCAATGAGCATCAAAAGGCGAGGAAAGCAATACAAGATTAAGAGAGCACAAAATATAGCAAGACTGTTATTTTCAATTAGAGAGAGGAGTTTGCTTTTGCTTTTCAGCAAGAGCAAATGAGGTATTTATTATACTTGTGATGGTTTAATCGATTCCCTTAAGATTTCAAAGTGTAATTGCCTCAGGTACACCTTGAGATCAATTATAAATCGATTGTTGTTATTGAGGGAAATCTGCATGTTGGCAGGTACTTGGAAATTCACACTTCCATAGGAAACCAGCGTGGAATGATTGCCAAAAAGATTCTTTTAAAACGTCACGATCACGTAAAAGACGTTTCCGTGAGCTAATAATTTGTGTGTATGTCAAACCCTTTTAATTTATGAGCGGTTCAGTTTGAAAATAACCAAGCAGACAAGCTTTCGTCTTAAACAAGTTAAAGTTTAGTTTATTACAAAAACTACTGCTGAAAGTTATTGAGGTAAAGGTGATAAAGTTGTTCAATAAAATACAAAGATTAAAGGCAGATGAAGATAAAAAGAAACTAAAAGATACGGTTTCTCTGAGATTTCTTTGCAGGCCTGTTGCTTGAGTTCCTTATTTCCGAAATGCAGCAGTTGAAACTTGAGGTTCTTTTTAGCAGCTCAGGTAGCTTTTCCAGTCGGCTGTTCAGAGCTTTGTCTTTTCAGGTGATCTCAGCAGGTCTGCAGTTGTTTGGGATTGAGAGGTTTCCTATTCCTCACTGGTTCTGCGGTTATTATACTTGCAGATCGCAACAACAAAAAAACAAAATGGCTACTGTGTTAATTGCAGTGAAGCATTTTTCCATCAAAGGAGTTAATTATGCTGAGGTCCATTGAAGTCTCTTTCCATCTCCTGTTCCCTAAGAAGTAAAAGGGTTTTTCACCACTTTAGAAGATTCACTGGACATCCTGTATGGGTCTTTATATTTTAATGACCCTTCGTAGCCAGCTCTAGAGATATGAGTCTGAGGAGGTTTGAATAAACACCAGGTATCATGCTGTCAGTCCACACTTGCGTTTTGAAAAAGGCTTTTAGCTCAATGTAAAGGTTTGAAAACAGAAATGTGCCTTTAATACAGTTGCCCTTAAAATCTGTAATACTAAAATTACACAAAATGTCACAAAAAAGACATCATGATTGTGATGGATACAAACTTTTATATAGATATTTTTTCAAATAATTGATTTGAAAGCACTTTTAATTATTTCCTGTTTTGTGAATATATATGGCGAACTATCTGTTGGGAAATAAAATGCTTTCTATGTTTGGTACTCAGTCAGATACATTCAGGTAAGCTATAATATTGGCCAGGGCACAATACACCTTTCTCTGCTCTATTACCACAATATGCAAAAACCCAAGCTAAGAAGAACTACCTTCTAGACCAGTGTACTATTAGCATTTTCTTCACCATCTGTGTTTATGACCTGTGAATCCGACTGCCAATGGGTGATAACTGGTATTATGGCCCTTTCACTGGATTAAGACATCTCCAAACACTGATAGGATCCCTGACAGTTCAGAGATTTGTCAGTCAGGCCCAGATATGAAATTGAGTACCAAATTTCAGGCAAATCTGTTTGATCTCCCTGCAAGGTGACTTTGCCCAATCTGACCTGAACTTACAGAACGATGCAAGTTTTTAAACAGGTCCTTTTTCCCTCCATAGTTTTAATGGAATTTAAATTCATTGGAAAGCAAGCCTCACTATGTTTAAACTGTCTCATTTAAAATCCTTGTTCTCTACTGCCCACCCAGCAGAGATTTTTTTTAAATTTCTCACCAAGATATCTTCACTTCTTTCCTCCCTCAGCCTCCTGCACCAAACAGCTGCTCAGTCTCCACAAATTCAATCTCCATCTCAACTCATCATATTCTCTTTCCTCTGAGTTTACTGTATTCTTATCCTAATGAATGCAAAGAATAACCCCTTTAAAAAGGTAAACCAGGCACTTTTCGGGCCCAAAATTGTAAATGGGGCACTAGCCATTTGCTCACTTTGCAAGCTCGATGCGGAAATAGAGCAAATCAAAGCTATCTTATAGGACAATAGCTATCCTGATCATATAATTGTTCGCGGTGTATCATGTAAACTTGCAAATGGGCCAAAGGCTGCCACATTCGGACCCGAAAAGTGGCCAGTCTACCTCAGATTACCCCGGAAACGCAAAATATCTCAAAAAATTTAAACATGAGGTTAAGCAAGCTGTCTCACATTGCTGCTACGCAATGGCGACATGAGTGGTATTTTCCACTAATAGGATACTGCTGTCAGTCCAAAAATAAATTCTGTGTACTCCACAACTGAACAACATCATGTATGAATTTCCATTCCAATATGATGCTCAGTACATTGGCCGTACATCGCAACACTTGGCTGATCGAATCAAACAGCATGGCTGTTTGTAATAGGCAGAATGCAAACCATACTCTTATGCTTGCAAAACCCAAAGCAAAACACCTGCTGTTGGATGTGATTTTGCGATTGGGTAGCACTTGCTGAACAATCCTGAGTGCGCTAATAGCTGCACTAACAAGCGATTTACGACAATCAATTGCAACTTATTGTGACTCATTTATGCTTGCTATAAACAACGTATATTCATATGCAGGGACCAGTTTTCTGAAAACAAAGGGAAAATGTTCAAGAGTTGCGCCTTTTTTGAATTCCTAGAAGCATGGAGAGCCTATAGTTTCCAGTTGCTTTCTCCATGGCAACACCTCAGTAAATCACAGTCGATTTACCAACCAATCAGCACTCCTTTTCTCCTGTGGTATAAATTGTTGTGATCCTTTCAAATTTGGTATTCTTGCGTTTGTTCTGCTGAATGCAAGATGAAAAGTTTCAGCGACATGTCTCTCTTTTCAGCAATATTCAAGTTCTGTACTATCAAGTGACAAATAAAGTTACCTCTCAACGATCATAGATTGCTTTTTAAATCAAAATGAGCCTAAAGGCGGTTTGAAGTCTCCAGCTTCACCTTTACATTCAGACAGGCTATAAATTGCTTGAGCTTTATTGTTGCAATGTGTTTCATCGTTTGAACCCCTTGGTTAGATTATACCTTGTAATTACTCCCACATATCTATTATATTCTAACACACTGGTTGGTATAATCTGCAGTAATGATATAAATTACAAGGAATGCACAGCAAGTCAGTCAGTAAAGTCAAACCTGTTGTTTCCAGAATTTTCTGTTTATATTTCATATTTCTACCATTTGTTTTATATCTAAATTAATATGCTCTCAGGTTGAACCTCTACAAACTTGATGCTATGTATATAATTTTCTCTAATAGCCTTTAGTTATGTTTTCAATTTGACTCATTTACATGTAACATGTATACTGCAACTCCCATGCAGAAGAGTCCAAGTATTTTCTTAGAGCAGTAATACTGTTAAAAGTTATGTAAAAATGAATTGCCTCTAACTGGCTATTTTTTCTTGCAGATATCTTTTTGTGTTGCAACTCAGAGAAGATATTCTTTGTGGCAAGTAAGTTGATGTTAGGCAACTATGTCTTTTGTACAGAACTTTCTGCAGAAGTTGTGGGTCTTCCAAAAGTATACAATAACCTGTTTGACTGATTCCCATACATTTTGGATCTAGCTAGCCATTTTGTAATGGTGGTTGCAAGAAAGAGTATATCAAAAGATCTGCACACATTTAATTCCACTGAACTAAATTGGTGAATATCTTAATATGCCTGCTGTCATGTTTCACTGTGGAAATGTATTGATTGGAGAAAATCTTCAATATAGTTTGGTCTTGGAACAAGTGAGCAATCTGTGATGTAATTCACCTACCTAATGAATTCCAAATTGTACTCTAACTGTGTATTAACATTTTTGCAGATTGAAAAGTCCTTACGATACTGGTGTAGAGCTAGCTGCTTATTGCCTTCAAGGTAAATGAAGAATCTCTCCTTCTCCATAATTTTTCAGTGAAGCTCTTTGAGATGTTAATTCCGTGAAGTTCATTATGAGTTTTGTTTTTTGCCTTAATCCTCTTTTTGACTTGTTCATTCACCAGACCCTCTTTAGCAGCCTTAATAAAATTGCTTTGGAGCAATAAAACCGCTGCCTGATGCACAGTATAAAAGCATAACAAATATTAGGAAAGTTCATGGCTAAAGTCACCTAATCATTTGGAATTTGCATTTACAATGCAAATATAGCTCATGCCTGAGGTCTTATATAATCCCATTAAATAATGGTCATAAAATGAAAAGGGCAGCTGTTTAGAACAAGGCACAGAATTGTATTATTACGCATTCCAACATATGGTGAAGTTTCTTACACCACTAATCTAACTACCACTAAAAACTGTGATTGGTAGACATCCAATAACAATCTACAGCTAATTCAGCTTGGGCCATATCATACATGCTCCAAATCTAGAGAACATGCGGTGTGTTTTATTTGTACTTTGACCAATTGATTCAGTTGCTGAGGAGTTATAATTCTAAAGTTCTTATTTAAACTTCATTTTAATACCCCTCACTCCTCCTCCATTTATTGGAGTCCAGAAGGAACTAAACAAAAAGCTAACCATTTCACACTTTTAGGATTGTACTTACTAAGGTTATGTCAAGACTGTTTTATGTAAAATCAATTATCCTTATTGCTGTACTCTCTACGATGGTCCTGTAATGGTTTAGTAGACTCTTAATGGGCCGAAGAATGCATGAATAATTTTGAGCCTAGACTTTCTGCTCAGGTGAAAGCCTAAGGAGAAAATGGTGGAGCAGTGTGCGCAAGCCTGCTGAGGAATGGGCTGACACCACTGTAGGTTCTAGGTTCAGCTCAAATAACAATCATAGTGAGCTCCCGGTGTAATGAATCCACATTCTGTGAACTCGGCACTTCAATGGTAGAACATGGGTGCTGCTGTAGGAAATCAATTATAGCGCATCAAAACCTTGGATTTTCAGCAGCTCTGAAAACTTTCCAAAGAAACTTCCTTCTCAAGCCTGTATGCAGCTGTGGGGTAGAAGGTTGGTCCCATTGGATAAATTCCTGTGCCCCTGATGCAGCTTCACCCCGTAACCTTCCTCCAGCCTTGCTCTTCTCACATAAAGCGCAAGTAAACTGTAATAGAAAATCTCCTTTGTGCCCAGCCCATTTTACAGTGTGTTCTTTTCCCATTATACCTGCAGAAAATTGAGTTCATGTTAAATCCAGCATGAATATTCCCTTACCCATTTCACCTACCTACCCAGCAGAATAAGACTGGCAAAACATGCCGATATGGGACAATCTAGAATTTTTTTTTTTATATAGTCAATTAATCAGTGTTTTGTTAATTATTATTAAAAAGACACCTGATCATTACTGAATGTAGCACATGATATTAATTCCATACTGCTAGATGGTGATGTATTTCCTGCTGACAATACTGTTAAAAACTCTAAGATTGCTTAATTTATTCTCTTCCTTTCCAGCCTTGCAACTATTTTAAATATTAGTGTTTGACATGGACATTTTGCCAACCACTTTTCTCATCTGTCAGCTGTATGGACACAAGTTATCAGTCTGGGCAGGTGTTTTCAATTTAAATCCCTTCACGGACCTCATAGTTGCATTTTGAGTATACTTCTGTTGAGGACAAATCTTTCATCATGTTTGCATTAAAAAATATATAAAAATTGGCCACCAGCTAGTTTAAATCACTTTCCACAGAAAGCTGTACTGTAGAAATTGAGTCTGTGTTGCTACAACTCTGCTAGTCATTAAACCAATTCATTCTTCATGGGAGGTAGTGAGAAACATTGAAAATGTGTTAGTTTTGCTGCTACCTGAGGGGGAAGTTCAAGAACCTAAAGAACTCTACTTCTAGTTAGAACAGGAATATAAAGCCAAGCCATTTTCAGTATTTTCTCCCATCTGACAGCCTAAACCTGGGCATTGTCCAAGTTCTATTGTAGGCTGGTATGGATTCCTTCATTATCAGAGCAGTTGTGAATAGCATTGAATGCTCTGAAATCATAGGTAAATAGCACAATCCCTGACTTTAAGATAGAGCGGAAGTTCATTGTTAAAACAATTGAAGATGGTTGGGCTGTGTGTGTTTCTCTGAGGAAATCCAAGCGATTGGCTCTAACAGGCACAGCTTCCTCTGTGGCAGGTGTACCTTTGATCATACAAGCTAGGAGCAAACTAGGAGCAGAAGTAGGCCATTCAGCCCCTCGGGCCCGCTCCGCCACTGAATAAGATCATGGCTGATCCGTTTGTATTCTAAATTGCACATTCCCATCTACCCCCGATAACCTTTGATTCCCTTGCCTAACAAGAATCTATCCACGCCTATCTTAAAAATATTCTTTGACCCCGCCTCCACTACCTTCTGAGGCAGAGTTCTAAAGCCGCACAACCCTCAGAGAAAAAAATTCTCCTTATCTCTGTCCTAAAAGGGCAACCCCTAATTTTAAAACAGTGCCCCCTAGTTCTGGACTCACCCACAAGAGAAAACATCCTTTCCACGTCCACCTTGTCAATACTGTTCAGATCTAATATAATTCAGTCAAGTCACCCCTCACTCTTCTAAACTCTAGTGGAAACAAGCCCAGTCTGTCTAACCTTTCCTCATAAAACAACCCACTCATTTCAGATATCTATCTGGTAAACCTCCTCTGAACCAGCTGCAATGCATTTACATCCTTCCTTAAATAAGGAGACCAAAACTGCACAAACTATTCGAGATGTGGTCTCACAAATGCCCTGTAAAACTGAAGCATAACATCCTTTTATGTTCAATTCCTTTCATAATAAAGGCCAGCATTCCATTAGCATTCTTGATTACTTGCTGTACCTGCAAACTAACTTTTTGTCACTCATGCACTAGAACACCTAGAAGCACCTTGGAATTCTGCAGTCATTCTCTGTTTAAATAATACCCTGCTTTTTTATTCCTCCTACCAAAGTGAACAATTTCACATTTTCCTACATTATACTCCATCTGCCTGATCTTTGCCCACTCACTCAACCTGTCTATCTGTCTGCAACCTCATTATGTCCTCTTCACAACATTATTTCCTACCTATCTTTGTCATCTGCAAATTCAGCTTCCATGCATTCACTCCCCACATTTAAGTTATTGATATAAATTGTAAAAAGTTGAGGCCCCAGCACAGACCCCTGTGAGACTTCACTCATCACATCCTGCCATTCAGAAAAAGACCCATTTATGCATGCTCTCTGTTTTCTGCTAGCCAACCAATCTTCTGTCCTTGCTAATATGTTACAGTCTATACCGTGAGCTTTTATTTTCCACAATAACTTTTGATGTGGCACCTTATCAAATGCCTTCTGGACATCTACAGGCCCCCCTTTATCCACAGTGCATGTTACATCACTGGAGGGTTTTCCACTTAACGCTCATAGGCCTCAGTTTTGGTGGGGCTTGTTAATGCCACACACAGTCAAATTCTGCCGTGTTGTCAAGGGAAGTTGCTTCAGTAGTACAGCTCAGAAGTTGTCAGGGCTCATAGTCTTTGTTGTGCCCCATGCAGCTGCTTAATGTCCTGTGAAAGGAATTAAAATGACTATAAGCACTGGCATCTATGCTGGTAGGAACCTCAGGAGGAGGCAGGGTAAGATTGTCCATTGGCATTTTTGGCTGAAGATGCATGTAAACACTTCAGCCTCGCCTCTTGGCTTAACATACTGGAATTCATATAGTTAAAGAGGGAGATTGTTGTAAGGTTTTATTCTTGTATTCCCTTGATTTGCCTAATATTACTTTGTGATTCAGTGTCACATTCTGTTCAGTAGGGTCCTGTGAAGCAGTCTGGGATATTTTACTACAAGCAAAGTGCTCGATAAATGCAACTCCTTGTTGTTGAATAAGGGAGGTCTGTGCCATGAGGTTGAAGATTGTAGCGGTGCACATTGCAGCTGCTGATGGCACATGGAAATAATGAATGCCCAGTTTTTGACCATTGGTACAGATGATCTGGATTGTCAAGGTGTTGTCTCATCTCCACAGAAAGACAGCCCACATAAAATCTGAGACTAAACTTAAGAAAACATATTTACTGTTAGTCTGGACGAAAACCTCCCAAAAAGTAATCACCAAAAATACAACTTGCTTAAATCACTCTGTTACAACCAGGATGGGAGGAGTGCACATATGATCCAGCCCCACTACTCCACAGGCAGTACCATTAATTTAAAAGTCTAAGTTTCTCACTAAAATAGCCCATCATCTATTTCCCCTACTGGTGCCCAAAATAAAAGAGTCTTCAACCAGGCTTCTTTTAATAAACTCAAAACGGTTGTTTATTATAAAATGAAACTTCTTTCTAACAAGTACTAGTTAACACACAATTGTAATTGAGAAGTCTATCTATCTCTTCCTAAAGAACTCCCCCAGCACGCGTACAGACACATGCACAGTCTTGAGAGATATGATTCTAACATGCCTCCTCCCTTAAGAGATGAAACATCATTTCCAAATGTGTTTCATCATAAAATATCCAGAAAAAGATATGTACAACATATAAAACAAAATTCAAACATGGATTCACTCAGCCATTTACTCCTTATACAGAACCTGTACGGTCTTCCGACTTTTTTGCTTCCCAGATGTTTTTTTTTACAAAATTTGTATTCTTGATACTGCATCAGCAATTATATAATTCTTCCAAGCAATATGAACAATTTTTAAGTTATAAGGCTGTATTAGCAAACTCCATGGGAACAGTCTGTCATTCTGAAACTTAATTTTTTTCCACAAAATCCAAGGTGTTATAGCCAGTATATTCTAGGGTTTCTTTACAGCCAAGACAGATATATACCTCAAAATGTTTAAGAGCCAGTAACAATCCCAGGGTCTCCTTTTCTTCCATAGGGTATCTCTTTTGATGCTAGTTTAATTTCTTAGAGAAGCCGGTGGGGTACTTTTCTATGCCCTATTCTTCTTCCTGCAATAAGACCACACTCATACTCAAGTCATTAGCATCGAATGCCATCTTGAAAGTTTTAGCAAAATTAGGGGCAGCTAACATCAGTTCATTAGTTAGGATCACCTTCAGCTTCTCAAAAGCTGTCTGACACTCTCTTGACCATACCACCTTTGCCTTCTTTTGCAATAAATCCGTTAGTGGAGAAGCTATTGTGCTGAAGTTTGGCACAAATTTACGATAGAAGCCACACATATACCCAAAAATCTCATGCTTTCCTGTTTAATTTTAGGGATAGGGAATTCCATCAAAGCCCGTACTTTCGTTGCTCTTGGCAACACTCGCCCTTGCCAGTTCACGAACTCGCTCTTGGTAGGTTTTGTAATATACCCGCCAACTGTAATTGGTTAAATAAGGCTTTCAATTGTTTTACATGATCTTTCCAAGTGTTGTTGTAAATCAATACGTTATCTAAATAAACCACACAGTCAGATACTTGATTCATTCATCTTTAGAAAGTGGCTGGAGCATTTTTTAGCCCTAATAGTATTACTCGTCACTGATAAAGCCCATTTGGCGTGACAAAAGCCTTAGCTTGCGATGCTAAAGGTACTTGCCAGCATCCCTTCAACAGATCTATCTTAGTAAGGAATGTAGCACTGCCAACTCTATTAATACAATCTTCTAAACAAGAGATTGGGTAGGAATCCGTTTTTGTTACTGCATTAGCCTTTTTGTAGTCTATGCAGAATTTGGTTGACCCGTCACGTTTAGACACTAACACTACTGGAGAACACCAACTGCTCTGACGAGGCTCAATTAGGTGATTTTCTAACATATACTGAATTTCTGCCTTCACTTGAGCTTGTTTCTCTGGGCTTAAATAATAAGGATGTTGCTTTATAGGAGAAGATTCCCCTACATCCACACCATGCATGGCCAAAGTTGTACATCCTAGTTTGTCCTTACAGATTCCTTTAAATTCTGAAATTAACCTTATTAGATCCTCTCATTGTCCCATCTCTAAGTATGAAAATACGGTGTCTAACTGTCCTAATATTTCAGTGTTAGCTAACTGGATAGTAGGACGTTCGATTTGTGGGCTGCCTAAATCTCCTTCCGCCTCACTCTCACTGTCTCTTACGCTCTCCACTGTCCTTGTTATCTGACATACCTCCTTTTTATCTTCCTCCCTACAAAGGTGTTGTTTTAACATATTGATAAGACACAGCCAATTATTTTTTTCCTGCGATTTGGGCTGTCCCTGAAACACAAACATATAATTTAACATAGAGGACTTGTCCCCCTCTCCTAAAAATTTTTCGTTGATTAGTTTCAGAGGACCTCTTATCTCATGTCCATAAATTTATTCAAAAGAGCTAAAAGCAGTCGATTCATTTGGTGAATCTCGGGTAGCAAATAAAAGAAAATCCGGTCCTTTATTCCAATCATGGGGATTGATTATTTATCAATTAATTATTTATTAAATAAAGCATATTTATGACAAAATGCTTTAATCATTGTTTGAGGGTTTAGAGGTACCTCACTAAAGCTCCCTGTGTTTGTGGATAAAATGCTCTGGATTTTGACTGTTTTATACCCAAATTGCTCATTATGTTTCGAAAAATTTTAGATATACAATTGGACCCTTGATCCAACTGGATCTCTACCAATTACCTATATCGAGTAAAAAAACTGGGTTAACTTTTCCACTACTGCCTTAGCCGTAATTATTCTTATAAGGATGGCCTCCGGAAATCGAGTTGTCATATCTGTAATAGTAAGGATATACTGTTGTCCTGCTTTCATTTTTGGTAACGGTCCCACACAATCTACTAAGACCCTACGAAATGGTTCCTCAAAAACTGGTATGGGAATTAAGAGTGTCAGTTTCATTACATTTTTTTTTTCACTCATCCGTGGATGTGGGCTTCACTGGCTGGGCCAGCATTTATTTCCCATCCCTAGTTGCCCTTGAGAAGGTGGTGGTGAGCTGCCTTCTTGAATCGCTGCAGTCCACGTGATGTAGATACACCCACAGTGCTGTTAGGGAGTTCCAGGGTTTTGACCCAGCGACAGTGAAGGAACAGCGATATATTTCCAAATCAGGCTGGTGAGTGGCTTGGAGGGGAATTTGCAGGTGGTGCTGTTCCCATTTTTCTGTTGCCCTTGTCCTTCTAGATGATAGTGGTCATGGGTTTGGAAGGTGCTGCTGAAGGAGCCTTGGTGAATTCCTGCAGTGCATCTTGCAGATGGTACACACTGCTGCTACTGTGTCAGTGGTGGAGGGAGTGAATGTTTTGTGGATGTGGTGCCAATCAAGCGGGCTGCTTTGTCCTGGATAGTGCCAAGCTTCTTGAGTTTTGTGGGAGCTGCACTCATCTACGCAAGTGGGAAGTATTCCATCACATTCCTGACTTGCGCCTTGTAGGTGGTAGACAGGCTTTGGGGAGTCAGGAGATGAGTTACTCATCGCGAACATATTGATTGAAGTCATGAGATGTGAAGAGAGAGAACTTTTTTATTCTTTCACAGGATGTGAGCATTGCTGGCTAGACCAGTATTTGTTGCCCATCTCAAATTGCTCTTGAGAAGATGATGGAGCTGCCATCTTGAACTGCTGCTCTCTGTGTGGTATGGATACATCCATGGTGCTATTAGGAAGGGAGTTCCAGGATTTTGACTCCGCGACAGTAAAGGAATGGCAATATATTTCCAGGTTAAGATGGTGTCTGACTTGGAGGGAAACTTGCAGTTGGTGGTGTTTCCATGCATCAGCTGTGCTAGCCCTTCTTGGTGGTAGAGGCTCAAGTTTGAAAGTTGCTGTCGAAGGATCCTTGGTGAGTTGAAACAGTGCATCTCGTATAAGGTGTACACACCTGTGGCGGTGGTAGAGGGAGTGAATGTTTAAGGTGGTGGATGCTGTGCCAGTCAAGCGGGCTGCTTTGTCCTTGATGGTGTCAAGCTTCTTGAATATTGTTGGAGCTGCACTCATCCAGGTAAAGGGAGAATATTCCAATATTTTCCTGACTTGTAGATGTTGGACAGGCTTTGCGGAATCAGGAGGTGAGGTACTTACCACAGAATTCCCAGTCTCTGACCTGCTCCTGTAGCCACAATATTTATTTATGGCTAGTCCGCTTCAGTTTCTAGTCAATGGTAACCCTCAGGATGTTGATAATGAGGACTCAATGATGGTAATGCCATTGAATGTTATGGGGAGGTGGTTATATTCTTTCTTGGTGGAGATGGTCATTGCTGGTACTTGTGTGGTTACGAATGCTACTTCCCATTTATCAGCCCAGGCCTGAATGCTGTCCATGTCTTGCAGCATATGGACACAGACTGCTTCTGTATCTGAGGAGTCAAGAATGTACAATGTTCGGTACCAATCATCAGCAAACATCCCTGCTTCTGACCTGATGATGGACGGAAGGTCATTGATGAAGCAGATGAAAATTGTTGGACCTTGGACACCACACTGAGGAACTCCTGCAACAATGTTCCGGAATTGAGATGTTTGACCTCGGTGCTAGGTATGACTCCAGCCATTGAAGAGTTTTCCCTTCTGCCTTGCTGCCTTGATATCAAGGGCAGTCACGCTCACCTCACTCTGGAGTTCAGCTCTTTTGTCCATGTTTGGACCAAGGTTGCGATGAGGTCAGAGGCTGAGAGGCCCTGGTGGAACCCAAACTGAGCGTCAGTGAGTAGGTTATTGCTGAGTAAGTGCCACTTGATGGCACTGTCAAAGACACCTTCAATCACTTTGCTGACTGAGATTAGACTCATGGGGTGGTAACTGGCTGAGTTGGATTTGTCCTGTTTTGTGGACAGGACATACCTTAGCAACTTTCCACATTTCCGGCTAGATGCTAGTGTTGTAACTGTACTGGAATTGCTTGACTAGGGGGTCATGGCTCATTCTGGAGCACAAGAAGGCATATGGGATACTTGCCTTTATTAGCCGAGGCATAGAATATAAGAGCAGAGAGGTTATGTTGGAGCCGTATAAAATGCTAGTTAGGCCACAGCTGGAGTACTGTGTACAGATCTAGTCGCCACACTATAGGAAGGATGTGATTGCACTGGAGTGGGTGCAGAAGAGATTCACCAGGATGTTGCCTGGGCTGGAGCATTTCAGCTATGAAGAGAGACTGGGTAGGCTAGGGTTGTTTTCCTTAGAGCAGGGAAGGCTGAGGGGGGAGCTGATGGAGCTATACAAAATTATGAGGAGCACAGATAGGGTCCATAGGAAGAAACTTTTCCCTTAGCGGAGGTGTCAATAACCAGGTGGCATAGATTTAAGGTAAGGGGCAGGAGGTTTAGAAGGGATTTGAGGAAAAAGATTTTCACCCCAGAGGGTGGTTGGAATCTAGAACTCACTGCCTGAGGCGGTGGTAGAGGCAGGAACCCTCAGAACATTTAAGAAGTATTTGGATGAGCACTTGAAATGCCATAGCATACAAGGCTACAAGCTGAGTGTTGGAAAATGGGATTAGAATAGATATAAAAACAAAAAACTGCGGATGCTGGAAATCCAAGACAAAAACAGAATTACCTGGAAAAACTCAGCAGGTCTGGCAGCATCAGCAGAGAAGAAAGGAGTTAACGTTTCGAGTCCTCATGACCCTTCAACAGAACTGAGTGAATATTAGGAGAGGGGTGAAATATAAGCTGGTTTAAGGTGGGGCTGGGGGGGTGGGGGGAGAGATGTGGGGGGGTGGTGGTGTGGTTGTAGGGACAAGCAAGCAGTGATAGGGGCAGATAATCAAAAGATGCCACAGACAAAGGAACAAAGAGGTGTTGGAGGTGGTGATATTATCTAAACGAATGTGCTAATTAAGAATGGATGGCAGGGCACTCAAGGTACAGCTCTAGTGGGGGTGGGGTGGAAAGACTAGCAGGGCATACAAGATTTAAAAATAATGAAAATAGGTGGGAAAAGAAAAATCCAAATAAATTATTGGAAAAATCAAAAGGAAGGGGGAAGAAATGGAAAGGGGGTGGGGATGGAGAAGGGATTCAAGATCTAAAGTTGTTGAACTCAATATTCAGTCCGGAAGGCTATAAGGTGCCTAGTCAGAAGATGAGGTACTGTTCCTCCAGTTTGCGTTAGGCTTCACTGGAACAATGCAGCAAGTCAAGGACAGACAAGTGGGCAAGAGAGCAGGGTGGAGTGTTAAAATGGCAAGCGATAGGGAGGTTTGGGTCTTGCTCGCAGACAGACCGCAGGTGTTCTGCAAAGCGGTCGCCCAGTTTACGTTTGGTCTCTCCAATGTAGAGGAGACCACATTGGGAGCAACGAATGCAGTAGACTAAGTTGGGGGAAATGCAAGTGAAATGCTGCTTCACTTGAAAGGAGTGTTTGGGCCCTTGGATGGTGAGGAGAGAGGAAGTGAAGGGGCAGGTGTTGCATCTTTTGCGTGGACATGGGGTGGTGCCATAGGCAGGGGTTGAGGAGTAGGGGGTGATGGAGGAATGGACCAGGGTGTCCCGGAGGGAACAATCCGTACGGAATGCCGCCGGGGGGCTGAAGGGAAGATGTGTTTGGTGGTGGCATCATGCTGGAGTTGGCGGAAATGGCGGAGGATGATCCTTTGAATGCGGAGGCTGGTGGGGTGATAAGTGAGGACAAGGGGGACGCTATCATGTTTCTGGGAGGGAGGAGAAGGCGTGAGGGCGGATGCACGGGAGATGGGCCGGACACGGTTGAGGGCCTTGTCAACGATCGTGGGTGGAAAACCTCGGTTAATGAAGAAGGAGGTCATGTCAGAGGAACTGTTTTTGAAGGTAGCATCATCGGAACAGATGCGACGGAGGTGAAGGACCTGAGAGAATGGGATGGAGTCCTTACAGGAAGCGGGGTGTGAGGAGCTGTAGTCGAGGTAGCTGTGGGAGTCAGTAGGCTTGTAATGGATATTGGTGGACAGTCTATCACCAGAAATTGAGACAGAGAGGTCAAGGAAGGGAGGGGAAGTGTCAGAGATGGACCATGTGAAAATGATGGAAGGGTGGAGATTGGAAGCAAAAATAATAAATTTTTCCAAGTCCCGACGAGAGCATGAAGCAACATTGAAGTAATCATTGATGTACCGGAGAAAGAGTTGTGGGAGGGGGCCGGAGTAGGACTGGAACAAGGAATGTTCCACATACCCCATAAAGAGACAGGCATAGCTGGGGCCCATGCGGGTACCCATAGCCACACCTTTTATTTGGAGGAAGTGAGAGGAGTTGAAGGAGAAATTGTTCAGTGTGAGAACAAGTTCAGCCAGACGGAGGAGAGTAGTGGTGGATGGGGATTGTTCGGGCCTCTGTTCGAGGAAGAAGCTAAGGGCCCTCAGACCATCCTGGTGGGGGATGGAGGTGTAGATGGATTGGACATCCATGGTGAAGAGGAAGCGGTTGGGGCCAGGGAACTGGAAATTGTTGATGTGACGTAAGGTATCAGAGGAATCACAGATGTAGGTGGGAAGGGACTGGACAAGGGGGAGAGAGAAGGGAGTCAAGATAACGAGAAATGAGTTCTGTGGGGCAGGAACAGGCTGACACGATCGGTCTACCGGGACAGTTTTGTTTGTGAATTTTGGGTAGGAGGTAGAAGTGGGCTGTCCGAGGTTGGGTGACTATCAGGTTGGAAGCTGTGGGAGGAAGATCTCCAGAGGAGATGAGGTCAGTGACAGTCCTGGAAACAGTGGCTTGATGTTCAGTGGTGTGGTCATGGTCCAGGGAGAGGTAGGAGGAAGTGTCTGCGAGTTGACGCTCAGCCTCCGCAAGGTAGAGGTCAGTGCACCAGACAACAACAGCACCACCCTTGTCAGCGGGTTTGATGACAATGTTGGGGTTGGACCTGAGGGAACGGAGTGCAGTAAGTTGAGAGAGAGAGACAGATTAGAATGGGTGAGAGGAGCAGAGAAATTGAGACGACTAATGTCACGCCGACAGTTCTCAATGAAAAGATCAAGAGAAGGTAAGAATCCAAAGGGGGGGGGTCCAGGTGGAGGGAGAATACTGGAGGTGGGTGAAAGGATCCGTTGAACGAGGAGAGGACTCCTGCCCAAAGAAGTGAGAACGGAGACGAAGACGACGGAAGAAGAGTTCAGCATCGTGCCGAGCCCGAAATTCATTGAGATGAGGGCGTAAGGATATGAAACTAAGTCCTTTGCTGAGCACTGAACATTCAGTGTCGGAGAGGAGAAGGTCGGGGGTATAGTGAATACAAGGCCAGGGCTGGGATTGGAAGATGGGGTGGGGACGGAGGGACAGGCAGGGGTGGAGAGTCCTGGATGGGTGTTGGTGTCGATGAGTTGTTGGAATAGATAGGTATTTGATCGCTGGCATGGACACGATGGGCCGAAAGGCCTGTTTCTGTACTGTGTTACTCTATGACTGTAAGTCTTCAACACTATTTCTATGAATACTATATTGTCAGGGCCCATAGCCTTTGCAGTATCCAGTGCCTTCAGCTGTTTCTTGACGTCAAGTGGACTGAATTAATTTGGCTGAGGGTTGGCATCTGTGATGCTGGGGACTGAGGAGATTGAGATGGATCATTCATTCACCACTTCTGGCTGAAGGTGATTGCAAATGCTTTAGTCTTGTCTTTTGCACTGATGTGCTGGGTTCTCCCATCATTGCGGACGGGGATATTTGTGGCACCTCCTCCTCCAGTTAGTTATTTAATTCTCCACCCCCTTTCAAGATTTGATGCGGTAGGACTGCAGAGATTAGACCTGATCCATTTGTTGTGGGATCACTTAGATCTGTCTTTCTCATGCTGCTTCTGCTGTTTGGCACACAAGTAGTCCTGTGATGTTTCACGAGGTTGATACCACATTTTTAGGTATGCCTGGTACTGCTCATGGCATGCCATCCTGCACTTCATTGAACCAGGGTTGATTCCCTGGTTTGATGGTAATGGTAGAGTGGGCAGTATGCCTGACCCTGGGGGTTACAGATTATGGTTGAATACAATTCTGCTGCTAACGATGGTTCACAGTGCCTCATGTATGCCCAGTTTTGTGTTGCTAGATCTGTTCAAAATCTATCCCATTTGGCATGGTGGTAGTGCCATACAAAATGTGAAGGCAGGACTTTGGTCTCCACAAAGGCTGCGGTGGTCACTCTGACCAACACTGCCATGGACAGATGCACCTTCGACAGATAGATTGGTGAGGGCGAGGCCAAGTAGGTTTTTCCTCTTGCTGGTTTCCACATCACCTGCTGCAGGCCAGCTCAGTCAGTAGTAATACTATCAAGAGCCAGTCTTGATGATGGACATTGAAGTCCCCCACCCAGAGTCCATTCTGTGCCCTTGTCACCCTCAGTGCCTCTTCCAATTAGCGCTCAACGTGGATGAGCACTGATTCGTCTGATGAGGGAGGGTGACTATAGGTGATGGGTTTCCTTGCTCATATTTGACCTGATGCCGTGAGACTTCAAGGGGCCCAGAGCCAATGTTAAGGACTCCCAGGGCAATTCCCTCCTGACTGTATATCACTGTGCTGCCACCCCTGGTGGGTCTGCCCTGCCGGTGACACAGGACATACCCAGGGATGGTGATGGTAGTGTCTGGGGCATTGTAGGGTATGATTTAGTTAGTATGACCATGTCAGGTTGTTGCTTGACTAGTCTGTGGGACATTTCACCAGTTTTGGTCACAAGGCCCCAGATGTTAGTAGGGAGGACTTTGCAGGTGAACAGGGCTGGGTGTGCCGTTACCATTTTCAGTGTCTGGGTCAATGCCGGATGGTCCATTCTGTTGCATTCCTTTTTGGCTTCGTAGCAGTTTGATACCATTGAGTGGCTAGCTGGGCCATTTCTGAGGGCATTCGAGAGTCAACTACATTGCTGTAGGCCTGTAGTCACATAAAGGCCAGACCAGGCAAGGACAGCAGATTTCCTTCCCTTAAGGACATTAGTGAACCGGCTGGGTTTTTATGACAATTGTTGATGGTTTCATGGCACCATTACTGGGGGTAGCATTTTTGAATTCCAGTTTTTTTTATTAACCAATTGAATTTAAATTCCACCAGCAGTCGTGGTGGGCTTTGTACCTGTGTGCGCAGAGCATTAGCCTGGGCCATACAAGGGAAGACAGAGAGGCATGGGGAAGAGACAAATATCTGGACAAAGACAGAAACATCAAGTTAAGTGAGACTACAATATCACAAATGAGAGACTTCAGTGGACAGGAAGAGAATGTGTGAAAGAGAAAGATAAAAGCACTGTCCTTATACTGTATTATAAACTATTGAAGACTGCAGGACATATACAAACAACATTTGAATGTGGGCATGATGTCGTTAACCTGTATTAATGAAGGAGAAACAGTAGGGGAGGCAAAGGATACAACATCAAATGAGTATCTTGAGGGGAAGATGATGTGAAATGAATCATTGAGTACTATAACCCACCTTTTCTATGGATCTGGCACAGAAATAGTCAGCCTCCAAATACAATGATTCCCTTTCTCCATTATACCATGTGATGAACAATTAATCCATCAGCCATCCCCTATGTGAAAAGAAACAAAAACAAAAAGAGAAGCAGAAAAAGAAATGGGTAGATTCACAAACACAATATACAAGTAAGAGATAAACCTATTGTCCAACTTAATGTGAACATTGCCGTTGGAGACCCACTAGCAAAATAATTTTGCTACAAGCCCCAAGCTTTTTTACTATTGCATGGGAATAGTATTCTACCTTGAAAAAGCAGGACAAAATCACATAATGAGAGCTCTAGCCTATACCCTACTAACTGGTTAAAAATACAGAAAATGAATAACTTTCATCTCGGCTTGGTACTGACAGAACAGTATTTCCTAAATCCATTGATAGAAGCTTAAAGCAACCCTACTTTTGAAATGCTCCTCATCAATCCAGTAATATCTAGATTAAAGAAAAGTCATTAGCCATTAAATTAGTTGACTCCTCACCATTTGAATTCTGAGTTAAAATTGGAAAACATTTCTTAAAACAGTATTTGTCTTATTGTATTCAGGTGTCAATGTCATATTTAATTTGGAAGAGCAGGACTAACTTCATGGACCTGGAAGCATTCAGCACTCCCTGTGCAGGCGGTGGGAGGAGGTAGAGTTGGGGCCTGCGCTCTTTTGTGCATGCGCGTGAAAGAGTGCAGAAATCTCCCTGAGGCATGGAGCTGCCTTGGGCAGATTAATGTGATTGTGAAAAACTGAAAAAAAGATTTTTAAAAATTATTAGGACATGTCCCCTCATGTGACAGTGTCACATGAGCTGGGACATGTCGCTGAATTTTATTAAAATTTTTTTATTATAGTTATAAACCCTCCATGAAACCTCATCCCGCCTGTGGATGAGGCTTCATGAAAAATGCAATGGCCACCTGGGCTCTTCGCCTGTCCGCCAACCTTAAAGTTGAACGGGCAGCCCAGATAATCAATCAGCTCAATTAGTTGTTAAATGTCCTTAACAGGCCTTTGACAGTTCGGTGGGTGAGCAGCCGACTCCGGTGTGCGCCCGCCAAACTGAAAATCGGAATGATGCACGGTGACATCGGGGCATCACTTTATGCGTCAGTGAGCAGGGTCCACCCCCGCACGCCGACCAGAAGATTCAGGCCCAGCGATCATTCATTTTAGCCAGTGCACAGTCCATATTTTTCTGCTTAGAAAATTGATGCGTAATAAATACAATCTTGCTTTGTGATCACTGAAGTCTGTTCCATCTTATCATGTCTTTAGATCCATCAATGCTAGAGCTTTGTTCAATCTTTTTCTGCAATTAAAATTGTCTAGCTTTAACTTATATTTCCGGCAATTTTAAATAAAGTTTATTTTTCTTTAGCGGAGCTGGGAGACTGTGAACCTCTTGAACATTCTCCAGAACTGGTGTCAGAATTCCTATTTAATCCCAATCAAACTGAGGATATGGAGATAGATATTTTTGCACGGTGGAAGGATTGCAGGTAAAAAACCTGAAATAACTAAATTGAGCTTTTAGGAGACTTTCTTTCACAACTTAAAATGCCTATTTTTCTATAGTTTTGTGATAGCTTGTAGACAATAAAACTTACTACTTGTAGTAGCTGTACTGTGGGAGTACAAAGTTGCATTGCTTGAAATATCATGTCCTTGAGTTTGTAACGTCCCTTATGTGGCACCTTTGACAAGCCTTTTGAAAATCCAGATATACAACATCCACCACATTTCCTATAACTGTACAAAAGTCTCTTCAAAAGAAAAATGAATTAAATCAGTGAAACATGACTTACTCTTTACAGGTCCATGCTGATTTAAAGAAAGTCTGACATTTATCTAGCACTTCTCCTGACCAAATTGCCCTAAATTGCATTACAGTCAATGAAACACTCTTGGGACTGAATTTTCCCCCCTGTTGGGGGGAAGTTGATGGGTGGGCATATACGGGCGCGCTTCCAATCAGCACCCCCGATCGGAGGCACGGTGCCATTTTATGTGGGTAGGCCAATTAAGGCCTGCCCAGTGTGATGTCCGCACAGAAGCACTAAGCGCTCCCTGTGCGGGCGGGGAGAGCGGAATCCCAAAATCAAGAGGGCATTCTTTCACGCATGCGCACGAAAGAGCGCACTCATCTCCCTGAGGCTAAATGCTGTACATGTAAAAAAGATAAAAATAGAAAAATAAAATTTCCTTAACATGTCCCCTCATGGTACAATGTCACATGAGTTGGGACATGTCCATAATTTATACAAAATCTTTATTAAAATTTTTTAAAGCCTACATGAAACCTCATCCTGCCCATGGATGAGCTTTCATGTATTTTCTAGTTCCTTCCAGGGCTCCTGGCCTGCCTGCCAACCTTAAGGTTGGACCGGCAGGTCCTTTAATTACTTAATTGACCCTGTCAATGGACTCAATTGGCCATTGACAGGTCAGCGGGTGCGCAGCTGATTTTACTATGCTCCCGCCTGCCTGAAAATTTAAATCGTCATTTTACACGTCGGCAAGCGGGCCCTGCCCCCGCTCGCCGACTCGTAAAATTCTGCCCTTGAAGTTGCAATGTAAAAAAACACGGAGGCCAATTTGTGCAAAGGGTGGTCCCACATGTAATAATAACAAGATTATCTGTTTTTGTGATGCTAGTTGAGGGATAAACATTAGCCAGTACACCCTTATTCTTCAAAATAATGCCATGGGATCTTTTACATTGATCTGAATAGGAAGGCAGATAATTGGTTAATGTCTCATTTGAAAGATGGCACCTTTGACAGAGCAACACTTCTTAGTACTGCTCTGGAGTGCTTGCCATTATAATTTTGCACTAACGTCATCCTGTATAGTCGCTAGGTGCTTATAAATATCTAAGGTCTATAATTTCTTGGCTTATCCTTTTTCCTCTTTCTTGAATTGCCACACCCAGTCTCCTTGCCAGAATTCCCATTTCAAGACTTAAATATTTTACCTTATGGTTATTGATAGTGCGGTTTTCTCCCTACCTCCTTCGATGTGGTTAAGATCAATATGCAGTGGTTCAACTGTTGACTGGGAGATAAATGGAGGTTGTGTGCTTTCAGGGAGTGCTTTGTGAAATGATGAATATAGGGTGAAATCATCAATAAAAGTGTAAAAATGGTTTGAGGATATTGGAAGAACTTTATTTATAAGAGCAAAAAACAGATTTAGAGGGTGAACAGAGCCCAGGGGAATGCCTGTGTTGATGGAGAAAATCAGACGACATGGGAACCACAGAGCAATTGTGAGAAAACTAGCTTAACTATGAACATATGGGGAGAGGCCATAAGATAGTAATTTGTTTGGAAGTGCATGAAGCTAAACTTTGTATAAAGAAAGATATCCAAAGCAATGCAGATGAGTCACCCACAGTGTTCAGTCGTTCCAGAGGTGCGTAGTAGAGACAGCGAGATCACATCTGGCGTGGTCAAGCTGAAAACTATGCTGATAATTATGGATTAGGGCAGAATTTTCAGCATAGATAGTGCAAGAATAGCACTTCAATAAATTTAGAAAGTCAAAGCAACAAGACAGTAATTTGAAGGGGTAAGAGAACGGGTTTTTTATTGGACAGGATGAACATGACTAAATTTCTAAGATGACAAATGGTGGGTTGAGAAGAAATAGGCCAGGAATAATTCAGACTCTTGCGTTTTGGAAACAATTTGAGAAATACCATCAGTATCAGGAATCTTAAACTTCGAGAATAAAGGACTCAATGCAGATAGAACTGCGACATGAAACCTTCCATGCAATATAGAATATTGCAGTGTTCCAATATAATAACTGGATAAACAGTTTGCCATTGGCTCGACCAAGCCTACACCTAATTTACCAGATTAAAATTATGCAGTTGCAATCATTGTGTTGTAGTCCGGCAATTTCATGTGATGAGTCCCTTGTATGCCTTGTATATCTCTTCCAAACAAGTCTGTTTAACTTCAGTTTACTCTCATATTAATATTTTACAGGTCATAGTGCTTTTTATAAAGTCAATGTGCATAAAATGATATAAAAACAGAAAATTCTAGAAACACTCAGCAGGTCAGGCAGCATCTGTGGAGAGAAATTGATGTTTTACATCAATAACCTGTCATCAGAGCAGACACAAAATAATTGTCTTGCTGTGATTAATGGAATTTTTTTTTCTTAGGACTGCAGAAAGTTGATTTCTAATTTTTATTATTTAAGTTGTAACTTTAAATAGCACTTGAGCACACTAGTTTGTGGAATGACTGCACTGCTGATGAGATGTAGGTAGCTTCCAAATTAATATCCCAAACCTATTTTCAACAAAAATGTATGGTTACAAAGTTACAAATATGCATTATATTCATCTGCAAAATAGGGTACCTGTTCACTCACCTTTATATTTAATTAATTGGATATTTTAAATCAATATTTTTCTTTCCAATAGCCTAAGCCCTGTTCATCCATCACCTGTGCCCACTGAGCTACACTGGCTTCCAGTAAAGCCATGCCTCAATTTTAAAGCTCTCATCTTTATTTTAAAATTGCTCCATGACCTTGCCCCTCCCTATCTCTGTAATCTCCTCCTTTCTTGTAATTCTCCAAGATATCTATGCTCCTCCAATTCTGACCTCTTAAGCATTCCAATTTTACTCACACCATCATTGGTGGTTATGCCTTTAGTTGCCAAGGCCTTAACCACTGGAATCCCTTCCCTAAACCTCACTGTCTCTCTTTCTCTCTTTCCTCCTTTCGTCACTTCTTGAAATCTCTTCAACCAAATTTTTGGTCATTTGCCTTATTAGCTCCTTTTATGGCTTGATGTCAGATGTTGTTAGATAACACTACTGTTGAATCACCTTGGGATGTTTTACTACTTGAAAGGCATTATATAAATACAAGCTGCTGTTACTGTTGTAATGAAACATAAACTCTTCCTGTCAATAGATATAACGACATTCTCATGTGATGAACTATATTTTAAAGTTGTTGTAATGCTCCTCCTCCTCTTTCAGGTACCATGCCGTAAGAAAGCTGTCTCAAAATCCACTGTTGTGTCTTCTTGTGGCCCTTGTTACCATCTTCCTCAGAGGATGGGTCATTTTGGGCTGAAAACTTGACACCTATTATCAGTACCAGCTGGATATTTCTAGGACTGAGCCAATAGCAATATTAAATAACAGTGTGCGATAACTAGTTCCAAGCCAGGGCAAATACATGGTGCTGGTGATCAGATGATGGGGTATTAATTGAAATGTTCTGAACCTGAAATATTCCTTGTGTTTCCATAGAGCAAATGGGGGTGTTTGCAGTTGAATATGACATTGGGGCCTGTTGAAAAGTGATGAAAGATAATCAGTTTTGGTTAGCATTTTATGTAGTGGCTCATGAGGAATTTGTATGTGTCAGAGAAAGTAAACAGTCATAAAGTTAACCAAGAAAAACTCAGCAGGTCTGGCAGCATCGGCGGAGAAGAAAAGAGTTGACGTTTCGAGTCCTCATGACCCTTCGACAGAACTTGAGTTCGAAGGGTCATGAGGACTCGAAACGTCAACTCTTTTCTTCTCCGCCGATGCTGCCAGACCTGCTGAGTTTTTCCAGGTAATTCTGTTTTTGTTTTGGATTTCCAGCATCCGCAGTTTTTTTGTTTTTATAAAGTTAACCAATATCAGTTATGACATGAGCGATGATTGTGGTATTGTAATTGAAGCTCTGGTCAAACATGGCACTATTACTGATTTCATTTTCTTATTTTCATAGGGGGAAAAGCCCAGCACAGGCAGAATTATGTTATTTAAACAAAGCTAAATGGCTAGAAATGTATGGTGTGGACATGCACACTGTCAAGGTAATCTTAGAAGTCCTTTAAATATATATACATATATATATATATATATATTTATGGACTATCTAATACATAACTCTCTTCTGTAATGTTCCCTCTCTCCTAGGGAAGAGATGGCTATGAATATTCCCTTGGCTTGACACCAACTGGCATATTGATCTTTGAAGGATCAAACAAAATAGGCCTGTTCTTTTGGTAAAGGACTTTTTTTCTTTTATATTTTCCTATTCGAAATCATGCTAAGAAATTGTTCAAGTTCTCTGAACACATTCTTTATATCATACAGGCCCAAAATTACCCAGTTGGACTTCAAAAAAAACAAACTAACACTTGTTGTTGTGGAGGATGATGAACAGGTGAGTAGCACATCTGATGGAGTTCAAGGCAGATGCAGAGAATCTGATTGGAGCGCTACATAAGAAGATCACTGTGTTAGATCCTGTATCTGACTTTGTTGAATCCAGTCCAGATTACTTTTTCTGATAATGTACAACAGTTTTCAAGATTTAAATTCATTTCTCAGTGTCCACAGGCTACCACATAAAGTTGCTTTTCAATTAGAAGTAAATTTCATTTAGTTTTTTTATTAAATTCAATATCTTCAGATCTATTTTTGAAGCTTATTTTTAGCGCGTTACATATTGCACCTTCTTGGGTTCAGTGTTGCCAGTCTGAGGGTCTACTTTTATAGAGATTAATTCACTGCCCATGCTTCCTTGCATAATAGCATAATCCAGGCATGTAATGAAAGCATCCCCTTGTGATTTGGGCTGGATACTCGTATTTTCTGCACATGTATTTCTTTTTTCTCTCTCTAGGTGAACTAAGTGAACATTTGGTGAAACAAACTTTGGGTATAAACTGCTTTATTCCTATCAAGTGAACATACATAATAGCAGTTATGACCAGATCACTTATTTTCATCAGTGTCGTTTGTATAATAATCTAGATAAGCTATACCACTGCACTTCATTTTGCTTGAAGTAAAGTTAATTTTCTAACTCCTTATTCCTGAAATCCACCCTCCTTCTACTGCCTGACTACATTTGTAGCCTTTCCATTTTAAACAAAAGACCGCTTGTTTATTGGTGTGTGCCCCAGCCCCTAACTTGTATCCTTTCACAAGCAGACAGATATTAAAGGGCTTTTGCATATATTGAGTGTGAGGTATTTTTCGAATGCCCAGAGAAGCTAATGTTTAGTCTTACGATGAAGCCAACCAACCTTCCCTACAAGTACGTTTTTTTTAAATTTGAGAATGTACGTTGCTTTCAAAAAACAAAATCTGCTGTGTGGAGAAATAATCTCAAATCATAAAACATGACACCTTGCAAGGTTGTTTGGTGCTATTCCTCAACTGATTTGTCAAGAGTGCATGCTGAAGTGAATGTGATGCTGATTTATCTATAGGCAGAAAATACCCTCATACTTCAGTCACTGGAAGTGTAGTTGTTGGCTTGTAAGTTTCAAAGTCAAACCACGAAGTAATATTTAGAAGGATCTGTTAGCTTTAATGGCTCAGATTTTGTAGTCAGTGACAAACAAACAGTGCTAGCTGTTCATAGTTGTTTGTACATACACTTGTACACAGACCTTCTAGGCAGGCTTTTGCACTAGAAGTTGCAGTAATTAGAAAACAGTGCAAGAAACTGTATATCTCCTTAACAATTAGATTGAAGAATCCTTACTGAGACATACAAAGCCTGAACCAGGACATACACGTTAAAATTGTTAATTCAATTCCAAATCATGTTCAGAAAACAAAATAAAGAGAGGGAAAAGAAGATGAGATTAAGAGAGAGAAATTTAAAAAGGCAATACAAAACATTTTATTTTAATTTTTTTAAATCTCCAACAATAATTACAATCTGAAGGATGACTCCCCACACTTGTTCAGAGATGCTGTTTGGCTTGAAGTGAGACTTATCATGCCATGAAAAATATCACTTACATTTGAATAGATCAGCCTTAATATCTTCTAACATGTTTAGTCGGTATCCAGTAGGTAAGTAGAACAGCCTGATGCATGGTATGTATTTCATTCAGTGATTTTCTTGAAAAAGATACTTCTGGAGTGAAGCTCCTGAAGGAGCAGAACAACTTGGACAGCAAATTTTGATTTCTGTATTTAATTGTGCATGTTGTGGAAGTTACTATCCAAGTCACTAACAGTGAGCACTGTTAGCCTCATTGTTATTTCTACAGCAAAAGTTGGGCCGATGTTTATTTATTAGAGGCATAGTGTTCCATAAAAATTACCTTTTCTTAAAATGTGTCTCTTAACTTTTCCACCTCGATAAAAGGGTAGAGAACAGGAGCATACATTTGTTTTCCGGTTAGATAATTCCAAAGCATGTAAACACTTGTGGAGATGTGCTGTGGAGAATCATGCATTTTTCAGACTACGAGCTCCTACCCAAAATAAAGAGGGACGATCAGATTTCATGCGTCTGGGATCTCGATTTAGATTCAGGTATCACTTTTACAATTTAACTTTGTATTTTGCTTATTTCTACCTGTTTAAATACTATTTATGTAACAGCAAGCCAATATTTATTCCAGTGGTCGAACTGAATATGAAGCAACACACAAAAGTAGACTGCGCCGGACAAGTACATTTGAAAGGCGCCCAAGCAAACGCTATCCCTCACGACGACATTCCACAATTAAAGGTATTTGTGTTATGGATTTTTAAAAACACTTTGATTATTATTTTAAACAAGGTGATGCGTGTTAACAATACACCACTGTCAGCAATGGACATTTGTAGATTAGGTATCACATGGATATACACCATATAAAGCTACTACTTCTCCAGAATGTACTCCAGCTTGACCCCTGTGAGAATCCACACTGCACCATTGTGTTGACTTCCAATTTCCTATTTCTTGCAGGTTAGGGCTTAAAATTTGCAATTAATGTCAAATTTGGAAGAGCTACACCCTGTGAGTCAATGCCCACTTATAAACAGAAGGGAAAGGCTATCCTTTTCCCACACCAGTTTTCCTTCATGACTTCCTCACCTAAATGTTTTGGGGGAGAAATTTATTCAAATGGCACGAGGCAGACTTACATTAGTTCCTCTGAGGCAGCAGTACCACTGGCCACTACCTGCTTGACTCAAGTGAGTTTCTTCAATTATATCAGTAGAGGTACCTTGCAGGTAGCAACCTCTGGTGCTGCCAATCCCCAAGCAATCAGTGTAAGTGTGCACAGTGCCATTCGAAGTGGCACTTGTGAACAAGTTTCTTCACCATTGTCTCTGGCTCATTAGTCAATTATAAGTATCCTACTCAACGCAGATTGTGGATTAAATTTGGATTATAAATTATAGCCCCTTGATGAATAAACACACTGGCTAGAGTTTTCCAGTCCCGTTGGCATCATGGCAGGCAGGGGCAGGGCGACAATATGACAAGAAGGCCAAAAATCGGTTTCACGCCACCATGAAACCAGTTTGCGATCGTCCACTCCTCCCGTCAATGGCGGGCCCCGTTTCCCACCACCGCACATTGGGAACGTTGTTTTAATACTTTAGCATCTCATTATAAGTTCTGCTCGCCGGAATCATCCGGCATCATGCCAACACGTTTTATAGCTGTACATAAGCAACATGCACCTAGCGAGCTGCACATCACTCAGGACTTCAGGATTTGTTTGCCTACCTTGCTTTGGGCAGCACTTGTGGCCTTCAGCACCAGGCTTCACAGGCAGCACCACATCACTTTAGCGGGGCTCACAGGCCGGTCCCTACTTACAAGACCAGCCGTAAGGCAGTGGTGGTTTTTCAAAGGCTGCAGGGCTATGGCTTGCTTAGGGAAGGGGGGAAGTGGCCTCAAGCAAGGGAAGGGACTGCAGGGCAAGGGCTGTACTGGGGAAGGCGGGTATCCTAAGGTGTGTGTGAGGACACATATTGATCTTTGCAAGTGGCCTCAAGATGGTGCGGGCTGAGGATGCAATCTCCAGAAGAGATGAGGATAGATGGAGATGAGGATGCATGAGTGAGTGGTGATGTCCCTTGAACTGGCAATGAGTGAGATGCCAGTGAATGTATGATGGGCTTGTGAGAGTGTGAGTTTTGAGTGATGAGATTGTTGCCTTATCCTGGCAGCACGGATAATATCATTCATCCTCTTTCTGCACTGGATGGCAAACTTCTTCTGTGCAGCGTTGGCACTGACTGCCACTGCCTCCCAAGCCAGGGTGGCACACTGATGGGCCTGCTCCAACCAGAGTGGGGGTAGATAACATTGTGGCGGCCTTCCACAGTGTCCAAGTGGCATTCCATGAGCACATCAGAAAATTGGGGTCTGCAGTCTTCTTCACTTTCGGGGCCATGTCTTCTGTGCAGCAGTCATGGGCTGCAAGTGTTGAGAGCTGTGTGCATGGCTACAGTTCAAATATGGTGTCCGGCTTGAGGAAGCAGTGAAGTAACAACATGACGAGCGAAGCAAAGGAAGCCTGCCAGTGAAACTGTGTTTCCCATGACTGCATAAATAATGAGGCAGGAAGAGAACAATACGGTGCTTAAAACCGCTATTGCAGCCGGCTGGTAAAACATCACTGTGTAAATATGGGACGATTCCGCCCACTAAATCATCAAAGGAATCTTGGATGGAAAGACTTACATCCCATCAGGTTTCTGAGATCAAATTTAGGAAGTAGGTTAAAAGGGGAGGTGGTGGCTTGGTGGTATTGTCACTGGACTAATATTTCAGAGACCCAGGGTAATGCTCTGGGGACTGGGTTTGAATCCCACTACAGCAGATGGTGAAACTTGAATTCAATAAAAATCTGGAATTAAAAGTCTGATGATGACCATGAAACCAATGCCAATTGTGAGAAAAGCCCATCTGGTTCACTAATGCTTTTCAGGGAAGGAAATCTGCCATCCTTACCTTACCTGGCCATGTGACTCCAGGCCCATAGCAATGTGGTTGACTCTTAAATGCCCTCTGAACAAGGGCAATTAGGGATGGGCAATAAATGCTGGCCAGCAATGCCAGCATCCCACAAACAAATATAAAAAGCCAGAATCTAATCTGCTGATGCCCAATCTTTCACATTTAGCAGATTTTTAATGTTCTAATATTTTCTAAACTTGGGAACCATGACAAATATCATCATTTTCATAAGATTTTGCTGATGCTGCTGGGAATGTAATGATATATGTAATTTTTTTTAGAAGTATTCTTTCGGGGTGAAGGGAAAGCATCCAAGACCTTCTTTATATACTTAGAAAAATGTCAATAAGACAGGTTTTCACTGCAGGAACATTGCTTGTTTTCAGTACATACTTTACTTCAAGTTAAACTTCTTTATGAAGTATGTTTTGAGTCAATAAATTAAAACAATTAAATGTAAGTGCAGTCTGGAGAAATAGGAAACAAACTTGAGTTTGACTTATTCAGTCATCATAATTTCAGGAATACAATTAACATGTATGTGTGTTGGGGGAAGGAGAAGAGAAGCCCACTAATATGCAATAATTTCTCATTTCTTACAGGTTCAAACGTAGTGAAATATGGACATGCCAGGTTTGAATTACTTCTCTTTTGCTATAGGTATTAGATAGCATGAAACTTTGCCAGAAGCTGTTAACACTTGACAGATCATTTCTGCTGTAACGATTTACAATTTGCAAAGAGTTTAGATCAATTTTATTGTTGGGTAGACATAAAGCAAACAAAGTTTAACATTCATAATTGTCAATTGTTGGCATAAATGAAAACATTTTGTCACAAAGGTATAATAATTCTCATAACATTATTGTGATTTATTGTAAAAGTAGGTTAATAGTAGGGTTTGGATAGTGTGTGTGTGTGTGTGTGTGAGAGAGATATATTTAATTGAGTTGGAGTCAGCTGGTCTGGAGGCTTTGACTGATCAAAAGAAGTTAGGTTTGAAATGCTAAATACATGAACATGGCTGAAGTTTTGGAATGTAAGGTGAAGAGAATTTGCATTTTTAGATAAATCAGGGTAGTTTGAATTTCAAAGAGATGGTAGGATGTAACACCTGTCCAGAGAAGCTTGGCCAAACAGTGTGTTTATTTTTCCCAAAGGTTACTGATAACATTAGCACCATGCATTGATTTATATTATGAGAAAAGTAAAGTTCCAAAGACAAATGGGAACAATCGAATTTACATTAAAAGGGAGAAACATGTATAAAGGGATGTGTGTTGGAAGACCTTGTAAGATCTATCAGAAATGTGAAAAGCCTCCTGTATTTGTGCATTAAGCTGCTTTTGTGTTGACTTGCCTGGATCTCTTTAAATCTTTCTTTTTAACCGTTGCCTTTATGGGGGTGTAACTGGGAGCCATATTAATTAGGGGTTTTAGGAGTTATTATAGCAGTAATTTATAGGCCTTTGTATGCGCTTGAATTCTTTGCTTTCGTTAATAAATATTTAATTTAGTTTTCTAAAATATTTCTGATGTCTGGGTTGGAGTATTACCAGTGAATTCAGGGCACTCATCTTGAATTAAATGCAAATTTCAAAACCATTGTGACCATGTGATCAAGTTTGCCTCGTGGACTGGATCCACCTGGCATGCATCATCTTCTGCGCCATAATAAATTGGGCCTCTTTGCAGGATATTTGAAATTCCTTGATTAGTTTGAAGTTGGTGAATCTAAAGGGTATAAGTACGAGAAGCACTTTGAATTCAGGAATTGGTGTGTGGGATTTTTAAAGTGATGAGACTGCAAAAATGGCTGTATCCATGGCTAAAACTTTTTTGGAAGTAGGAGATATAACTCTGATTGGGGGCACAATTCTTAGGTTGCCATGCAGGCGCACACCCGGCCCAATTGGACACGAAATCGCGTGTGATGACATTGGGTGATCATCCCAACATTACCGTGCTCACGCGATACTTCAGTCGACAAGCATGCATGAGTGTCAGAAGTGTGCCCGTCAACAATTAAGAAGGCAACTAAAATTGTTAAGGTTCCTATTTTCCTAATTTTCCGTGTTTCGTCCAACCTTACAATTGGCGGACGGGCGAATCTGCCAGGCAGACTTTGCATTTTTGATGAAACCTCATCCAAGGATGGGATAAGGTTTCCATTATTAAATTTAAAAAAATAAAAATGTATGGACAGAATTTTTATCATGTACTTGTTCAGATGATTGATGGTTATTCATGGACATTTTTTTCCGGATTTTAAAAACTTTATTTATTGGTTTTAAAGTCTCCAGCTTCCTGAGGCAGCTCTCTGCCTTCAGGGAGCTTTCATTCAGCGCTCGCCTGCACCCGCACTTACGTCAGTGCCCGCCCTTCTGCCACCCTGGCAACGTTGAACATTCCAGCACGTGCTTCAGGCTGGCATGAAACCGCAGTTGGGGTTGGAAGTCCATTCTCTGGCTGCTCCCAGATCTGCTGAAAGTGCCTGCACGGCAACCTAAACATTCTGCTCCGGGTTACACAAAGTATCTAAGGGAAGTTAACAGAGTTGGCGGATAAGTTGCAGTTGAGGTTACCGGTAGGGGCAAAGAAAGCAGACATAGTTGAAGTGATAGCACAGCACTAAAGTTGGATAGTGATACCTGACATTAGTGAGTCACTGCTGGAGGTAGTGAGACTTCAGTTAGAACTGAAGAGGCTTGAATTTGAAAAACAGAGGAACGGAAACATCTTGAATTGGAGATAAAAGAAATAAGAATTGAAATTGAAAAGGCTAGAAGCTAAAGGAAGGGAAAAGAGAGGTTATTTCAAAAAGAAATGGAAATGCAAAAACTTGATCCCCAGAGGCAAACATTAGCAATGAAGGAAAGAGGGAAGGAAGAGACAGAGGGTACCGACTTAAAAAGTTGGACTTTAAAAAAGAGACATCATATGCTGAGAAAAGTTCTGATGATGAAAAAAACATTGACCTAAAACCCGGAGAAAGATGTTTAAATTTCTGCAAGCTTTTCTGAAGTTTGAAGAAAGAGATGTGAAGGCATTCTTTATTTCATTTGAGAAGATAGCTTAACAGATGAAATGGCCACAAGAAAACTGGACATTGTTGTTACAATCTAGGTTAGAGGGTAGAACACATGAGGTTTATGCTTCACTGTCAGAAGAAATGTCATTGGATTATGATGTGATAAAAAAGGCTACTTTGAGTGCATATGAGTTGGTTCCTGAGTCTTACAGGTAGAAATTTAGGAATATAAGAAACTTAGATTGAAATTGAGAGAGTAAAACAAAGTAATTTTGACCAGTGGATATGGGCATTAAAGATAGAGACAACATATGCACCGCTAAGAGAAGTAATTCTGTTAGAAGAATTTAAAGATTCAATTCCTTCGGTAGTCAGAACTCATGTGGAGGAACAGAGTGTTAAAACGGTAAGACCAGCAGCAGAAATAGCTGATGATTATGAGTTAGTTCATAGACCTAAACGTTTTTTTCACCACCCTTTTAAATCAGAGCAGGATAGAAAGTGGGAAGGTGACGAGAAGGTGTAGATGGAAATTCCCAGCAAGTTTTTTCTCAGACTATAAGGGTGCTGAGGGTAGAGGCGACACTCAAATTGAGGTGTTTTCACTGTAATAAAGTTGGGCACACGAAGTCAGTGTGTTGGAAATTACAGAGAAAATCTGTTGGAATTTTTGGGATGCAGAAAAGTTCTAGAGGTAAAAGTACTGTGGGTTCTGAGGTTCATGCGCAGGAAAAGCCAGTGGTTTGTGTACAGGTAAAATAGGAAGAATCAGTGATGAGTAAAGAAGTAGGATTGCGCTCACAATTTACCCAAGGGAGTTCTGAGGAGCAGGTTGCAGAAATTATCAAAGATTTTGTATGTGAAAGGGAAGTCTTTCCATGTGAACAAGATGGAGTAGGTAAAGATATAAAAATTTTAAGAGACATAGTGGCTAGTCAATCCTTAATGTTGTGGGATAGTGATAGTATTGGAACAGGTGATATTAAGTGTGGTTCATGGAGATGCTAAACCTATTCCATTATGGAAAGTAACATTAAAGAGTAAGTGGAAAACAAGCGAGGCAGTTGTTGGAGTAGTGGAAAAATTACCCATTGCAGGAATTTAATTTATTTTAGGTAATGATATAGCTGGGTCCCAGATGTGGGTGATGCCTATGGTAGCTGAGAAGCCTGTAGAGGTGTTTTTAACAGAAGTATTGCAGAAAGAGCATCCTGGATTCTTTCCAGATTGTGTGATAACAAGATCACAGGCTCATAGGTTGAAACAGGAAGGAGAGGAAGTTAAAAGGCAGGGAGAAGGTGTAGAAATTCAATTAGCTGACACTGCCTTTGATAAGATTGTTCAGGAAGAAAGAAGGGAAGATAATGCAGCAGAGGTGTTTAGGTCAAGGTAGTTGGTAGAGTTACAGAAAAATGATCCACAAATAAAATGGTTATATCAGACAGCTTACTCAGAAACAGAGGCAGAATGTATTCCAGAATGTTATTACCTTAAGGGTAATGTGTTAATGAATAAGTGGCAGCCGTATCAAGCTTCAGCAGATGAAAGCTCGAGGGAAGCACATCAGATTATTATACCATTCGGATATAGAAAGGAGATCCTAAGAGTAGCTCATGGAATTCAAATGGGGGCACATTTAGGAATTAGAAAGATACAGGCAAAAATACAAAAACATTTTTATTGGCCTGGATTGTAGTGGAATTCTGTAGAACTTGTCATGCATGTCAGGTGATAGGGAAACCACAAGCAGTGATTAAACCGGCACTTCTAATTTCAATTCAAGCATTTGAAGAACCTTTTACTAGGGTCATGATTGATTGTGTAGGACCCCACCCTAAGACTAAAAGTAGAAATCAGTATTTACTGACAACAATGGATGTGCCTACAAGATTTCCTGAAGTGATACTTTTGACAGATATTAAAACAAAGAGGATTGTGGAAGAGTTGACTAAATTTTTTTACAAGATATGGTTTACCTAAAGAAATATAATCAGATCAGGGTTCAAATTTCATGTCACAGCTGTTTAAGGAAGTAATGAACAGTTTGGGGATAAAACAGTTTAAGTCAACAGCTTATCATCCTGAATCACAAGGGGCTTTGGAAAGATGGCATCAAGCATTAAAAATTATGATGAGAGCATATAGTCAGGACTATCCACAGGATTAGGATAGGGGAATTCCATTCTTGTTATTTGTTTTTAGGTATGCTCCTAATGCATCTACTGAATTTAGTCCTTTCGAATTAGTTTATGATCATGAGGTAAGGAGACCACTAAAATTGATTCATGAGAAAGTGGTGGGTCAAAATTTGGAAATCACTCTCCTGGATTATGTATCAAACTTCAGAGGAAGATTGGACAGAGCATGTGAGTTAGCTAGGGAACATTTAAAGATATCACAGCAAGTGAAGAAAGTCAAGGAAGATAGGAGAGCCATAGCTCGTAGTGTTGTTGCTGCTCGTTAACAGGAAAAAGGACCAAAAGGAGGTATTAGGGGTGGTAGAAATGAAGGATTCTGAAATTGGTTTACCTCTAATCAAATTGGTTAATGAGGGGGGTACTTGAAAAAAATAAATGTAATATTGAGTTACCTTCTAAACAAGTGTCAAAGTGATTAGGAGAAACTATGCAGTCACACAAAGCTATTTGTGGAAATAAACTGGGCAGGACATTTTAGCTACACATGATGTGAGTGTAGAAGTTTCATCTTCAATAAGGCAATATCCTTGTAGATTAAATCCAGTGAAGTTAACACTAGTACAGAAAGAAATTGAATTCATGCTTCAAAATGACATTATTGAGTCTAGTTGCAGTAACTGGAGTTCGCCTATTAAGATGCTACTGAAACCAGATGGAACATAAAGACTATGTGGACTATTGAAAGCTGAATGCAGTGACAAAAGTGGATTCATATCCTATATCATGGTTAGAAGATTGCACTGAGAAAGTGGAACAATCAAAATTTATCACAAAGATTGACTTGCTGAGAAGATATTAGCAAGTACCGTTATCGGAGAGAGCAAAGGAGATATTGGTTTTTGTGATGCCAGATGGACTGTACTTGTTTAAAGTCATGCCATTTGTATGAAAAATGCACCTGCAACATTTCAAAGACTGACAAACAAAATAATTGCAGGACTGAGCAATTGTGCTGTTTATATTGACAACTTGATAGTTTTCAGTCAAATGTGGGAGGAGCATTTACAGCATCTGGAAAAATGATTTACTCGATTACAAGGAGCTAATTTGGTGGTGAACTTGGCTAAAAGTGAATTTGCAAAAGTGCAAGATACATATCTAGGTCCAACCATTGGGCATGGTAAGGTGGCTCCAAGAGATGTGAAAGTCAAGGCTATCGTGGATTTCCATATGCTTACAACAAAACAAGAATTTTTGAGATTTCTGGGCTTGAGTGGGTTTTACCGGAGATTTGAGCCAAATTTTAGCAGTGTGGTTGCTCCATTGACTGACCTATTAAAGAAGAACAAGAAATTTAAATAGACACAGGAGTGTCAGAAGGCTTTGACAGTTTTAAAAACAGTATTGACTATGACACCAGTTTTGGCAGTACACAATTATGCCAAGCAATTTAAGCTGGCTATTGATGCAAGCGAAATAGGCACTGGGGCCGTACTGTTACAAGAGGATGAAACTGGAATTGAGAAACCGATAGGGTATTTTTCATGGAAGTTGAATATACAACAGATATTCAGTGAGCGAAAAGGAGACTCTGGGTCTGATGTTAGCGTTGCAGCATTTTGAGATTTACGTTGCAAACAATTAATCAGAAACAATTGTTTGTACACAACAATCCTTTAAAGTTTCTGGATAAATTTCAAGACCGAAGTGCAAGGCTATTCAGATGGAGTTTATTACTGCACATATTGAATCTATAGATTATACATGTGGCTGAATGAAAAAACCTAATTGTCAAGAGTTTAAAGTTCAAAAGGAAAATTGGACATTTAAAACCTGAATATTGGACTGAAATGACTTCTGTTGATACCAAGGATATTTGTATGTGTATATAGAGAGAGAGAGTTATATTAATGCATGCATCTGGCAATGTGATTGTGTGAGCATATGGATAAGTCTAGAGATAAGTATAGGAGGCAGTGTAAGATGGGTTAAGAAAATGAAGCTATCTTTTTAAATTATGGTGATTCATTTTCCTGTAAGGAGAGGGTGTCATGAAGGTATACTAATTGTCATAATATTATCGTGATTTATTGTAACATTCGGTTAATAATGGGGTCTGGATAGTTTTTGTGTGTATGTGTGGGAATTGGTTGAGTTGGAGACAGCTGGTCTGGAAGCTTTGACTCATCAAAAGAAGCTAGGTTTGAAATGCTAAATACGTAACCATGGCTGAAGATTTAGAATGTGAAGTGAGGAGAATTTGCATTTTTAGATAAATCAGGGTACTTTGAATTTCAAAGAGATGATAGGGTGTTACACCTAGCCAGAGAAGCTCGGCCAAGCAGTGTTACTGTTCCCAAAGGTTACTAATAATATTAGCACCATTCGTTGATTTATATTGAGAAAAGTAAAGTTCCAAAGGCATATGAGAACAATGGAATTTGCATTAAAAGGGAGAAACATTTATAAAGGGGAATGAGGCTATGTGTTGGAAGGCTTTGTAAGATCTACCAGAAATGTGAAAAGCCTCCAGTATTTGTGCATTAAGCTGCTGTCTACAGAAACCGAAGCTAAGAAAAGCCACTTTGGATTCTGCTGTCCAGGGTATTTTGTTGACTTGCCTGGATCTGTTTAAATCTATTTTTTTTAACCATTGCCTTAATGGGGGTGTAACTGGAAACCAGATTAATTAGGGGTTTTAGGAGTTATTATGGTAGTAATTTGTAGACCTATCTATGCACATAGGTTTAATATAGTTTTCTTTAAAAAAAAATCTCTGAAGTCTGAGTGGACATACTACTACTGAATTCAGGGCTCGCATCTCGAAATAAACACAAATTGCAAAACCGTTGTGTCCATGTGATCAAGTTTCCATTGTGAATTTGATTTACTTGGCACACATCATCTTCTCATCGTATCACATTTTGGGACATAAATCTATAATGAATGAAATAGAATTAATACACAAGGACTTGGAAAAAGACCCTGGTGTAATTGTTGGCTGGCAATGCAAAGTTAGGTGGGACAGTAAATTGTGAGGAGAATACAAAGAGGCTGCAAATAGATATAACCGATTGAGTGGTTGGGCAGCACGGTGGCAGATAAAGTATAATGTGTGGAAGTATGAAGCTATTCACTCTGCTAATAAGAATAGAAGAGCAGAATATTTTTTTCAAAGGCTTGAAACTTTTAAATGTTGATGGTCAGAGAGATTTGGATGCTCTTGCACAAGAAACACAAAGTTAGCATGTAGTTACGATCAGCAATTAGGAAGTCAAATTGAATGCTGACCTTCATTGCAAGGGGCTTAGAGTGCAAGAATAAAGAGGATTGCACAGGAACAGTCCATTCATTCCAAACATTCAATGCCTGTGTTTCTGCTCCACCCGAGCCTCCTACCATCCTTTCTCATCTATATCTACTACTGTAACCATCCATTTCCTTTTCCCTCAAATACCTGTCTAGCTTCCTTTTAAATGCATCAGTGTTATTTGTTTTAACCATTACCTGTGGTAGTGAGCTCCACATTCTCGTCACGCTTTAGGTAAAGAAGTGTCTTCTGAATTTCCTGTTGGACTTCTTGGTTACTCTTCTATATTGATGGCCTCTAGTTACGCCCTTCTCCACACAACTGGAAACATTGGGCAAAATTTTCCGAGCCTGCTGGCAGCGGGCGTGATAGGTGGCATGCACGGAAAATATGACCCAACCTGCTTCACAGCAGCATGAAGGCAGGTCACGATCATCCGCTCAGCCCGCCAATGAGGGGGCCGCATTTCCCGCCGTCAATCAGCGGGGAGCTAATTGTAATACATTAGCATATAATTTAAAGGCCATCCTGCCAGGGTCTTGGAACCCCGCCGTATCGTATGTCCACGTTGACGGGAAAGCACGGCGACGTGTTTCACAACAGCATGCAGGTGACGTGTACTTGGTAGCCTTCACTTTGGGGGAACTGAGGTGAGTGAGCAGCAGCGTTCTCCACAGCTCGCCCATAGTTTACAGGCCTTAGGGGTGTCGGGCAGGGGCAACTGATGCCTGGCCCCAGAGGTGACTGCTGAGGTGAGGGGATGATGTCTAGGGGCAAATGCTGGCCAGCCTCGGAGACGACTGCTGAGCGACATGGGGGCCAAGTGCTGCCCTGGAGCTGCATCCCACGCACAGGCAATCGAGGTTGGCAGGGGGAGCAGTGTAAGTGAGGAGAGTGGCCACGCATTAGGGACACTTGTATAAACTGACCATGCCTCTGCAACTAAGACAGATCAGGCGCAGCCACAGTGATATGATTGGGGTCAGGCTCCTAGCCTGCCCACCCATGCAAGCAACTCGGAGGCACCAAAGGGCCACCAAGTGCTCTGTACCTTACACCCCACCCCCCTGCCTCCCCCACCCCCTGGCACAGACTTCAAGTCCGACACCACTTTATTGGACTGTAGATCAGTTGGACTGCACATGTTGTATAATCTCTTCGCCAACACTGGCCTTTTAGCAGTCACTGCTGGAGGCGCTCACAGCCCTTTGCAATCTCAGCATCCTGGTTTGGACCAGTGTTCTCCATTTCCCAAATTGACAGGGCAGCCATGCAGCGCACTCATCTCTGACCATCCGAGGGGTGACCAGCACTCTCTGGGAAGCATTAAGGGGCGGTCACACAAGGCCAGGAAAGGTGCTAAGTACAGCCATGATAACCACGTCTCTCTCTTTCATGCTGCAGGAGGACCATGTCAGGATCATGGATCCTGGTGACCTAGCAGTATGCTTGATGGCCTACAGAGACTGTAGAAAATGGAGGAGAGAGTGACTGAGATGCCTGGCCATGCAAAGGCAGGAGCAGCAATCTCATGAAGAAGGAGCAACAGGGGCTCGTGCACACGCTGCATCGTCACCTAGCGACGCCCAGTGTCTATAGATGCTGCCTGCCATTCCTGCAGATGACTTAGAATCAGTGTCACCAATGACTGTGCATGTCTAGGGACCTTCTGGCTACACCTGCCACTTACTGCCGGACTTGGCACCAAAGGGACATGGAGGGCATCCACTGCCAGTGGCTGTGAAAGTGACCATGGAGCTCAATTTCTATGCCAGTGACTCCTTTCAGGGTTCCACAGGTGACTTCTGCGGGATTTCACAATCCGCCACCCACAAATGCATCATGAATGCCATCTTCTCCATGGCACACAACTTTCTGCAATACGCCCAGGACCGGGACAACCAGGATGCAAGGGCCATTGGATTTGCCTTGATCTCAGATTCCCACAGGTGCAGAGTGCAATTGACTGCACTTATGTGGTGCTCAGGTCTCCACCGCTGCACCCAGTGGACTTCATCAACCACAAGGGCTTCCATTCACTGAATGTGCAGTTGGTATGCAACCACCAGAAACGCGTCCTGCAGGTATGCGCATGGTTTCCAGGGAGTGTACACGATGCCTACATCCTGAGTTTCTCACAGATCCCTGCAGTCTTCCAGGGTCCACAGAGGCTGCAGGGGGGTTGGCTCCTTCTGAACAAGGGCTATCCGCAGAGGCCGTGGATGATGACACCCGTGTGGCGGCCTCAGACTGCAGCAGAGCGATGCTATAATGAGGCTCATGCAGCAGTTTGCAACTTGGTGGAGCAGACCATTGGGATGCTAAAGATGCGGTTCCAGTGCCTGGACCGGTCTGGTGGAGCCCTGCAATACAGTCCACAGAGGGTATCACGTATTATCATCATCTGCTGTGCCCTTTACAACTGGTCATTACAATGGGGTGAGGAGCTGGCTGAGGAGGAGTTGGAGGAGCTGCATGTCTCCTCTGATAAGGAGGATGCTGACAGGGATGAGAGTATGGCTGACTCCGTGAGCAGAAAGGGATAGCTGGAGTGAGATTGAGCTGCCCAGCTCCCCACTTGCATACACTGTTGGAGGCCAACTATGGCACCAGCAATGGAGTTAGGCCCACCCAGCTGTGCAGGAGTGAAGTCCTGGACCAAGGACTCCATGGCAACCGCCATCCTGCCGGTGTTGACCTCGGTGCATTGCAATGCAGGTGCTATCACATCAGCCTGAAGATGGATAGAGTCCTCCACCATGCCTTGCAACCTGAGGAGTGCAGCGGACATCCCTTACTGTTGTTCCCTAGCTTACCTTTGCAACTCCAGCAACTGTGACATGACCGAGTGCAGAGGCTCATCATCTGACTCAGATTCAGCAACATTCTGGCCTCTAGTAGTCCTCCAAGTGCTGGGGACCTGAGAAGTCCCTGCCTCCGCCTGCTGTGGATCAGAAAGTGCGATGTGCTCACCAGATTGCGATCCCAAGGCTACCCTGAAGCTAAGTCCCACGAGGTGTGTGTGTCTGCGCTGGTGAAGAGTGTGGGTGAGCGTTGTGACGGGACTTCAGGGAGGGTGCCTTAAGATTCCTCTTCAGAGGTTTCTTCGGAGCTTGATTGGAGGCCATTGGGTCATGGACTCTTTCGGCTGTTTGGCATATGTGCCTGCGGAAGCAAGGAGAGATAATTAGTGCATGGCAGTGGCCTGTGAAAGAGGACGGCATGGTTGTCTGATGGATGTTGCACTGCTGGATCCTCACTTGGTGGAGCAGCGCCAACCTCACCATCAGCACAGGACCGGTCCTGGTCATCACCGGCCAGCTAGATGGCTCTGTTTTCGAATTCTGTCAGAACTTTGATGTTCTGCATCCCTCCACCTTTCCCTGCTGTTGTGAGCCAGTGGATCGAGATGAACATGGATAGAAATGGGTGGAGTGTATCATGACTCCTGCCAGATGATAAGTATGCCTGGACTATGTGGGTGGCGAGTGGTCCCATGGGCAGGATGAGGACAATGACGGGGAGTGTGAAAGAGTGAATGGTGATGTCCCTTGAACTGGCAGTGAGTGAGGGCCCTGTGGATGTGTGATGGGTTTGAGAGTTTGAGAGTTGGGAGTGATGAAAAGAGTGGCTTACCCTGCTGGAACAGAGGAGATCATTCATTCTTTTGCAGCACTGAGTGGCTGTCCTCCTCTGCAGGGCGTTCACGCTGACCCCTGCTGTTACCGCCTCCCAAGCCGGGTTGGTAATATTACTACCCATCCTGTGGCCAGAGCGGTGGTAGAACAAATCCCTCGGGCCTCCATGGCATCCAGCAGTCACTCGAGGAACCCATCATTGAAGCAGGGTGCTACAGTCTTCTTGCCTTTGCTGGCCATGTCTCCCGGACAGCAATGGTGAGCTGGTGGCACTAAGTGCTTTGCTGCCGGCTGCCTTTTAAAGATGGCAGCTGGTGTGATGCAAGAGCGGTCAAAAGAGAGCCCGCCCACCATGGAAACGCTGTGTTTCCCGGGTATGCTTAAATAATGAGCCGGGCTCAGGAAGATACAGCGTGAAACTCCGCCATTTTCATCGGCGGGTAGGACTCCAATTTACCCGCCCACTACCGCACTTAGTGCAATCCTGGGAAAATTCCGCCCATTGTCTCTATATCCTCTCTATCAAAAATCTTCATAATTTTAAAGAGCTCTATTCAATCACCCATCAACGCTTTTTCAAAAGAGGAGTCCCAGCCTGTCAATCCTTTCACGATATAGATACCCACACATTTCTGCTTTCATCCTTGTAAACCTTCTCTGCACCTTCTACAATGCCTCTAAGTTGTCTTTATAATATGGTGATCAGAACTGCACACGGTACTCTAAGTGTGATCTAACCAAGGTCTGAAACATAGCATAACATCCCGACTTCTCAACTCTATCCCCTAGAAATAAAGCCTAGTGCTTGGTTTGCTTTTTTTTAATATGCCAACCAGTGGCACAGTTTTTGGTGACTGGTATATTTTTACTCCGGGATCCCTTTGCTCCTCTGCTCCACCTGGACTTACTTCTTCCAAGTAATAAGTGACCTCCCTGTTCCTCCTACCAAAATGTACTACATAGCACAGTAGGTGGAATTTTCCATTCTGGAATTGAAGTCTGGTGACGGGCGGGAAAGTCGACGGCTGAAAACGCACAATTTTCTGCTGTTCAGCTCATTAGTTATGCTTCCACAAGGGGCACAAGAATTCGCTTGCCCTGCTGTATCCTCATGAGGTCAAAGGTCCTGGCGCCATATTTAAAAGGCATCGGACAGATATTCACTCACTGCAGGCCCGTATTACTCCTCCAGAGTCCTTGCAGCCGCAGCTCATACTAGAGAAACTGGCAGATATGAGTCACCACATCCGAGACATATGAGGGTGCCTCCGGAATTGCCTTTCATTCATCTCTAGATAAGAGCATCACCCATGGTCGGGCCAATGCTCCCTGTTGCATTGGTCTGCGTTCACCAGCTTCTTGATCATCTAGAGGCCCCTCTGCCTCATGCTGCTCAGGCCCTTGCTCCACCTGGCAACGGGCCCCCTTTCTCCTCAGATGGACAAGAGCCATTGCCACGGCAGGGCTTCCTGCAGCCTGCATCAATGATGCCTCAGTAGATCTGTGAACAAATTGAAGTGATACATTTAGTTAGCATGCCCTTTACAGGTTTCCCTCCATCTCAAAACCAGCAGACCAGTCCTAACCTCTGTGCTTGGCCTCCGTCAAGACCCATAATATCCCCACCCTACGCCTTCCAAATAAGGAAAACATCCTGGAGGACCAGAGATGGGTGTTCCTCCCATTCATACATGTCTGCGTATGGAGACATTGCTCTTTGACCAGGGTGATGAGAGCCATGTGCAAGAAGCCTCCCTCTGACACTATTCCATTGTCTCCACTACCCTTGAGACTCCATAGAGAGACCATTGCCTTGGCAGCATAGAAAGACTAATTCCATGAGCCCTTGTCAGTCAAGACCATGCACCCAGGAGGATGCAGGTTTGGAGTCACGAGGGCCGCTGTCCACCAGCTCTGCCCCCTGGAGGCATCCACCTCCCTCTGTCCTTTCATCCCTGCTTCTGACTGCAGCAGATGGCAAATGACACAGATGGAGCGGCAGCTTCACACCTTTCTGGGATCTTGATGTTATGAGACCCATGAGTCGGGAACAAACCTGTTGCAATGCTGGCTTCACCATTAGAGAGGAGAACACAACTAAACGTGTTCGACATTAAGTTGTTTTAATTATTAGGGTGTTCCTTTAGTTGGCCACTTGTGCTGACCTTGAAATCCACTCACCCGAAGGACCCTGCTCCCTCTTTGAGGGATCTGACTGAGTTACTAACTGCGTGGTCAAGGTCAGTTTAGAAAAATGGTGAGCGTCACCTTTCAAGCTCGCTCCACCACCACCTACTCTTACCCCATTACCCTAAACCCACCCAATATCGCCATTCCTCTCCCCTCTGTCACCCTTGAACCTCCCCTGCCTTAACCACGGATCCGATCACTATCCACCTCCAAATGCCTTCCCTTCCTTCAGAGTCAACACCTGCTACCATCCCCATGCCCACCTTGACCCTGCCAACTGCACCCCCACTGAGTTATTTGAGTCCCTCTCCGTGCCCTCTCCTCCCCTCACCACATCCCCCAATCAGACCTTCACCTACCAGACTCTCATCCTAGACCTGCCACCATACCACATCCCACTCCCCCCTCTGATCGTGACTGTTCCCTCCTATCACCAGTACGCTGAATTAACCCCCAGGACCCCAATGTCGACAGCAGCGACTCTGCTCTCCAAGACATTTCCCACCCTCCCCCTGCCTTCCCCATGCACTCTTTCCCCATGCCACCCCCCACCCCCCCACTTTCCCAGACACTCTTCACTCTTGTCCCCAGTAAGCCTACCTCCCCTATCCAGCCTTTAATCCACCCGTCCACCCTACACGCCACCGCCCACCTCCAGCCTTCGTGTGCCTCCTGTTTCCATCCTTGGCACTCAAGTGAAGTTACACAAGGTCTCCAAGAAGGCGAAAGCAAATCTAGTTACCTCAGAGTCGCGGAAGAGGTGGAGCTCGCCAGATGCATGCCACTTTTATATACAGCCGTAAAACTGAATGTTCTAAAATTCTTGCTGACAGGGAACTTAATTTGGAGGACAAAACTTAATTCTGGCAGGGTGGCCTTTTAATTAGCATTGCCAATGAATGTAAATAGGATTCCCGACATTGTTCATCGGGAAACTCGGCCTGCCTTTAACCTGCCAGAAAAGTTGTATGCACAAAATTCGGAACTAATTTTCCACCAGCATGAAATTGACTTTTTCAATGACGCCAAATTAAGTGTGCCTGCTGTAATCAGGAAACATGTTGTGGACACACACGGTCCATAACTTCAGTACCTCGCTGATCCGCAGATCACATTATGAGGAAGGCCTGGAAAGAACTTGCCTGCCACGAATCCCGCTGCTGGTGGCAGCAGAAAGTTGCACCTGGTAGGTCAGCAGGCGCTGAACTCAGCAGCCCAGCTGCCTTATGTAAGTAAAGTTAAGGGTCAATTGAGCTTGATGGAGGAGCCCAGCATATGAGTGCAAAAGATAAGGCTGAAGCATTCGCAAAAATCTTTAGCCAGAAGTGCCGAGTGGATGATCCATCTCAGCCTCCATCGGAGATCCCCAGCAACACAGATGCCAGCCTTCAGCCAATTTGATTCACTCTACATGATATCAAGAAAGGGCTGAAGGCACTGGATACTGCCAAGGCTATGGGCCCTGACAATATTCTGGCAATGGTACTGAAGACTTGTGCTCCAGAACTTGCTACGCCCCTAGCCAAGCTATTCCAGTACAGCTACAACACTGGCATCTACCTGGCTATGTGTAAAATTGCCCAGCTACGTCCTGTACACAAAAAGCAGGACAAACCCAACCCGCCTAATTTCCGCCCTATCAATCTACTCTCAATCATCAGTAAAATAATGGAAGGGGTCATCAACACTGCTATCAAGCGGCACTTGCTGAGCAATAACCTGCTCAGTGATACCCAGTTTGGATTCTGCCAGAGCCACTCAGCTCCTGACCTCATTACAGCCTTGGTTTAAATATGAACAAAAGAGCTGAACTCCCGAGATGAGGTGAAAGTGACTGCCCTTGACATGAAGGCCACATTTGACTGAATGTGCATCAAGGAGCCCAAGCAAAACTGGAGTCAATGGGAATCAGTGGAAAACTCCCCGCTAGTTGGAGTCATACCTAGCACAAAGGAAGGTAGTTGTGGTTGTTGGAGGTCAATCCTCTCAGCTCCAGGACATCACTCTTGGAGCTCCTCAGGGTAGTATCCTTGGCCCAAACATCGTCAGCTGCTTCATCAATGACCTTCCTTCCATCATAAGGTCAGAAGTGGGGATGTTTGCTGATGATTGCACAATGTTCAGCACCATTCGCAACTCCTCAGATACCGAAGCAGTCCGTATCCAAATGCAGCAAGATATGGACAATATCCAGGCTTGGGCTGACAAGTGGTAAGTAACATTCACACCACACAAGTATCGGGCTATGACCATCTCCAACAAGAGAGAATCCAACCATCGCCCCTTGATGTTCAACGGCATTACCATCACTGAACCCCCCCCACTATCAATATCCTGGGGGTTACCATTGACCATAAACTGAATTGGACTAGCCATATAAATACTGTGACTACAAGAGCAGGTCAGAGGTTAGGAATCGTGCGACAAGCAACTCACCTCCTGACTACACAAGGCCTGTCCACCATTTACAAGGCACAAGTCAGGAGTGTGATGGAATACTCTCCACTTGCATGGATGAGTTCAGCTCCCACAACACTCAAGAAGCTTCACACTGTCCAGGACAAAGCAGCCCACTTGATTGGCATCACATCCATAAACATTCACTCCCTCAACCACTGCAGCAGTAGTGTGTACCGTCTACAAGATCCACTGCAGGAATTCACCAAGGCTCCTTCAACAGCACCTTGCACACCCTTTCCCCACACCATCTGGAAGGACAAGGGCAGCAGATACATGAGAATACCACCAGCTGGAAGATCCCCCCCAAGTCACTCACCATCCTGACTTGGAAATATGTCACCGTTCCTTCACTGTCGCTGGGTCAAAATCCTGGAACTCCCGCCCTAACAGCACTGTGGGTGTACCTACACCACATGGACTGCAGCAGTTCAAGAAGGCAGTTCACGCAGCTCACCATCACCATCTCAAGGGCAACTAGGGATGGACTATAAATGCTGGCCCAGCTAGCGAAGCCCACATCCTGAGAATGATTTTTTTAAAATTCTGTTCATAATTTGCTGATAGCTTCATTCCCTTTTTCTTACTGTCAATATGTTATTCTGAATAAGTACAGCTACTCCACCTCCCCATTTTCCTTCTCTATCTTTTCTAAATATATTACACTTATATTTAGGGGAGGTGGTATCATAGTGGTAATGTCACTGGACTAGTAATCCAGAGGCCCAGGTTAATGCTGTGGTGACACTGATTCAAATCCCACCATGGCAGCTGGTGGAATTTAAATTCAATTAATAAAAACAATCTGGAATTAAAAAAGCTAGTCTCAGTAATAGTGACCATCAAACCATTGTTGGTTGTCATAAAAACCTATCTGATTCACGAATGTCCTTTAGGGAAGGAAACTTACCATCCTTACCTTGTCTGGCCAACATACCACTCCAGGCCTACAGCAATATGGTTGACTCTTAACTGACCTCTGAAATGGCCTAGCAAGCCACTCAGTTCAAGGGCAATTAGGTGTGGGCAACAAATGCTGGCCTTGCCAGTGACACCCACATCCCGTGAAAGATTAAGGGGGAAAAAAACCATGATGTTTAATTTCCCAGCCCTGATTTTTCTGCAGCCATGTCTCAGTAATTCCTACTATATCTGGTTCCTCCCAATGCACGATTGCCTCCAGCTCCAGTTTTATCACAGACACTGTGTGCATCTTTGTACAGGTATTTTGACCCATTTTTAATAGGATTTCCTCTAACGTTATGTTTAATCACCTTTTTAGACTGCTGTTCTATATCTCTATTTATTCACTTCCATCAATGTCCTCCCTTACTTTATTCTTTCCAATATTGTCCTTCCCTGTTTTGTTTATATGTAGGCTGCTTACATATCTTGTAGATTGTGTAGGGCTTTGGTGAGAGCACACTCAGAATACTGTGCACAGTTTTGATCTTCATATCTAGGAAAGGATATACTTGCCTTGGAGGCAGTACAGCAAAGGATCACAAGATTGGTTCCTGACTTGAGAAGGTTGTCCTATGATGAGGCGCTGAGTAAATTTAGCCTGTACTGTCTGTTTAGAAGAATGATAGGTGACTTCATTGAAATGTACATGATTCTGAAGAGACTTGACAAGATAGACACTAAGAGGTTGCTTCCCCTGGCTGAGGCACGTAGAATATGGGGGCACTGTGTTAGGATAAGGATTCGCTTATTTAAGCTTGAGATGAAGAGAAGTTTCTTCATTTGGAATTTTTGTGAATTTTTGGAATTGTCTATCCTAGAGTGTTGCGGATGCCCCTTTATTATTCAAGGTGGGGATAGGTGGAATTTTGATCTCTCAGCGATCAAGGGGCATGGAGAGTGAGTGGGCGGGAAGTGGAGCTGAGTCAGAAAATCAGTTGTGATCATATGAGCAGGCTTGAGGAGTGATAAGATCTACTCTTATTTTTTTATTTACCATGTCTAAAGCAAGTGGTAAAGTAATTTAAAAGCTAATATATAGCTAGAATGTAAACTCAGTGCATCAGAATAGAAGTTAATCTAAGGCTTTGCAATGTCTCGGTAATCTATGCTTGAATATTGTGCTAGTTTGGTCAACATGCCACAAGAGCCACATACTTATATCAGAAGGTTACAGAAAAGAACAGCAAGACTGATTCTAAGGAGTTATAGTTGCGTAAAGAATAGAGCGACTTAAACTTTAAAATCTAAAAATAAGGCTTTCACTCCCTCTGGTAAAGTCAGATTATTATGCCAACATAGCTGATAAAGAAAAGAAAAAAGGTATTGAAAAGCACACAAGTATTTAAAGCTCCTATATTGAGCCACATATTTGACAGAAAAGGTTATTTGCAGTCTATTTGCATTTTATCTATTATTTTACTGATTTTAAATTAAGTAATAAATATTTTTTAAAAAGTAAACATCAGGAATGCATGGAAATGTTATTGTTTTTTGTGTCACTGAATCCTGATGTGGACTCCATTAAACCTGAAACAATACATTGTTTCTTTTCAAGATATGCTGTATATTTCCAGCAATTTCTATCTTTTCTTTCAAATGATGAGAATTTGTTTTATTTTCATGCTTTTAATGATTTAACCTGTTTTCTTTTTCCTTTTGTCTCTTCTTGACAGTTCACAGAACAATGCAGGAATTTGTGGATACCAGGTAAAAATATTGTTATTGAATGATGAGTAAATATGATACTCTAAAGACTAATGCAACTGCAAATAATACTGGCAATCAGGAAACGCTAGTAATTGTTGTCGTGGATATCTGTTTTTAGACTCCATATATGTGCAACATTCCCCCTGTACAGCAACACTGGCATTCCAGCAATGTAAGGTAAGCAGGTTCTACATCTTAAAAATTATTTGGTAAAGTTGTTGGATTTTAATTTTATCAATAGCTTATCAATAGCCAGGCCATCAGTTGGATCAGCTGCTTGGGTGTACAATTATTTATGATGTGTATGAATTATTTTAAATGAACTGAACTGATGGTTAAAAATTATCAAATTTGGAAAAGCATGATACATATTTTCTCAAGTGACAGGCGGGGACCAGAGCAACGTTTGACCTGGATTTCATATCTTATTGGATTGAAATAATAATACTTACTGAATTATCAGTCCTTCCATCTGCCAGTATTAAATATATTGCACACCAAAGAACAGCTGTAATAAATTGAATAAGTGCCATTTAAAGATAATTAGACCAAGCCTTTCTTTTTTGCTGAGAGTCAAACTACTGAATGTGATTTACTGATGGATTGTTTTAATTTAATGCAATAAAATTATTTCATTTCCGCCTATTCCTTTTTTGAAAAGAACAAAATCTGACATTTCTGTTGCTGGGAATTATCTCTGCTGTATTGCTATTCACAATCACGTGGTGGAGGGCAATTTCTGTGGTCTGTTACTAGAAGCTGATTGGTGGAGGGAAATATTTGTTGGGAGAGTATCTTCATTCAATTTTACAACCATCCTTCCTAATGGCTCAATTACAGTGTGTGTATGTTAATTTTAGTGTTACTGGATTGCCTTGCCAAACATGGCAAGCTTGATATTTAAATCAAATATCTTTCTATTGTTTATCAGTTTTCAACTCTTGATCTTGGAGCTAACCAAGGTCTACAAAACTATACTGAATAGAGGGGATGTGATACAGTAGTTGTCTTTGGAGCCTTTTGAATAATTTATCAGATTTTGAAGAATAAAAATGTGTTCAAAGGAAGCACTGTGTGTGGAATTTATGGGAGTTTCAAGCCTTTGGGAAGGAATGTTCTTTATAAGCTAAATTCTGCATGTCCCTGCATGTCCTGGGAACTTATTTTGTCGAGCTCTATAATAACAACTTCATTATACAAATTCCTCAATGCATGACATTGTAACCTTGTGCCTTGCGACTTTCCTTTGGACTGATTTGGTAGCAATGGTAAAAGCTATACCAAAAGTGTTGTTGAAATCATAGAAGTTACATTTTGACCATCATTCCCATTTTATGTATTCCTGTCTTCTATCTTTCTCGGTCTGTCTCTCCCTTCCCATCCTCTCTCTCTCTCTCTCTCTTTCTCTTTCTCTCTCTCTCTCTCTCTCTCTCTCCACCCCCACTATGCATGCCATTTACAGTTTTTCAGTAACCATGACTTGATATCCATTTATATGTTGTGTAAAGTCTCATCTCACTAACTCCTCACTGTGCACATGGTACAGGCCATCGCCCCATGATGACAGGCACAAATATTACAACCGGACACCATCGCAGGAAGGAAATGGCAGAAACGCAAGATATGTTCGAGAGCAGAATATGAAGAACATGGGAGGCAGGAAGCATAGTGTTGACCAAGATAAACTCATGACTACACTTTGAAAAAATGGCAATATGTTCATCCCACCCTATGATTTTGAACCCCCTTCCATTCATGTTGCAACCAGAATTGTCTTGTGAAGAAAAAATACTAAAAGGGGAGAAAAACTGGGAAACTGCATTTTTTAAGCTTTATGTACAATTTTCTCTAGCCATCTCTGCATGCTTTAAAGATGCCAATCACTTTGGTGTATTACATCGCAATTTTTCAGTATTTCTATGAAACATTTACAAGACAAAATTAGGCATCCTGGGTTTTGTTTGATACACCATACAAGACTAACAGATTGTTTTTCACTATGTAGTAATGGCAGATCTCCTGGAAAAGAAATTTTTGACCAGGAAAAGTAATTGCCAAAGTTGAGACATTCTTGAAGTGATGAGAGCTTACACTTATTGTAAAATCTGATCATGGTACAGGGGTTGTGTTAGTGGGTTCAAATTGTTATACAAATAGTGATTAGAGTATCCAGATGTACTTTTGTCAAGTTTTCTGCCTTGTTTCTGGAAGATTTTATCTGAAGGTGCACGTTGAGAGCTCAGTATCTGTTGCTCTGTCACTGCTCTGTAAATAGATGGATCAGAAAGCATATGTTGTGGCAAAATGGTGTAAGCTGTGTCTTGCTGCAAACTTTTTGTTACTAGAAATCATTCAGTTTTTTCTGATTAATGCTGAATTAAGGCTGTGTTACATTAGTCAAATTGTCTTTAGAAAGTTTCTTTTTATACATTTTATATATCCTATTTTCCACTCCATTCTTCCATTCTTCTGAGGCCTCGATGTGTCATGCACCACACTCCTATCAGGAAGTCAGATGGGTGGAACTTGCAGTTCAGCTCTCTACCAGTACCACTTTGCCACCAGCTGGCAGTAGATGCACTAAAGAAGATCCAGGATGACTTAAAATATGTTAAAAAAAAAAAACAGGCTCCTCAATGGTTCCAAGGACAAATGTGTCTGAGTGGTAGTAATAAGCCATACAGACCAGGAAGTTTCCAAATTCAATCTGTGTTGAGTAAGCAGATTTCAGCCTAAGGTATTGAGGGAGCACTATACTTAGCCCCAACACACCGCCCCCCCCCCCCTCCACCGCCTTAGCAATTCCCATTAATGCTCATTATACATTGACCTTTGCTAAAAGCATGGGTGACAACATAATCAAGCTCATCTGTGATAACTCCTTCCATTTCTTGTCGATATCTGCTGTATTGACTGACATGAAGGTTAGCCACTTGGGCAATTGCTCAGGTGTTGGCTTATGTGAAACTATGCTGACGTCACTTTCAGGAAGAGAGAATAGAAAAGGGAAGAATATTGGGAGAAGTGGGGAAAAAACAATATCTATGCAAGAAAGCAAGCTATTGTGTTTCTTATTGAAACAGTGGGATTGGAGGCTGACTATATGGAGAATTGATGTTGGGAACCTGTACGTTAGTACTCAATCACACAGTGGTTTGGAAATGCAGTGTGTTATGCTGCTTTGATTAAAACTTACTTTAACAAATAACTTGAAAACTAAAAGTCATGACATCAGGCCAGCTGTTGTGAGTGTAATCTAGTACTAATCATATGCCTGATACAAATTACCTTTCAGTTCTTTCCTAGAAGAAACAAGCACTGAGTTATATTTTTAATCTTTTAAAGCTCATTAATTTTGATGTGAACCTGTTGCTGAATGCACATTTGATGAATAAGTTTTTATTTTTTTCTGGTGGCTTAAGATATCTTGTTTATTTTGTTGCAATCATCAAGTAGAATATTCAAGAGGAATCAGTTGGCACTTGCATCCCCTCTAGGACCTAGTTTAATTATGTTATCAGCTGCCTTCATACTTGCTGAAGCTTATAGGAATTGCTCAAAACAAAAAAATTGGGTAAGCTGATTTGCTAAGAGCATGATCTCTATTAACATCAAGTGATTTTAGTGCAACAGGCAAAATAAGTCCATTTCTTTTTAAAAGGAAGCATTTCGCAAGCCTTTTAATTTGTCTTTGGGGGTGTTTATACCACCTTAAAGGAAACCTTCAGACAAACTGCTATGAATGCTTGTTATGGAAACTTCTCTGTAATATGTCATCTTGAGTCATTTCTCAAAACCTTTAAATAAAATTTTCTTCCCTTCCATCCCTACAAGACAAGTCCTGTGCTACATGATGACTATTTGGTGAACAAATTAAATGAACATTATTTCTTACCCATCACTTAGTAACGGTCAAACCTTTATAATCTGTGATGCTTTGAATTGAGACAGTGTGGCAAAACAATCTTGTGTTCTGTTAGTCAACCTGCAGTATGTAAAAAGGTGTAAAAAAATTATGGTAAAAAGTAAACAACTTGTAATTTTGCTGCAGGAAGTTAATATGTTTTATCCTGACCAGCATTCTCAATTTGCTATTGAAAGTGAAGTAAATTTTTCACCCTCCCCCCCAGCACAGAAAGTTAATTAAGCGAGATCCAATAGCAGTGCCTATTGTGTGCATGTGGCACAAGTTGTGGATCAGCACCGTGAGTGTGGGGTTTTTTGTCCTCTCCCTTGCACTTTTTTGTATTTAGAATAATATTACATAACCTAATATTCACCTAAGCTTATGGCCATTAAGCCAGCTGAGATTACATTGACTCTTATGTAATTGCCTTTTCCCTCCCCAATAAAGCACCCTTTTTCTCTCCAAGACTTAAACAAACTGAAGAGGAAGTGAACCTAGCCATTTGTAAAATTGTTAATTTTAACTCCTGTATGGAACTTTTTAAATATCCAAATCATCAATTTGTGGGCAATTTTATCAAAATTGTACTATAATACTCATAACTATGACCTTATTCTATATTTAACTATAGTTTATTGTATGGGCTGGGCAGAAGCATCTTAGGAATTGCTCTGAACATGTCTTCTGGGCTTTTATGATTTGTTTCTGCTGGGTATTGATGATAGTGAGTCATTGATAATTATGTAACTGCTGCATAGGTCCTTGAATTGGTTGCTGTATAAGATTTTGGAAGAGTTTATTTTTTTAAATAGGTATTTCATATAAATGTGAACTTAGACATAGAGAGCAAGAAAATGTATGTGTATGCCTAGCAATTAAAATACATGAATTTTGTGTGGTGGTGAAGTGGTGATGTTGAGGTGTGTAGTTGATGATCTCAATGTGATCAAAACCATCTGAAAATTTCAGTAGGCATTCATCCAAAATTCCAGACAAATTGTTTAACATGTACGTGACTAAAACATACTGGTGATATGTCATTTTGAGTATAAACAAGTCCTCCAGAGCACTGTTCTTTTGCCCTTCATTTCCATTCCCACAAACAGTTTTCCGTCTATGCTGCATAATGGCCATTCTATGAGTGATTAACTTGCAGTTTCTTTTCTAATAGCATCACCGATGAAGATCAAAACATTTGCCCCTCTGGTTCTTATCTTTCCCTGGCCCCTAAATACACCCCCAAAAATTTCACAGAATAACTTATTTGGGTGTTCCCTCCTTACTAAAGATAAGCATACCAAAAATAGTCACTCAGCTCGTTCACATCTAGGTTATGAAATATGGTGAGAATTGCATGTTTTAAAACTGTCCAGTTTTATTTTAATTAAAAACTGCAATGTAAGATTCAACTGGCAGATTCCTATGGGTGGTTGGAGGATAGGTGGGTGATGGTGGTTTTGCCATGGTATGCTTCTTTAAATTTTAAATTTGCTCCCTAGTCTTCTAATGCATTTACATATTTCTACCTCTGATTCTTCCAAACAGTAAGCCAAGAAAACTGCTAGCTATCTGAAATCAGTCTCTTCTCTATTTTGAGGCTCGTTTCCAAGTACATTCATGTCCCCTATAAGTGTTTTGACAACCTGTCGTTATCAGACCAGGAGAGAACAGAAACCATGAGGGCATTAAAAGTAAAAGTGGGGAAAGGGTTGATCAGATAGTCAGATTAAGCAGCAGAGGAAAATTTCCATACCGTAGTCATTCTGAAATACTTAAACCAAAGTTCAAACACTAACTGTTGTGCAGTGCCACTCAGCATTGAAGTGACATTAAATGAATCTTACAGTTAAAACTTGGGAATTTAAATGGATAGAAAAAATTAAGAACAATATGTCTACTCATTCATGTAAACAACATTAATTATCTAAAACTTGTCCACTGAATGCATGTTGCACATTAATATTGACCCATGCATAATGCAAGAGGTGCGATGATAGTTCTTGGAATTTTGAGAATTTTCTTTTAAATTGTCTTGTTTTTAGGATAAGTTAAATTTCTCCATGCATCAGAAAAGTTGAAAATTCTTATTTCTGAATATAATTATGCAATATACTACCGCAATTACAACAGCTGTTGCTATTACCAGCAACACTACAATATTCTTTTGCACAGATCTTAAACTTTGTTCTTTGAACTTTAAATTTGGCATTGAAGTTGGGCCAACATCCTGGCCTGTGGATACACTTGCTGGCAAGCCTCATTACCAACACAGGTGACCAACTTCCTGCAGGTAGGGAAGGCCAGAAAGTGTCTGGGAGTGGGGTCGGGGGGGGGAAGGGAAGGGGAAGGTTAGGGAGAAAAAAATGGAGTGTCTCTTACAGGATGAGACTTTTATCACAGCTAGGTGAAAATGAACAATTTATATTGAAAGTTCAATTCTCCCTCATTTTTTTATTGCACTTCAAGTACTGCAAATGAAAGAACAGACGTTTACTTTTATCTATTTTGAACATGCACAGAATTCCTGAAGGATACCACCTAATTTTAGGCAAATGGGGGCAGAATCCTTTATGCTGGTCTCTGACCACCTGAACTTTTGCCATCATTTCAGACAGGTAACAAAGATGCGCACCTTATCATCACTATCTTACGTTTTGTTCAGCAACAGTGATGCGTGTACAGAACAGGGTATTCAGTGTTGCTAATCTGTAAAAAGACAATTTTTTTAGGGGATGGCGTGTACTTTAAAAGGATTTGCAGCAAGGTTTGTTCCTCAGCTGATTTGGATTTTTTTTTATGCTTTCATTTCATTGCTGACATCTGCTTCATGATCCACCTTAGCCCCTGTTCTCTTGGACTTCCCATCCAGTTGCAAAGAAGGCACAACAGCCCGGATCTTCCACACAGTCGTAACCACAGATTGCCACTATAGCTGTATTTTTTGCACCCCAACGCAGCTCCACATTTCTGGCCAGGTCTTATGAGCCTGGCTGCTCCAGAAATGCGGAGTATGCAATCCATCGGAGAACTCTGTTGCAGCAGAGTATCGTTGGGGCGGGGGGGGGGGGGCAGGGTGGGGCGGCGTTGTGTGTGATTGGACACACCTTTTTATGACACGAGCTCTTGTAAGGTACGTTTAAATGTCCAGTGTGAATGTTAGTGAATGGGTGAGTGGTGAATGAGTGAATGGGTAGGGTTATTAAGTGGGTGAGATTATTGGCTAGGTGGGTGGCTTGGCAGGTGGGTCGGGGGGTAGTCAGGTCAGGTCAGGGGTGTAGTTGTGTGCAGGGCCATACTTGGATAGGAAGGGGTGGTCAAGGGTTAGCATGGCCCGGGCAGGTAGTCAAGTCGGGTTGGGGTGATCAAGGAGGTAGTCAAGAGTGATAGTTGAGTCAGGAAGAGGTAGTCAGGGAGTCGAGGTCGGGCAGCGTGGGGTGGCAGTCGGGGGTCTAGTGTGAGGGATTGTGGAAGGTTAGTTCTGTAGTTATGCAGGCTTTAGACTAGGATTTTCCTGTCTTGACATTTCCTGGGTAACTATCCAGATAAGTACATTAGAACTGTCCGACGTCTCTGACTCTAACTCAGAGTTGGAGACTTTTTCGGAGAGTCCTGGGGAGTACGGAGATTGCCCGACAGAAGTTCAAACTTCCTGGGCAATTCTCTTGGAGGTCTGCATGTCAGGACCTCCATGGGGTCCTGACATGCATCTTGCGTTGCATGTCCTGTCTCCAATGATCCAGAGGCTGGAGATCTGGGCCAATGACTTTATTTGTGAATGCTCCTTTTTGATTTGTTTTTGAAGGAAGGGAGGCAGCTCAAAAAATGCATGGCAACAGCTTGCCCATTCCTCCATTCCACAGTGTATTAGCTGAGATGCTACTACTTCCCGTTAGCCACAAACATAGGAAGAGGAGTTGGACATTCAGCCCCTCAAACTTGTTTCTCCATTCAGTGAGATCATGGCTGATTTGTATCGTAACTCTAGCCACTTGCCTTGGCTCCGTATCCTTTAATACTTTTGACTACTGTAGATCTGTTATTTCAGATTTAAAATTTTTAATTGAGGTACTATCTATTGTTTTTATTAGAAAAAGCTCCACAACAGTGCTTACAAAGGTTGCATTTCACAACAAAAGCCATCAATGAGTCATGTCACATTCTTCAATACAATCTATCACAGATGCTAGCCTGCCAGTGATTGCAAAGATCATAATTGCCATGTACATATATACAGTGGGAACATGCAAAACTGCAACTCTAATACCCCGCAACACTTGTATACATATTCATAAAGCAAATCAAAGATTCATTGTTTAATAAGAGTATCTGCCCGTAGCTTAGTTGGTAGCACTCTTGCCTCTGAGCCACAAGGTTCCAGTCCTACTCCAGGACTCGAGCACAAAAATCAAGGCTTATTCTCCAATGCAGCACCAAGGGAGTGTTGCAATATCAGAGTTGCCATCTGTTGGATGACATCTGCCCCTCAGGTGAACATAGAAGATCGATCCCATGGCACTATTTCAAAGAAGAGCAGGGGAATTATCGCTGGTGTCTTAGCCAATACTTATCCATCAATCAGCATCACAAAAAAGGATTATCACAGGGTGTTATCACATGCTGCTGGAGGAGCTTGCTGCGCATGAATTGGCTAATGCATTTTCCACATTACAGAGGTGACTACACTTCAAAAAAAGTACTTTGTTGGCCGAAAAACACTGTATAAATAAAAGCCTTTCTTTTGGAGCAAGTTAGTTTATTCCACGCAAACTTACAGCAGTGGATCAGGGCACTGCAATTTTAGAATGGCATGGTTCTTTTAAATTTGTTTGCATCCATGTGGATATATGCACTCTTTTAACCAATCCCATTAAAGTATGTCAACATGAAGGAATAGCAACGACTGAATGTTCAACTTGTTTGTGACCAACAGCATTTCATCACGCACATAAGTACTAATTTTCATGGTAGCTCACACAATGCCTTAATTTCAAGACAACCACTGTGCCTTGACTCTCTGGCTCATGGAAGATCAAGGTTACCCTCTCCATTGATGAATGGAAATTGTATGCTTTCCCAGGACCCACTAAATATGGCCGTCAGTAGAACAGTCATGCAGTATGCGGTTTGAATATTGAAATAGTTATTCAGGTGCCTAGAATAGTCTTGCGTGGTCTGTAATATTGTACAATAGCAAAGAGTGTAATGACATGTTGCCTGCTGCACAAATTTGCCTTGCAACAGGGCCTGAGAAGGAAGATATTTGAGGTAGTGAGGCAGTCTGAAAACGATATGGAGACGAAATGCCAGTCTCATGAAATACCTTGTGTTGACTGCCACATCTAGCCAGTGCATTAACAGCCCTGTCTACATCTTTTCCTTCCCAACTCAGAACTGCTGTTATCTACAGCCACTTCTCTGTGTGCATCAGCAAGCAGAGCTCCCACTACTTCTACCTTATTAAAGCCATTTCTAAAATTTAACAAATACAATGGCTGTGTCAATCAACTTGAGTTCTACCACAACATTATTTACAATTATTTATTATCCTTTATTTATATTTATTTATTTATTTATCCTTGCATTGTCTGTATACGCACCTTTACCAGCATAATTGCCCTTAGTGTCAGTTCGTGATGCTTGAACTCTTAACCCTGATCCAGTGCTCCTCCGAGGTGCCAGCTGAGTGACGGGCTTGTGTGAAGTAGCTGCCTGATCTGTCTCCTGGTCTATGGCCCTCAACTGTGTCCGGCCAATCTCCCGTGCATCTGCCCTCACACTTTCCTCTCCCTCCCAGAACCATGATAGGGTCCCCCTTGTCCTCACTTATCACCCCACTAGCCTCCGCATTCAAAGGATCATCCTCCTCCATTTCCGCCAACTCCAGCACGATGCCACCACCAAACACATCTTCCCTTCATTCCCCTGGCGGCATTCCGCAGGGATTGTTTCCTCCGGGACACCCTGGTCCACTCGTCCATCACCCCCTACAACTGAACCCCCTCCCACAGCACCTTCCCATGCAACCGCAGAAGGTGCAACACCTGCCCCTTTACTTCCCCCCTCCTCACCGTCCAGGGGCCCAAACACTCCTCTCAAGTGAAGCAGCATTTCACTTGCACTTCCCTCAATTTAGTCTACTGCATTCGCTGCTCCCAATGCAGTCTCCTCTACATTGGAGAGACCAAACGCAGACAGGGTGGTCACTTTGCAGAACACCTTCAGTCTGTCCGCAAGCATGACCCAAGCTCCCTGTTGCTTGCCATTTCAACACACCACCCTGCTCTCATGCCCACATGTCTATCCTTGGCCTGCTGCAATGTTCCTGTGAAGCTCAACGCAAACTGGAGGAACAGCACCTCATGTTCCGACTAGGCACTTTACAGCCTTCCAGACTTAATATTGAGTTCAACAACTTTAGAGCATGAACTCTCTCCTCCATCCCCATCCCCTTTCCGATTCCCCTTTTTCCAATAATTCATCATTTTTAAATTTTTTTATATATTTTTTTCTTTTTCCACCTATTTCCATTATTTTTAAATGTATTTCCATCCATTGTTTTTTCTGTACCTTTTAGCCTATTTCCATCCCTTCCCCCCACCCTGTCCCCACTAAGGCTATCTTGCTCGTCCTCTTTCTACCCTTAATGTCATCATTAGCACATTCCTCAACTAATATCACCACCGTCAACACCCCTTTGTCCTTTTGTCTATGACATCTTTGGCAATCTCTTCTTTGCCTCCACCTATCACTGGCCCTCTATCCAGCTCTACCTGTCCCACCCCCCTTCAACCAGCTTATGCTCCACTTCATTTCTGTATTTCTTAGTTCTGATGAAGAGTCATTCAGACTCGAAACGTTAACTGTATTCCTCTCCGCAGATGCTGTCAGACCTGCTGATATTTTCCAGGTATTTTTGTTTTTGTTTTTGTCTCCATAACAGCCTCATCTCATGGCAGCAAAGTCCTGAGGCACTTCCTGTGCAGGTTGCAGCTGTTGTGTTGCCGTGTGGGCTGCAAAACCCTGCTTTCTTTCTACCGTGTGTACAGGCATGCTTGAGAGCAAACACTTGCGCTGCTCTCCCAAGAGACAACACCAACTGGACACATGTCTGCTATGCTATTGCTACTAGGCACCGGCCTTGCATGGCCAACAATCTGTATAAAAGCAGGCCAAATGGTGCCTGTGAAATCAGTGAAGCCCTGAGACATAACTGTACCACAGAAGCAATCCCTTGGAGGCTGAAAGAGACAGCCATCTCAAGCCTCAATGGCTGTATTCTGCACACTCATAGCAGAAACACAGACTGTCCTTAGGCCTTATATTATAGAGGGCTCTGTTGCATAATTGTATGGAGGTACCACTTGCTCTAGGGTGAACTGCAGTGCTGGGCAGCTGAGTATTGAGTGTGTCCCATAGGGTATGCTGGAGCCCTCCAATTGAGTCTGCTGCATATTGTCAGTCTCCCTGGTGCCCGAATATACATTTTATGGGCTATTTCACCTGGCCACTGCACTGTTCATGCTGGAAAACAAGGTGATTGGCAGATTCTTTTTATAAGTATTGAATGATTGCTGCCAGAGCTCTTCCAGATTCTTTACTTGAGCAGACCTAGAAATGGACAGCCATTATTCCTGCTTGCAATAGGTGTAAGCTTTAAAAAAAATTTTAGCATTGTGTTTTTTCCCAATACTTTATTCATAACATTTGTAAAAGTACATTTCAAAACATTTAAAATTGGACATTACAGAAAGTGCAATAAGATTCAACTTTTTCCATTTAGCATGTTGCACTTTCAGGTCCTTGAATACAATTGCAATGCACTTGATATTTACAATATACATTCATGTCAATCATATGACCCGAGATGTTCTACGCAGTTTCCAGTGCCTCAGTATACTGTGGCAGGCAGGCCTCAAGGCTGTGCCCTTCCCCCACTGAGCCTTTATAGCTAAAGGCAAAATATCATGGATGCTGGAAATCTGGAACAAAAACAAAAACTACTGGGAAAACGCAGCAGGTCTGACAGCATTTGTGGAGAGAAAGATAGAGTTAATGTTTTGAGTCCGTATGACTTCTTCAGAGCTCTGAAGAAGTCATACAGACTCAAAACGTTAGCTCTATCTTTCCACAGATGCAGTGAGCCTTTATGGCTGCTGCCTCAAGCTTTAGTACATCTCTTGCTCGTGCTGCTGTGTCTTGGAATTAGTCAGTCTGCAACACTGAGTCATGGACAACTCTGCACTGGAAGAGAACACAAGTTTTGGGAAGATCAAAGAGCATCTTTCACTGAGTTGATGGTCCTCCAGCAGCTGCTATGGTTGCCTCGTGGGCATCCCTGGGAACAGCCCATAGAGCACAGAGTCCTGTGTCGCGGTGCAGCTCGGGATGGATCTCAACAAAAACAGCTTTAATAAAATACTTAATGCAATTTCAGTGTTCCACTGGGTGGAGCACATATTTTTAACAAGCTGCCACTGGCTTCTCAGGTAAAGAATTCCATGGCAGTCCTTTTTGTGGGACCTGGTGAAGTATGAATTTTCCACCTGACCCAACAAAGATCTTCTCAGTCGCTCCACATCCCTAATGCCACCCCAAGTGTCAACTTCTCCCATGGTCCATTTAGAAGTTGGTGGATTTCCTGTCCCATGATCAGCGAGCTGCCTGTTACCACCTGAGCCCTGGTAGCTCAACACAATTTTGTTAATGAGGTCTGGCCATGAAAATACTTTTGGCTCATTACTGTTGCCAAGAAGCAGTCATAGCTGCTCCACCAGCTGCATGATTTGCACCATGGTTGAATATCACCCTTTTCATATTCTTCAAGGATTTTTTTTTTGGATGTCTCTATTCTCTTGCTTGGCAGGAAGAAGAGTCCTTGGCACATGCTCTGAAGTGTAAGTTGGTAAGGCTGGCTGCAGAGATGCCTCATTATTCTTCCTCTGCTTTTTCCTTGGACAAATCTAGAGGAGCAACAGAGGAAGAGAGATTAGAATTGGTTCCTGAACAGCTGAGTTTGCGAGTTGCACTCTGTAGGCATGACATCAGAGTTTCATGATATGGTTTGCTGACAGTTAATATAGGATTCATTATGAGCATAATGACAATAGAAGTTGCTGCCTGAACTTCTATTTGTATGTCAGCAACTCCCTCTATAGCTGCCTTCCCCCAAAAATGCCCTTTTCATAGGGAATGAGAGAGCAGAGGATAAATCGCTTCCTGTTGTTCTAGCTTGTTGTTTCCTTTTAGAAAGAATGAATAAAGCGATAATGACCTCCAGTTGCTATGGAATGCAGTCAAACCTAGTGGTCAGCATAATGAACCAAACAATTGCACACCATGTCAGCCTGCATGTATTTTGAGCTGTGAATGAAGGCACACTTCTGTGTGAGGGTGGGAATGTAAATTAACCTATGCTGGTTCCTGGCCATTGATTTTTTAAAATCAGTGTGAAGGGGTAGATTATAGTTGAAAGCTTGCTGCACTTAATGTGTTTACTGTGCAGCATTCTTGAAAAGAGTGGTTCATTCTATTTACTTAGTCTAATACAGTAATATTAAACTTTTTGTAACATTAAATTGGCATGAGTGGGGTTGCGAAGTTGGCATTTACTGCCGTGGCCTTCTTGCTACTTTTAACGTTAATTAAGCAAAGCCCCAAAACATCAACAGCAGCAGAGTTGTTACAGTCAAATCTAGCTTCACCACACTTCTGATGAAAATCTTATCCTGTCAGAAATCTAGGTTTTAGGGTTCTCTACTCAAAAGGCGAGCCAAAGAATGGCCAGTGTTGCGAGTTTTCATTATTAAGATCCTTGGACTTGTACAACATTTAGGTTAGAATCATATTACTGCATTGTCGTGGAAGATGCCTTTCCTTTCTTATCCTGCAATCTGCATAACTAATGAGCCAAATCCACAAACAAATGCTGGAATTGTGCTCACAGTTTGCACTTACAATGTGGGGAATTTATGTATATTCACAGGTGGTGATGCTCGGGATTTTCTCCAATGAGATACCTCTCTTCATAATCCAGCTCATTTTTGCTTTAAAAATTGTGTTGTGCTTTTTAGGTTATTTTGATTGTAAATGTAGGCTTAAAATATGTCATATATAGAGCAATGTATTTCTCAACCAGTTAAGATAAATTTCATATTTCAAGAATAAATGAGAAAATTAGCATGATCATATCCTGAAAGCATGGACATCATTAATAGATTCAGAGTAGACATTCGGGCTGTTTTGTGTGACTATGGATGTGTGTAATTGTTGAATATGTATGAGTTCTGAACTAGGCTACCTAATATCTATCAATTGAATCCTGCTAAAGGCACAATTTGTTTGCAAGTCTTAATAGGCAGAAGTATGAAAATCAGCTTAAATGCAAGAAAATTATGATCACCATTGATTTCAGTGGGGCAAATTATGATCACTTTCTAACAGTTTTTGGCAAGGTTAATGACAGCATTGCAAAAATCTCAAGAAACCATGGAGTAGGATTACTAATGGTGTAAGTCACTTACTCTATTTACTTACTATTTAAAAAAAAAGCAAATGAGCTTGCAATGGGATTGAGCACAAAACAAAAATTAGCTAGAAGATATAGTAACCAACAGTTAACAGTTTCAAAGAGGAAGCCCTGCCAACCAACTTAGTTTTTCTGGATTTGTCAAAAGATATCTGTCAAGAGTTCCACACAGACATTAAATATACCTATGGGTATTCAAAGAAGATTTGGGAATTCATAAGAAGTAGAATATTGCTTAAAAAAAGATATGCTGTTGAAGCTTTCCATCTTGCACTTATCAGGACAGATTCAAGAATGCCAAATTTTAAAGGGAACAAAATTTATTCGGCATAAGAAAAGGAGTGTGGATTGGTTGGCAAGTCAGTTCTGATTAGTTGAGGTGTTACCATGGCAAATGCACCAGGGTGCTATCCGCCACCCCCACCCCCCCATGCTTTTGTTTATTCAAAAAAGATGCAATGTCTAGACATATGCAGAGACCTGTCCTCTGCAGGCAAAAGGAATATGAATACATGAAGCTTCTAGCAAGCATAAGTGAGCTACATTATAAGACCAAGGTAAGAAATTTCCCATCGGCGAGCGGGGGCTCACAAACACATAAAATGATGCGTAATGATGTTGGACATTCCGCTCGACGTCATCCTGCATCATTTGCATTTTCAGGTAGGCGGGGACGCAGCCGAGTTGGCTGTGCACCCGCCAACCTGTCAACGGCCTATTGAGGCCATTCGGAAATAAATTAAGCTCATTAGTGGACCTGCCCATCCAATCTTAAGGTTGGCGGGCAGGTCGGGAGCGCTGGTAGCCACCTGAAAAAGCATGAAACCTCATCCACGGGCGGGATGAGGTTTCATTGCAGAATCAAAAAATTAACAGACACTTTTAATTAACGTTATGTCCATTGTCACATGAGGGGACATGGATGGTGAATGAAATTTTCACTGCACTAATTTTTTTGCTTTGGGAACTGATCTCCCTGATGCAGCGCTTAGCCTCAGGGAGATCGGAGTGCTCCTTTGCACATATGCGCGAAGGAGCGGACTTCCAATTTTAGGAATCCCTCTCCACCGCACAAGAAGTGCATAGAGCTTCCCTGCAGATGGCCCACCCACTAAAAATAGCGGCATCCCCCCTGATTCGGGGCACCAATCAGAGGGCCACCCACCCACACTTGTCCCCACACTTCCCCCCTGCAATGGGGGGGAAAATTTTGTCCCAACTGATAATCTTAAATTGGTTGCTGGCAGAGTTCTGAGCACACTCAGGATTGTTCAGAAAATGCCGATCGTGAAATTACATCTAATGTTAGACATTACATTCTGAGTTTTGCAACCTGGGTTGATTGAGTATGGTCAGCACTCAGCACGTCCCTTCAGCTATGGGCAGCTTGTATGATCCGCGAGTCATTAGCATGCGCACCCAATTACCTGGTATTACGTCAGCACTGAAATTCCTTTACCTTCGACAGTATGTCTCTTTTGTCAGCAATACTCAAGTTCTATACTACCAAGCGACTGTTTGGATAAGAAGTTACCAAAGTGAAAGAAGCAAGAAGAACTCCATAAAGGAGTTATGATGATGTTGGAAGAAGTTATGAGTGGTGTATCCTCAGGTTCAATATAGGAATCACTACTATTTATGGTTTATAGAAACCTCAAGGCAAATTGGTCAAATTTGTAGATGATATCAAGCAAAGAGGGGCAGTAGAATCAAAAGAGGAAACTTGGAAATTACAGAATACATTGGACAAAAGATGCTGGTGGAGAGAAGAACGGCAGATGGAATTTAATTAAGACAATTTTAAAGAACTGCACATATAAGGAAAAATAGGTACATGTGCATGCTGTGAATGATGATAAAATAGCTCAGTATAAGGTTGAAATAGATCTAGAATCCAATAGGGTCAACATATCCAACCAACGCAGAGCAGCAGTCAAAGCTAATACAATGTTGAACAGTGTAGTCAAGGCAGTAGAATATAAGTGAGATGAAAGCATGATCAAACCATTGTGTGTTCTGGTCAGACCACAGCTTAAACTTTGCATCCATTTATAATTACTAAGGCACAAGGCAGAAATTGAGGCACTGGAGGTAGCGCAGAGAAGAGCCACAAGCTGATCCCTGAGTCTCAATGTTTTGAGGAAAGACTGGAAAAACTTGGACTTTTCATCCTGGGAAGAAGCACACAAAAAGTTGATCTTATGGAGGTACATAAGATTGTCAAGGAAATGGAAAATGTAAATCTGGAATATTCTGCCTTGCCAAGCACAGGCATGAAGATATTATAAAACCTAAAGCTATCTTTTTAGATATGGACACCAAAAGCTTGTTTAAGATAGCTGTAGCATATCGTGGGACTTGGTAGTATCCAGCTTCAGACAGTCTTGAAACTCAAGCAAGTACCTAATTAAAATATGGACAATCACAGTCACTTGTAAAATTTACACATCCCTTTTGTTAAGGATGGACTGTTAACAGAAAGTGCCATGAACAACAGAGGCATCAAAACTCAGTGGATCTCATCGACTTTCTTTGTATTGTGATGGCTCCTCATCCCAAACACAAATACCTTGACTGTCTGAAACTCAAGGATGTGAAAAGCTACAACACAAAGGGCTAATTTCCCGTTTGTCAGGCAAGCGGGCCTGATCCAATTGCGGGCCCGTCCAGCATGACATACACCGGGAAGCGCTATGCGCTCCCTGTGCGGGCGGGGGAGAGTCCCTGAAATCGAGATTGCACTCTTTCACGCATGCACACGAAAGAGCGCACATCTCCCTGTGGCTAAGTGCAGCCTCAGGGAGATCGACTCAACTTTTAAAAATATTAAAAATAGAGAAAAAAAAAACCCTTACATGGCCCCTCATGTGACAAGGTGAGTTGGGACATGTTCATAATTTACAGAACAATTCTATTCCAATTTTTTAAACCCTACATAAAACCTCATCCCACCGCTGGATGAGGTTTCATGTTTTTGTTATTTGCCACTGGGGCTCCTGGCCGACCCGCCAACCTTAAGGTTGGACGGGTAGGTCCTTTAATTGGTTAATTGATCCTGTCAATGGCCTCAATTGGCCATTGACAGGTCGGCAGGCACGCAGCTGATTTTGCTCCACCCCCACCTTCCTAAAAATTTAAATGGGGCGGGGTGACGTCAGGGGTTCTGCCCGACGTCATTCTGTGTCATTTTATGCACCAGCAAGTGGGTCCTGACCTTGCTCACCGACGGCAAAATTCTGCCCAAGATGTTTACCAGTCTAGAACCCCACCTTATTTGGAAAAGGACTTTAGACTTGTAACAGGCCATGTTTGTTAGCTACTTTAAAAATATAACTGCAGAAACTTTTCTGAAACAGACACCATCAGAAACACCATCTCAGTCATTGAACCAGCTACAAGACAACCATACAGCTGTACCTTGAAAGCAGGAGAGCCCCACAACCCCAACCTGCTCTCATTTCAAATTCACCTGAGAGTTAACCTCCTGCAATTCAACCACAAGAAGCCTTAAAACTTACTGAGAACCCTCTGCAAGTGCTCCACTCCAGCTAACGCATCAATTCATCCAGGAAAATACAGGACTGCTACGAAAGAGACTGAAATAATTCTACATTGTTGTCGTGTTTTTTTAAATCTGTATCTGATCTTTGTGTGTGAGATGTTGCATTTTAAACCTCCTGGGCAAGTGTACGCTAATAAATAATCTTCATTTTTGAATTCACAATGGCTTGCTGCTGAAAATCATTTAAATTGGGACCAATCACTCTAAGGGTCGGAAAACACTCTCACCTCATATTAAAATGCTTTGATCAGGGACAGCTTACATAACCTTTGTCCGTGGCAATTACTTTAAATTGAATTGAGGCAGTAAAACTTTGGAATACAAATTTGAACTAGTGAAAAATCAATGTTAAGATTAATATCAGGAAATTCTTAAGAAATTTTAGCATTTGAAATGAATGTTCAGGTAAAGGAGTGGAGGCAACATACTTGGGATCATTTAAGAATAATTCAGTCCTGCAGTGGGATGGTTTTAGGATTTTTCTGAATGCAGAAAATTAAGATGGGCAGAAAGGCCCTCTTCATCCATAATTATCTTGTCAATGACTATTTTGTATTTTGTTAAACCAGTGTCCTTTCAGTACAAATTAACCGCTGTTAAGCATTCCCTGGAAACACTCGAGACCATAGGATGCATTTCAAGTGCAAAACCAGGCGTCTTTTTAGCGGGGGAGGCATGTAACATAGGGCAGATACCCACCCCACCACCTTCCTGCTCACCCCAATAATACAGGGGTGGGCGGGCACCAAAATTGGCAGCCCATTCGCCATATTTAAATAAATAATCAAGGGTCAATTGTTTATTACAAGCCAATTGACCCCAATAATATGCTGCCCGTGACATAAAATGGTTGGCATGGCCAGTTGGGCAGGAGTAGGCAGGCTGCTTCTTTAAAAACCTTTTCAACGGTTGAGAAGGAAGAGAGATTACTATCTTCAGGGCGTGCCTTTGCGGATCGGGGGGCAGCCTCCCTGAGGTATTTTCCCTTTCTTCCTACTTGCCTACTTCATAAAACACACCACACCCACCCCCTGCCCCTCTTCCTTAATTTGCAAACACTTCCTGGCCAAGACCCTGAACCCACTTGGTTTTTGGATTCATGGGTTGGCTTCTTGTTCCTGTTTGCTGTCCTAGAAACACCCAATATTGCGCCCTTGGTGTTGCCAGGACTGATGGAGCTGCTGGCCAACCCGATTGACTGGCAGTTCCCAAGGTTGGGTCTTCCATTCCGGTGAGGGGCGGAAATCCCACACTGCTCCAATTTACACTGTCCACAGTGGTTTTCCGCTGTGGTGGGGGTTGGTGTGGAATGGGTTAGCTCCACATTGACTTTGCTTCTGAGGGTAGTGTGGGTGGGCAATCCATCCAGCACCACCCCCCCCCCCCCCGTAATATTCTGCTCCGTGGATTGACACAAGTGAAATCTTATTTTTTTGTGCTGTGGCTAGAAGGAATTAAATACAGTGTTAGGAGAAAGTTAAAAACATACAGTATTCATGTCATGAGATGCACTTAAGTTCATCCTCCACACATGTTAAAATAAGACTTGCTGTCTAACTGAGGGAAAGCTTTATCAACTATTTATTTCAAGGAGTTGCATTATCTGAAAATAAGATCTTCCCCATGTCCTGTCATGCATAAACAGCCTGCCTGCAGAGCACACCTCAGGCACCCTTTCCACTCTCCCATTGTCAGTAATAAGGTATTGATGTTTCTTTCTCAGCAGGAAAGGTTTGTGTTTTCTGCTTCACAGATTGCCAGTTTTCAAGATTCGTCTTCAATGAACCAAAGGCTATCGAAATTGATGTGAATCTAATCTCTGTAATAGTTTATCTGTTTGGCAATACATAGTGATTTATAAATTCAAAATGCCTTGGTGTATGTCAACACTGAACTTTTGAGTCTCCCTGGTTCCCCCCTGGGGTCTTTGCAGCAATGGAGTGTCAATAAGACAAAAGCAAAATACTCCAGATGCTGGAAAGCTGAAATAAAAACACAAAAGTGCTGGAACTACTCAGCAAGTCAGACATCACCTGTGGACAGAAACAGAGTTAACATTTCAGCTCAATGACCCTTCATCAGAACAAGGGCCAGCGACATGAAATGCTTAACACTGGCCAGAATTTTGCATTCGCTGAGCAGTTGTGCAGTAGACACAAATGGTCATGAAATGGTTGATGTCGTCGCACTGCCTCGCAATATCTCGGCCAGCAGGCACACACTGAAAGTTGGAACTGCACCTGCTGACAGTTAAACAACCAATTAAGCCCATTAAAATTGTCAACGATTTTGAGTGGCCTGTGCACTTTTACGCTCAGCATGGGAGGCACTCGGCCAGGCAGCCTTCACGTTTTTCATGCATTCAATATCCAGGGCGGGATAAAAGGCCGCCAGGATGTTGGTAAGATGAGTAGTTAGGAATTCTGCTGTTAGTTGTTTGGAATTTCAGGCAGTTGTTTTGGAGAACTTCTTGATTTTTAAGCATTCGCAGAGGCAGAAAGGCGCCTTCTGTGCAGAAACCTGAACAACCATCTGTACAGAAATGGTGATTGTGTACTTTGCTGGAGGGATCTCCTCTTCCGAGGAGGATAGGGCCAGAAGGGAGAAGAGGCCAGTTTCCCACAGGCACTGTCCCTGAATTGGACCTATGGACTGAGAGGCACAGCCAGGGCGGGTGCAGGGCCAGCAGGAAGTGCAAGGCAGAGGAGGCCAGAGAAGGCACCAGAGCAGGCAGAATGTACAGAGAATGATCGTTCTACCTGGACATGTCTGAAGTTCAGTGCCAGGGAAAACTGCCTCTCCAGGGAGAATGTCACCTCTGTCCAGACTGAGCGAGCTAGAAGCTTTGCTGCAATTACAGGATTTCCTTGCATTTAGGGAGACGTTGATTGTACGCATGTGCCCTTAAGGTCCCAGGCAGGGGAACTGGGTGCCTTTGTCAATAGAAAGGGCTTCCAGTCTCTCAACATCCAGATTGTGAGTGACCGCAAGAGTAAAATAATGCAGGTTTGTGCCACATACCCAGGATGCTGCCATAATGCCTATGTCCTGCGTCACTCCCAGGTGCCAATGTTGTTCATTGCTCCCGCACAATTGGATGGCTGGCTCTTGGGGGGACAAAGGCTATCTGCTGAAAAGGTGACTGATGATGCAGCTGAGGCACCCGAGGACTGCAGCCAAGGAGAGCTACAACCGCAGTCGTGCCTCCTCAAGGCAATAATTGAGGGGACAATAAACCTGCTCAAGATGAGGTTTCACTGCCTGAACCACTCAAGGGGATCATTGCAATATCCTCCTGAGTGTGTCTCCCTTGTTGCCCACCGCGCACTACACAATCTTGCTCTGTCAAGATGGGGACCCATTGGAGGATGATGTTCCAGAGGACGCAGAGGACAATTCCAATGCTGAGCCCAAGGAGGAGCCTGAAGAGCCCCACAGTGAGGAGCAAGATCCCAACGTGAGGATGCTTATGGGAGGTTGGAAGGCCTTGATTCAGAGGACTTTCAGTTAGGAATCCAAAGCAAGGTACCAAGGTGATGGCAAGGGAAATGCCACCTTACTATTCATTGCTGATGAGACATTCCTGTCATCCTCCACTCAATTCCCGACATCTGAAATAAACTTTGCAGCCTTTATATGTGTGACACACGACCCCCAGGCCTCCTCCCTAACAACTGCATGAAGAACACTAAGGCCATTGAACATTATATAGCACTTTAATATTGAAGCCAAAGAGATATATGCACCATTACACACATGCTAAGGAGAAATTAATCATCCATGAGACCCCTTATGTGGTCATGGTGACTTAAATTACCGCTTATGAGTGCTATGCCTTGGTGCTTCCCCCTCACTGGCAGTTGGATTGGAGGCAGACTGCTGACTCTGATGCCCCTTTGACCTTGATGATTAGCAGCTGTCCTCTGGTTGCCGAAGCCTTTGTAGGTCCCATCTCAGCAGGAGAGTCCAGCATCTTGGCTGCACACCCCTCCATTGTCACAGTCTCCTCAGATGCAACGGTCACTGGCAGAGGAGCTGCTACCATCCAGAGCGCAAAAAGAGGTGACATGAAAGTATAATAAGTTTCATAATGTTTTTCTGATTTATTGTGAAACAGATTTATGGGGATAAGTTTAGTTGGGTGTGTCCATGTGTGATTTAATTACATTTGGAGTCAAGTAGACTGCAAGCTTCAACTCATCAAAAGAAGCTAGGCACTTGACATGCTAATGAGTAAAAATGGATGTTGGCTTAACATGTAAAGTGTGAAGGGAATTTGCATTTTTAGATAAATGAAGGGATATTTGGATTTCAAAGGGATCTCGGTCTGTTTACAACTAGCCAAATAAGCAAGGCTAAGGAATGCATTTATTTTTCCCAAAGGTTATTGGAAATAGTGGCAACATGAAAGTTTTTATATTGTGAGGAAGATACAGTTTCAACAATATATTAACCGGTAGAATTTACTTATCAAAAAGAGAGAAACATATACAAAGGAGAATGAAAGGCTATGTGTCAGGAGACGGCCATGAAAGATCTAACAGGAGTGTGTGAAAAGCCTTAACGAAGCCTCCAGCATTTGTGCAAAAGTCTTTTGTCTAACGGAACTGAAGCTGGAGAAAAGCCATTTGGAATTCCACTGCCCAGGGTATTGTGTTAACTTGCTGAGTCTGCTTTAAATCTAAAATCTATTTTGGACAGTTGCCTTAAAGGAGGTGTAACGGAGTCAGGGTTATTCGGAATTTTAGGAGTTATTATAGTAGTAATTGCAGTCTTATGTATGTGCTTGAAATCTTTTATTTTAATAAATATTTTAATTTAATTTTTTAAATCTCTAAAGGTCTTGGTGGACTTAATACTTTTGAATTCAGTGAATACATCTCATAATAAATACAAATTGCAAAACCATTGTCATAGCGTGACCAGGTTTCCCTCGTGGATTTGGCCCACATGGCACACATCATCTGCTACATCATATCGGAGGAGCCCCAGATGCAAGCTTCAGGTCATGTGCCAACATCCCTGCTCACCAGAGATGGATGGGCATCTAGCAGAGTCACCAGGTGCCTCATCCATTTCTCATATTGGCAGTGAGATGCTGAGGTCACTGCCACTGTGTGGGCTCGCAGTTCTGAATGCAACCCCAGAAACTCCTGACTGAATTCCTGGAGTTGCTTCTCCATCAGAGTCACCACTCTCTCTATGGAGGAAGCTGTGTGTTCAGAGCTTTGTGCCATGGCAGTGCTCAAGCTCTGCTTGGATTCCTCCAATACAAACCATGGTACACAGACCTTCAGGGATCTCTGTTTGTCATGCGCATCCCAATGGACATCCAGCATCTGCCACCTGATGGATGACTCCAGAGGCTTATCATCTGCCTCGGGCCTAGCATCTCCCTGAACTTCAGCACTCCTCCAGTTGTCGTAACCCTGGGGGCTCTCTGCCTCCGCCAGCTCCTTAAGCGAGTGTGACGTGCCTTCCCCAGTATGCACTACCAACTGCTCCTGAATGCCTGCATCAGCACTTTTATTGTGTAGAGAGAACGGTATGGTGTATCTGGCAGCTGGTCATCCCTGGAGGTCAAGGGAGGGTTCTGGGGGTCCTGATGATGTTCCATCTGAGTGAGGAAGTAAAAATGTCAGCCTCAAGCATCATTATGCATCAGAGTGCATGCAGTCTGGTTGCTTCTCAGAATGGATGTCTGTTGAGCAATGACTTCTGAATGGTCGAGCAATAGGGGTAAGTGGATTTTGCCTGTCAGTATTACAACCGCCGCCCTACATCTCTCATACCCACCCCCAATCTCTTCCCTGCCCACTGGACTCTTACCCTCATCTGACACCCCTGCTTCTCTGTGGACCTGGCTTCATGTTTGCAGGACAATTCCAGGGCTTGCTCCTCCACCTGGCTTAGGAGAATGTGGTTTGGGATCCTACCGCCCACCCGTCCTTGCTCCTACACATTGTGACTCCTCCTGTAAGGATGAAAATGCTTTCATTAGACTCCCTCCACATGCTGGAAAATTCGAACAACCCCCCTCCAACCACTGCCACCAAAGACGCAGGTTCACTTGCCCTTCACATTGTTGCCCCTCACCCTGACATACATGCCAACCATGGTCTATCAAGGCACATGACTTTGTGCCACATTACACTCAGCATTTCACACCCATGAACACCAACAAGTGTTGCCACCCACAAAGACATCTATCCAAGGTTCCAGCTGGAATCAGTATGCATCCTGGTGGATCGCAGAAGATCATTGGGCCTTTCCTGACACGGGACCCAGGTTCTGCAAATTATGTCATGGCCTCTGCCCAGGCCTGCTACCTCCATCCAGGCCTCCTTCGTCACCTGAGGTGGCCCCCTCTTACCGTCCCGCAGGAGCAAGATGTCGCATTGGTCACTATCTGCCCCCAGAAAAACCCAAAGGAACTCATTGGCAAAACAGAGGGGTGCAGATTGACTCTCTGCATTTCTGTCACGCCTGGTGTGGGTTCTGGGTAACGATGACAACCTGGAGACAGTGGCAACATTCCAACTCAAGTGATGTGTCAAAAAATGTGATTTCCAAAGCAGTTCCCTGGGGCTCTTGAGTGTAGAACCCCAGCTTTCAGAGCGCTCCATTTAAATCCTCCGACCTCATCCTTACTGGTCCCGCCACCCACCCTCTTCCCACCCCCTGTATCTTGCTGGCTGGCACTTAATTGGCCAGCCAGCGTGAAATTGATGTCGGGAGCAGATTTCATATCAACTTCCCGTCTCGCCAGTTGCACGTGCCTGACAACTAAAAATTCAGGCCTCTGTTTCTTTCAACAAATGCTGACTGACCTGAGCATTTCCATAATTTCTGTTTTTATTACACGCAGTCTTGCAGAGTATTTTCATTGAACTGAATTTTGGTGGAAGGCATCAAGTAAAGTTCTTGCTGGGAGACTAAAGGGTGGGGTGTTTTTACATCTCTGGGAGTTGGTTCAGTGTGGTCTGAAAATGCAAGATACTCCATCTGAGAGATATCTATAATATCAAACATTACACTGCCCCAGTCCTAGCCAAAGTCCTTCTTTGACCTCTCTGCTGCATTTCGCCTAGTTAAGTGGACTATCTAGATCTGTTGGAATATTCTTGCATGGTTCTATGCCTACATTGCTAGTACATCTCCACCACACTCTTAATTTCCAAAGGATCCATCCTTGCTCATCCACCCCCACCACCACCGCCCCCAATCAATATTTCTGATGGCGTCTCCCATAAGCAGGTGATCAGCATTAACTTCGATATGTGCAGTATACTGTAATGTCCTATGTTTGTCAGTTCAAATCCCATTCCCCAACTTTACCTTGTGAGCTCTGGTAAGGACTAGAAAAATACCTGGGCCTGAATTTTTTTCTTAAATTTGGCTTTAAATTCCTGGACTTCTCTAATCATGAAGAAGACACTTCTGTTCTGGACTAAACTGGTTATATTATAAGGCCCAACTCCAGAGCCAGGTCTGCTGATCTTTTGTGATACTTAAGGAAGCTTTGACCAGTTTACAGCCCTTCCCCCACCATTACTGTGATCGAGAGACTTCAATTTGCTGTTGAGCTTGTGTCTGACCATTGGTTTTTCAGGTTTCTCAGGTTCAATTTGTTGTTTGTAGGCGGAAAACTACTCGCCTGGGCTGAAGAGCAAACCTCTGCTGCTTCTGGATTTTATGGTATTCTTCAATGTCACCATCATCTTTCTGATTCTGCAATAACTCTGTACTCATCCTAAATCCTCATTCCCACGAAAATACCTCCATCAATACGTCCCCTGACATTCTTCACTCACGTAGCTTCTGGACTTCACTTGCTTTACTGGCCTCCGAATTCAGATAACAGTTTGTTGATGCTCCATACTAACTCCATCCAATTTATGGCATTGTTATTCCATCGTGGGTGTTCTGACTTTAACACTGGACTCCTCCCTCTTAACTCCTATTTCCTGTTTGCCATCAGAATTTTGCATATCCTAAATTTTATGTAACCATGACTATGTAACTTGAGCTTTCCCTGAGTTCATTTGCGTGTGCATTTTGCCTGCAGCTCTCGATGTGAGCCCATCATTCTATTCCCATTTCTATTTTTTTCCTTTACTTTTCTCTTTCCCCTTCTCAGACACTCTCCTATTGTCATGTCTGCTTTCACTTCCCCCCACCCCCCCTCTCAGGTATTCTGCCCTCCCAATTCCCTAGCCCCTTCAGTGCTCCTCAACCTTCCTGTTGTCTTGCCACTGTCCCAGGCTTGATTCCTCCTTAAATAAAGCTACAGCTTCCCTCTGTGCTTCTCTTAGTATCCTTCAAAGAGCTCATCGAGGCACTCTGCATAGGGTCATTAAAAGCAGAAATCCCAATTGCCCCAACCTACACTCTTGTTGACCTTCCTGTCCAATGGACTCTTCCAATCAATTAACTCACCACCCCTCCAAGCTTCTCCCTTGCAAATGAGGCCTTTGCCATCTATAAACATATTGTGGATGATTGTATTTACATTATGGCCTTAATGGAAGGCCTTTGAGGCTGAAGACCTTCCCACTAAATGAAGCCTCCTCATCTGGCTTCCACCAGTTGCCCTGTCAAGACTGTCAGATTGGCAGCAAGGCAATTTTCACTAGATCATACTCGGTCTGAACCCCAACTCCTCTGGCACTTCCCCCTCCTTTGAAAACCTTACCTTGTTCCACCCCCTCACCTATCAATCAAAATCATTGCTCTAAACCACCTCCCACATAAGATAAAAATTTTCTCACCAGGAAAATTTTGCTGCTTTATTCTTCGGTCTCTGTACTGAATGATTTCTCATCCTCGATGATTTCAAACTCCATCTCAACTCATCATGCCCTTTGTCCTCTGAGTTCACTGCATTCCTATCCTCCTTTAATCTCCCCCTCCCCAACCCATATTTGCAATCATCTCCTTGACCTGATCATCTCATGTTGTCTTGCTGGTCCCATTGTATTAATCACAGATAAAACCATCTCTGATCACTTCCTTGTATCACTCTCCACTCACATCTATCTTCCCTGTCCCAAACCTACTTCCTTCTATATGAGCCCCTGAAAAAAATCTATTCACCAGTTCACTTGGGAACCTCAAAATTCCTTTGGCCCTCCGTTTGCCAGAAGATTTCTGCAGCTCCTGATTTGTTCTTCCACACCTTCGCTACCACCACCTCCAATGCCCTAGTTTGTAATAAAACTATTACTCTCTCATCCTGGCCATATCCACAGGTAGAGCCCTCATCTCTGCTCCATTAAGTCCAAGGGACACAAACTTGAAAGAATATGGCTGACAATAGGTTAGCCATTCACCATCAGATCTTGCTAGACCACATAAAGCCACTAATGAGTCCTGCTCTCATCGCTAAAACTGCCCACTATTCCAGGATCATCTGAGAATGCACAGATAACGCCTGGCTTCCTTTCTCTACTGCTCCTATCATCTTAAACCTCTCCTTTGTCTCTTCCACCCTTACCTCAATCAATAAGTACAAGGAGCTCATGGATTTCTTTGTCACTAAGATCAAGACAATCTGATCAGCTATCTCCATCGTGCCCCTCTCTTCCACTAGCCCACCGGGCCAAACTTGCTCAAAAGTGCCCCCCTCCCCACCCTAGCCCTCCACCGGACCTCCCATCTTTCTCTATTTTCTCTCCTATCTACTTTCATTCCCTCTCTGAGCTCATCTTCACCATGAGACCCACCTCCTGTTCCTTTGATTCTACCCCCAGAACTCTACTAACCATCAAACTTCCCCTCCTGCTCCCCATGTTAGCTGATATCAATAATGGTTCTCTCTCTTCAGACATTGTCCCATTTTCCTTTAAACCTGCCATCATCAAGGCCCGGGAGAGGGTGTGCACAAGGTGCATAACACTAGGACCTGTGCTCTAGAGGGGCCTGGGCTTATGATAGCCAAGAGGCAAGCCGAAAGAGGCAAACAAAAAATTCTATCAGGAGAAGGTCACATTTTTATTGCTGGTAAATTGCTCTTAGAATGTCTACATTTAATCTTAGGAGAAGAAAAATAGAGAAATTCAACGCATCAAATACTCTGAATTAAATTCCTTTCTCATATAAAATGAAAGGAATGGATCAGCAGATGAGTGCTGATTGACAGTGATGGGCTCACATGCTAGGCAGCTTGCGGCCGCCAGTTGATAGTTGAAGAAGAAGGGGTCACATGTTGAGCAGCGATGGGGGTCACTTGTTGCAGGACTGTGGTTAGTGATTGGTGGTAATCACGTGTTGTGTAGCCAGAGGCGGTGATGGGGATCACATGTTGTGGGGCTGTGGTCAGTGATTAGTGGTGATGGGGGTCACATGTAGAGAGTTTCGTGGGTGGTGGTTGACAGTTGGTGGGGGTTATATGTTGGGTGGGATGAGGCCCTAGGAGCTACTGGGGTTTGAGGGGAGGGGAGGTGGCCAGAGGCAAGTGGAAGAACAGGAAGGAATCAGACTGGGTGATACCAGTCACCTCAAACATTATCAAGCTGTGTGAATGTGTTCCCGGTTCAGGAGTTGGGCTGGGTTGGTGGGGGGCTTCTATCCTTCAATGGCTTAGGCTGGTGTTAAAGGTGGGAGAGGATTAGTGAGGTCACCAGTGCCAGGCCTCTGGCTTCAAAGCCCGTCTCTCTTGTTATGGTACAGCCGATGGTAAATGCTGAGTTGTTCTCCCAAAGAGAAACTTGAAACAACTGCCACAACTTGTTTTGCAATTTGTGTAAATTTCGAGATGATACCTTGAATTCAGTCATACTAAGACCACCAAGCCTTATAGATTTTTACAAAATTAGATTAAGCATTTATTGATAAGAGAAATTATTTTAAACGTATACATAGATATACAAGTTACTACTATGATAACTTCTAAATCCCGTAATCAATCCAACTCCCAGTTACAGTTTCGTTAAGACCCATAGATTTTAAAAGACCCAGGCAAAGAAACATGATACCCTGAACAAGTCACATTTAAAGTGAGTTTTCTTCACTTCAGTCCTTTGAAGAAAGCAGCTGGAGGCAAAGATGCTGAAGGCTTTTCCCACTTGCAGATCTCAAAAATGTTTACCCTTACACACAGCCTTCGTTCCTTTATACATATTATTCCCTTTGAATGCAAATTCCCATTGTTTCACTATGTCTTTGGACTTTATCTTCCTCATAATAAAAACTTCTCATTCTACTAAGTTTTACCAGTAATCTTTGGGAAGAATAAACACACTATTTCTAAACTTCAGCTGGCTAGGTGATACATTTCACCCCTCCTTTGAAGACAATCTTGTCTGGGTTATTTAAAAATGCAAATATCCTTTCACCTTACATTCTAAACTTCCCTCATGTTTACATCAAAGCCTTCAGACCAGCTGCCAGTTAAGTCTCTCACATGCAAACACACACACACATATCCCACTATTATTCTATTTTACAATAAATTCCAATACCATTATGAGAATTATTATATCTTGCTGACACACTCCAGGACTAGAGTGCCTTCAGATTAAAGCCCACCCACTTTCAACACTTCATGGGCAAAGGTGCTGCTAAAGCAAGGAGACATTTCCTCCTCCTGCTGATTCAACCGGAGACTAAAGATCCCGGCACCTCCTGTTTGAAGAACGTTTCCCTGGTATAATAACCAACATTACTCTCTCCAGACTATCATTATTCCTCCCTTTCCCCTTTGCTCACCTTCAATTATTAAAGGGGGTGGAGAATAACGGGCCTGTAAACAGGAGAAGCAATAGGGCTCATGAGTTCTCTCCTGGGCCCTGGACTTCTTCACCCCTCTCCTCAGAAAACCACTTAACCCTATTATCTTTGCAAGCCACTATCCCATCTCTAACCTCCCTTTCTTCTCCAAAGTCCTTGAACATGTTGCCTCCCAAATCTGTGCCCACCTTTCCCAAACTCCATGGGCAGAATATTGCGCTCACCAGGTAGGTGTGCACCTGACCCAAACGAGCATAAAATGACACGCGATGCCATCGGGCAAGCATCCCAATGTCATCACACACTCGCATGATATTTCGGTTGGCAAGCACATGCAGGAGTCAGCAGCGCACCTGCTGACAATTAACAGGCCTATCAAGGCCACTAAGCTAATAATTAAATGAATTTTTTTTTTGCTGCCCATCCAACCTCACGGTTGGAGGGCAGGCAAAACGGCCAAGCAGCCTTTGGATTTTTAAGAAACCTCATCCAGGGGTTGGGGTGGGGTGGGGTGGAAATGAGGTCTCTGAGAGCAAATAAAAATTAAATAAAGTGTTTTAAATTTCATTCATAATATGTCCCTGCTCATGTGACAGAGTCACATGAGGAGACAACTTTTTAACATTGCTTAAGTTTTTAATTTTTAATGAAAATATTTTTAATTTTAAAAATCTTCAGCTTTTACTGTGCACGCATGCACGAACTTCAGTGCTCATGCTCCTCCCGCACCCATCCCTCCAGCACTGAGCGCTGCAGCACGAATTTCATGCTGGTTGGCCATTAATTGGCCAGCCTGTATGAAATTACGGCCGGAGCCCAATTGCGGGTGGTGGTCGGCTTCCTGACAGCTCCCAGGCCTGCCCTCCAAGCCTGCCCAACCGCCGGAAAATCCTGGCCCATATTTCAATCCCTACAATCAGGTTTCCATCCCTGCCACAGTATCAGGATGTTTTTTATCAAGGTCAAATATGACATCCTTTTTAACCATCAAAGATAAATTATCTTCTCTCGTCCTACTCAACTTGTCTGCAGCCTTTGACACGTTTAACTATATCTGCTTTTGCCTGATTCCATTCTTTTCTAATTGTATCCAGAGTATCATTTGCAATGGCTTCTCTTCCTGCTACCAGCCTGTTACTGCTAGTGTCCCCCAAGGATCTACTCTTGGCCCCCTCATCCTATTTCTCATCCACATACCGACCTCAGTGACATCATCTGAAAACACAGCATTAGTTTTTACATGTACGCTGATGATACCCAGCTCTACCTCACCACCACTTCTCTGATTTCTCCACTGTTGCTAATTTATCTGACTACTTATTTGACATCCAGTATGTGAATGAGCAGAAATTACCTCCCAATTAAATATTGAAACGATTTAAGCCATCATTTTGGTCCCCACTCCAAACTTCGTTCCTTAGCTATTGTTTCCATCCCCCTCCCTGACAATTGCCTTAGACTAAACCAGACTGTTTATATCTGTCATAGTTGACCTTGAGAGCAGATTCTGGCCAGACATCACACCATCACCAAGACCATCTATTTCCAACTCCACAGCATTGCCCAATTTCACCTCTGTCTCAGTTCATCTCCTGCTGAAATCCTCATCCATGCTTCTGTTATCTCCAGAACTGACTATTCTAATGTGCTTCTGACTAGCTCCTACATTCTACCTGCTGTAAACATGGGTGGCAGATTTTTAGATGACTTCATGTCCTAACTTGCACCAAGTCCCATTCACTTACCACCACTATGCTAATCAACCTACATTGACTACCAATCAAGTAATTTCTTGATTTTAAAATTCCTGTTCTTGGTTTTCAAATCTTTCCATGGCCTTGCCCCCCACACCCCCCCCCCCCCCCCCCCGCCTATCTCTGTAATCTCCTTCAGCCATACAACTGTCCAAGATATCAGCATTCATCTAATTCTGGCTTCTTGTGCAGCTCCAATTTTAATTGCTCCACCATTGATAATGCTTTGCCAACCCTCACAAGTTCTCTCCCTGCACCTTTCCACCTCTGTACCTCATTTTACTCTTTTAAGACACTCCTTAAAACCTACCTCTTTGACCAAGCTTTTGGTCATCTGACCAAACATCTCTCTATGTGGTCTGGTGTCATAGTTTGTTTAGTAATGTTCCTGTGTACCACCATGGAATGTTATTATTGTAAAGACACAACTTAAATATAAGTTGTTGCTGCTAGGATTCTGGGTTGTAACCTGTATGATTCTCTGCCTCTAGTCATACACCAGCTGAACTTTGAGGAAGTGGAGGCCCTTTTGCTTCTGGTATAGGGCAGCGTTGCAACTGCAAAGTGACATGTTTGCAGTTACTAGCACCCTGCACCACAGGGAAGCTTGAATTCCTAGTGAAGCCATGTGCACACTCTACCTACTTGCCTTTGGCAAGAGAGAATAAAATATCATTAGTTCTCATTGATAAAGTGTGTCAGTGACTCACTTCACACAACAGTGGAAGACAAATTGCGAGAGGTCACAAATATGTTCAGCTCTAGCCTGGAAGAAATCCAACAAACAAAAGTTCATCACCACAGTTACCTTCACAGTCACTGACAATGCAGCTTTGCCCTGCACTGAGGTTGCAGTTGTGGCTGGAACAGGTGGCAAATCTCACCAAGGATGTCCTCCTTGAAACGCAGAGGTCTCATACATTGTTTCTCACTGAGGTTCAGGCAGGGAATTTGCTCTCTGAACACCTTGGGTGGATAAATCTCCAGCTGAAAATGCTTCTGCAACTAGCCCCCACACCCCCACCCCTGCAACTTCCTCCCCTTCACTCCACCAGCTTGTCATGCCTTATGTGGTCTTTGGCCATTCTCACAATCATGCTGTATTCCAAGAGAAATGTCCAAGTGTACTCCCATGTCTGTGAGCAACTGGTTTATGCTGAAGCCTTGAAACCAGCGCCTTCACACCTACCACACTATTCCCTGTAGACTTTTGCTACTTTAAAGAACTTTATAAATCCCCAAACACTTGTAGAATCACAGCAACAGCCAGAAGAAATCAGCAAGCAATTAACCTGTAAGTAGTTGAGCCCTTTAAATAGTGTTGGTGAGGAGGGTCCTTCTCGCTGCTGAATGCGTGTTCAGCTGTGAAAGCTTAAGAGTGGCCATTAGCTGGAGAGTTGCATGCTGATAGATGTCATGATTCTTCTGCTGTGCATAATGCAACTGTCATTAACTGAGCATGCATTAATAACCTCACCAATAGGGCATCCAGTACGATTCCCCCAAACATGTGCATGTCTGCCTTGGACACCATTTTGGAACTCTAAGAGCACTTAGCACAAACCCTTTTCATGCTGTTTGTTTTGAATTCACCAACTGTCCCACCATACACTATTTTGTAGGGGAAGAAATTTCCAGATTTCCACTACCCTTGCTGTGAAAAGTGTTTCCTGATTTCATCCCTGAATGGCCTTGCTCTAATAAGATGTTATCCTCTTGTTTCCTCCAACCAGAGAAAATAGTATCTCTGCGTCTATCCTTTTAAATGCTTTCAACATTTTAAGCACCTCAACTGGATCAATCCATAACCTCCACTACAAACTTATGCCACCTGCCTTCATGATTTAAGCTTTTAAGGCTCACTATCTGGTAAATCTGCACTGGAACCCCCCCAAATCGAATATATCCTTGCTGAGGTTCATGCCCAAAACTGAACACTATATGCCAGATGGGGTCTGACCAAAACTCTATACAACTTGATCATAGCTTTCTCCCCTTCGAGATAAAGACCAACATTTCTTTATTCTTTTAATTGCTTTTTGTGCCTGTCAACTAGTTTTTAATGATTTGTGTACTTGGACTCCCATATCACTTTGCTCTTCTAATTCCTGTTTTGCACCATTTGGAAAATACTTAAATTTATCTTTCTTAGGTCCAGAGTGGATGGTATCTTGCATTTGCCCACATTGAACTCCATTTCCTACAGTTTTGGACATTCCCTTAATCTGTCTGTGTCCTTTCTCACTTTCCTTCCTCCATCTGCAGAATGTGCTGTCCATCTTAACTTAGTGCCATTTGCAAGTTTGCATATTTAGTGACCTGAACTTATATTGTTACGATCCTGATAGGGACCATTAACATTTAAAGAGGAAATCAGAACAACCAGCAATTAACCAACAGAACTACGCCACAAGATTTCACATTTTTAAACAAAAACAAACTTTATTGTATATAAAAAATATTTAAACAAAATAAGCTCCAATAACTTTACATTATAGCTTATAAAGACTTATGTCTACTTTTTACTTCCCCCACCACCCCCACCCCCACCCCCACCTCCATATTGGAAAGTGTATAGCATAATGATAGAGGCTTGGCTAGGAGCCCAGACAACCAATAGGCTTGTTGAAAGATCTGTGCCTCCAGAGAAAACATTGCTTGATTGATAGCTCTGGCTCTCTGATCTCTGCTGTCAATTTCACAATGTTAAGTGGTTTCAAGGGTTTGTGGTTTTTGTTATTGAAACTCTAAAAGGCCTGGATGATTCACACTTCTATTGCTTTCTACATGAAATGACTTTTATCAGCATAGTGGAAAGTTAGGGATAAATTACTTTTTTAAAGTTATTTTTTACACTGTCACTATAGGGGTCATTGTATAGAACCAATAGGCATGGAAGTGCTATAGCTTGGTATGGGGGGCATGACAGGCCATAAGGGTGTTGGGGGGTGCATGAGGTGGCATGAATGGAGCATGGAAAGTGTTTGGAGTGTGAGGAGATATAACTGGTGAGGGCTGGAGGATTAGGGTTTTGTTTTTATTTTAATTGGGATGAAGTTCTACTGCACCGAGGCAGGCCTTTTAAATAGCCTGCCTCTGCACCCAGCAGCCCCTGTGGCTACCTCCAATCTCTTTCCTGGGTCGGATGGCCCAACTCCAGCCCGCACCCCAGCAATGAAGATCCCACCTTTGCGGCACTTTCTCCCAAGGTGCAGGCCAATCCAGGAGTTTTCCTAACTCCTGCTACCTGCTTCGAGGATGAAAATCCAGGTCCTTGTATCCTCCTCACAACTTGCCTTCCTACCTACCTTTGCCTCGATTGAGCTGACAGCCTTTGTAGTGCGGGCAGCCAATCCGCTTCCCTACCCAACCCTGGGAAACATTCCCAGCCACAGGAATATGTCAGAGAGCTGTCCTAATATAGCTCCCCTTATATCATTCCCTCCCCAATCTCTATAAGGCCAGGAAAATCGAGTCCAAGCTGCTTGAGAAGATGCTTTGTGGTAAGGATTGTGAACACAAAGTGTAGAAATAAACCCTAGTCAAAGTAATCTAAAACATATCGATGAAGTTAATCCCATATACTAAAAGAGCAGTAGGTGTATAGATAACACAGAAAAGAGATATATCAAATAGAAGGAAAATGCACATGGCACAGAATGTTTTCCAGCAGAATTTTGGATGATGATGATGATGCTGATGATGCTGCAATATTCTAATTCAGCTAGCCTTGGATACACATAAAGGTTATTAAAGATTTGGTTAGCTCAATATCAGTCTTAGATTAGGAAGAATGGAAAAAATGTTGAATATGGTACACATCATAGATCCTATGTGGATTCCTGTTGATTTTGTTCTTCTATCACTGTAAAATCTTGTGTTGAAAGAAGACAGCTACAGCGAGTGCTATAATTTTAGCAAGGCTTAACCACAGCATCCAGTTTATGCCTGTGCTGCAAATATGCATCCATGAAAATAAGCATTGTAGTCACTGGAGAAGTATAAATAGTAGAGTATTATTTACTCTACTGGATCTCAAAGTTAAGAACCACCCACCTGCCTCTCAGAAGTGCGTCAGGTTCATACGAACACCTGATGCAGATTTCCTGTTGATTTCAACTAGAAACTAAAAGTTGGAGCATTGGAAGTAATTTAATATCTTGATATATGAGCTAGTTTCAATATAAACCCAGGCTACGTTGAGGTTAACATGTTCCCCAGAGGTAGTAAATATATAGTCTTTTTGGGAATGAAAGTCCAAATGAATTCAGCAGAAAAACACAATATTTTATTCATATCAGGCTGCATATCTCGTTCATGCATCTACAATATCTCACAATGATGTAGTAATTGAACAAGGGCACAAATATCATAGAACTGCTTTTACTGGCCTTCCACCCTTATGCTGCTTTGTTTTACATGTTGTACAATAACACATAGAATTGATTGACACAATGAGAATGATCAGGGTAAAATGTTAAAATAAAAGCAGTGTTGAAAATATGGAGATCAGTCAACATCTGCGAAAAGACAGGTTTTTGACATCTCTCGAAGGGCTGCACATCTGAAACATCCATAGCATGTCCTTGCTCTTTACAGGTACTGACTAACTTGCAGTGCTCGCTTAATATATTTTGGCTTCTTGTCTGAGAACACCTCAATTTTAAAATTTTTATCCTATTGTTTAAACTCCACCAAGGTCTAGCCCCTCCCTATTTCTGTAAGCTCCTCCAGCCCAACAACCCTCAGATTTCTGCGCTCCCCCAAACCTGGCCTCTTATGCATCCACAATGTTTATCACTCCATCTTTGGCAGCCATGCCTCCAGTTGCTTGAGCCCTTCTTATTTTGGAATTTGGAATTCCCTCCTTAAACCACTTTTCCCCTCCATCTCTCTCCTGTCTTTTGAGACACTCTTTAATGGCTACTTCTTTGACCAAGCTTTTAGTCACTTGTTCTAATATCCCTGCATAGGGATTGGTGTCAATTTTATCTTAAAATACTTCTGTGAAGTGCCCTGGGACATTTTACAATACTGAAGGAGCTATATTCAAGTATAAGTTGTACTTCCAGTATTTTCAGATTTTTTTTAATGGTATGATGTTTTGGCTGTTTTAAATCTATCATCTAAAGCTAGAGTTCCCTAGGTGACTAAAGATAAAAATTAAAATTAAACTGAAAAAGGAGGCTTATGATCTTATGATAAATGTCAAGTTCATAATTCAGTAGAAAACCAAGTTATATAGAATAGTACAGAGGAGAAATGAAAAAAGAAATGAGAGACAAAGAGATCACATGAGAATAGATAAGCAGGTAACAAAAAGAAAACTAAAAGTCTTTTATAAACATATAAATAGTAAAAGAGTAGTTAATAGAAGGGTGGGGACAATTAGGGACTGAATAGAAGATGATCTTGTGAAGGCAGAAGGCATGCCTGAGGTAGTAACAAAATTAGTTTGCATCTATCGTCACTAAAGAAGAGGATGGTGCCAATGTTAGTGAAGGAGGTGGGGTGGAGAAATAGGGTAAAATAAAAATAGGTAAAGAGGATGTACTCATAGGTACTGAAAATAGAAACGTCGCCTGGTCTAGATGGGATGCATCCTGTGTTGCTCTGGCACAATCTTCCAATCCTCGTTGGATATGGCAAAATGGGGCCAGAGGACAGGAGGATTGTATATGTTAAGCCACTGTTTAAAAAGGGGAAAAGGGATAAGCCTGGCAATTAAAGACCAGTTAGTCTAATGTTGGTGGTGAGGAAACTTTTAGAAATATTGGCCAGAATTGTCCAACCCCACCCCCAGGCCCAGCAGGTTCCCCTTCAGCGGGGACAGCGAGCCATTGAAATCTCCATTCACATTGGTGGGACCAGAAAATCTGGCCAGCGTGAGGGGCTGGAAAATTCCGGCCATTTATTTGGGACAAAATTAATTGGCACTTGGAAAAATATGGGTTAATAAATAAAAGCCAATAATTGTTAAATTGTGGTTGATTGAGTTCTTTGATGAAGTAATAGAGGTTGATGAGAGTAATGCAGTTGATGGTGTGCATATGGTTTGTCTAAAAGCGTTGAGTAGAGTGTCATTTATTAAACTTGTTAGCAAAATTGAAGTCCATGGGATTAGAAGGGTAAAAGTTGCATAGATACAAAATTGGCGAAGGAACAGAAAGCAGAGTAGAAGTGAGTGTTCCAGTCTGACAAATATCCAAAGAGTGCAATAGTGTCTCCCGGGTCACTATTGGGACCACTGCTCTTTCTGATATATATTAATAGCTTGCACTTGGGTATGGGGAACACATGGGTTTGGGGAACACATGGACTTAGAAATGTAGTATATGGTAGGGATATAGCAATGGACCTCAAGACATAGATAGACTGGTGAAATGGGCAGATACATGGAAATGAAATTTAATACAGAAGAATGGTAGGAAGAATGCGGAGAGGCAATGCAAACTAAATAGTACAATTTTATAGTGGATGTGCAAAGACTGAGGCCTTGGGGTGCCTGTACATAATACTCTGAGGTTGGCAGGACAAGTTGAGAAGGCTGTTAAAAAAGCATTTAGCATCCTTGGCTTTATAAATAAAGGCATTGGCCTGGATTTTTGTGCGGTCGGGAAAACCTGACCACACATTTGCACCTTCTGGAATGCACACCCAGCCCATGTATGACTTTCCCATGGATTTTTGTCTTTTTACGTAGGGATTGGGTTCACAGTGTATCTTTCATGTCACGATGGAGCGCGTGAGGAGTGTGGGTGAGGGGGTAGTCTGCTTAGAAGGCCCGCCTTGGTTCTCCAACAGAGCAGCCTAGCTCTCAACGTTGTTTAAAGGCCTTTAAACCTCACCCTTCATCCCCTTCACCTCCCTACCCACCTCCCTTGCCGCTTCAGATTCCCCATGCCACCTCTATGCACCCCCATGAACTTTCCATAGCCACTCACCCAGTATGCAGTATGTACAGTTCTCAGGGAGCGATGCAATAGCAGCGGGAATTATTTTAAAATAATTGTAGAGATAAAACCCTAACAATCTAATAAAACCCAGAATTCAAACACAGTCATTGATACTGGAAAGAAATAAACTACTCCAGTACAAAAATATTTGCAAATCTTTAAGTGCTATTGGGTTTGAAAACAATCCAGAAGCCACAGCATAAGGCACATTCTGTTATTACAGCCTCTTAAAAGATTCAATCATTCTTGGATCAATAGACCACCTGCTGAGCTGAAGCTATTAACAGCTTTTCAAACCAGCCAAGCATTCAAAATGGTTACATCTTACATAACAAAAGCTTACAGCTACATTAAGATAAAAGCAAAATACTGCGGATGCTGGAAATCTGAACTAAAAACAAAAATAGCTGGAAAAACTCAGCAGGCCTGACAGCATCTGCAGAGAGGAATACAGTTAATGTTTTGAGTCTGTATGAAGAGTCATACGGACTCAAAACGTTAATTGTATCCCTCTCCACAGATGCTGTCAGACCTGCTGAGTTTTTCCAGCTATTTCTGTTTTTGTTCTTACAGCTACATTGCCTGGAACTGACAGAACTGATGGTGTCCCATTTGCATTTCAAAGCAGAGTACCTATCAATCAATGCAGGTGCATAGATTTTTTTCAACTTTCAAAAGCCAGTTTTTTTAACAGCCAGGGCTGTTGGTCAATTTAAATCAGCACAAAATATGACAACAGAGACTAACAGGACTTTTTTTTAGCATTTTAATGCATTTTGGCTTATTTGGCAATTGGAAAAGTACTGTAAAATGCATGACAACAATTGCACAATACTGGTCAATGTAAAAGTCAACGTATCTTTTCAGGACAGATCCCTAAGATGATTCACTACATTAAAAACACATCTACGTTACAACACTGTGTCTAATAGTGATATTTGAAGGTGTCAAAACATTTTACCTTGCAGAATGTTCTCGATTCCTCAGCAGGCTTTCCTCAGTGGCCACAAACTCACCATAGAGGTGCATTTTTGTAGGTCTTGCAAAACCTACACCAGCACATGATAATAGTGTGCAGGAGGAAATACAATTTTCCTGTGGTCCTTACAATGGGGACACCGATCTCCAAAGAAGTGCATGTGCATTTTGCATCCATGTCCTTTCCAACACATCAAAAGGCCAAACAAAAATGGTGTGGTGTCAGAAAGGCACAGGAAAATTATTTTCCAGCAAAAACAACAATGTTCAGCATTTTGCACCCTAATTCGTACTCCACTGGGAGATGAACATCTAACTCATAGAGTATAAAAGCAAGGAAGTTATGCTAAACCTGGTTAGGCTCCAGATTAAGAAGTGGCCAATTCTGGGAACCTCACTTTAGGTAAGATTTCAAGTCCTTCGAGAGGTTGAGGAGGAGATTTATTCAAATGGTGCCAAGGATGAAATAATTCAGTTACGTGGAGAGACTAGTGAAACTAGGGTTATTTGCCATAGAGCTGTGAAATGATAGGTTGTGAATTAATAAATGTGTTCAAAATCTTAGCGTACATAAGGAGAAAGTGTTTGCATGGACAGAAGGGTCAGTAAACAGATAAGACAGATTTAAAGTAAATGGCAAAAGAATGAGAGAGGAGAAAAACCAATTTTTTGATAAAGCGAGTTATTGTAATCTGGAATTCACTGCCTGAAATGGTGGAAGAAGCAGATTCAGTAATTTTCAAAAGCAAATTGAATAAATACAGGAAAATGAAAAGTTTGCATGACTATGGGGAAAGGACAGTAGAGTTGTAATTAATTTTATAGCTCTTTCAAAGAACCAGCATAGCCACAATGGACCAGATGGCTGCCTCCTGTGCTCTATCATTCTATGTTTCTAAATAAACCAGTCTTCTTCAGGGAAGGTTTTGTTCATAAAACAGGTTCTGATTAAATTAGTTTCATCATTCTTCATCGAGCTAAAATCAAATCTGTTATCAACAGCAGGGTTCCATTTTTAAAAAATTCAATTGCCAATCTGGCCGGCAAGTTCCGAAGAAGAGTCATATTGGACTCAGAACATTAACTCTACTTCTCTCACCACAGATGCTGTCAGACCTGCTGAGTTTTTCCAGGACTTTGTGTTTTTATTTCAGATCTCCAGCAACCACAGTATTTTGCTTTTATATTGGCCAGCAAGTTTAAAGTGTTTACAATGGAAGGCTCCTTGGCTGAATACGTTTACTAGAGGAAAGAATGACATGTAATGCATACAGGCAAGCTAAGGTCACTCTTTGTTTCACAGCAAAATTGTGCAGATGATGGCTGGATTCTGTGGTCAGTAACAAAGGAACGATGCTTGCCACTGACCTCAAAAAGCTTCCCACAAAGATTTAGCAATCAATAGAATGTTGGTTTCTTCATTCTTTTGTTGTATGAGTCATTATGGCACAGAAGGAGGCCATTTGGTCTATTAAGTGCATGGTGACTCGCTATAGAGGAATCTAATGAGTCCCATTCCCACAATCTATCCCCTTGGCCCTGCACATTTATTTTCCTCAAGTTCCACCCAACTTCCTTTTGAAATCATTCATTGCCTCTGCTTTTGCCACCCTTATAGGAAGCGAGTTCCAGATCCTTGCTATATAAAAAAAAATTTCCTCTCACCCCCTTGATCTCTTGTCCAAAACCTTAACACTGCGTTCCCTACTCCTTGCACCATCAGCTAATGGGAACAGCTTTTCTTTGTCTACCTTACCTAAATCTCTCACAACACCTCTATCAAGCTTCCCCTCAATCTCTCTTGCTCCAAGGAGAACAATCCCAGCTTCTCCAACCTAATGTTTTAGCTAAAATCTCCCACCCTTGTTATAATATGCCTTTAAGGGATTGCAGCATGACATCATTAGAAAGGAAGTGTGCCATGTGATCCAGTTTTAGTTTCGCTTTGGCTTTTAAGCAGAGCACATATATACAGCTCTGCTGCTGGTGTCTTCAAGCTTTCTATCCATGTATATATGTTCTCATGTGCCTAGTTTAAATAAATGAACCCACAACGTGTTTACCCAATCCTTTATGAGTGATTGATGCCTTTTTATCTTTATAAAAAACACAACAGGAACCATTGTGGCAAATCTCCTCTGTACTCAATGACCCTCACACCTTTCCTGAAGTGTGGTGTCTTGAATTGGATGCAATACTCTGGTTGTGGCCTAACCAGAGCTTTATAAAGATTCAGCATAACTTCCCTATTTGTACAATCTATCTTTATTTATGAGGCCCAAGATTCCATATACTTCACTAACTATGCTCTCAATATATCTTGCTACCTTTAAGAATCTATGCACATGAACCCCCAGATCCCTCTGTCCCTGTGCATTCTTTAGAACTGTACCATTATGCTTTTTTTGCCTCTCCCTATTCTTCTGCCAAGCTGTAACATGTCACACTTCTCTGTATTAAATTCCATCTGCTACTTTTCTGCCCATGCTGCTAGCCGATCTATGCCCTGTTGCAGTCAATTGGTATCATCCTCACTGTCTGCCACACCTCCAAGCTTGGTATTATTACCAAATTTTGAAATGTTACTTTGTATTTCAATATCCAAGTTATTTGCATATGCTTTGTATCAAAAAAAGCAATGGTCCTAGCACTGAACCTTGGGGAGCTCCAATGTTTAGCATCTTGAAGTCTGAAAATCAGCCATTTACTAAAGTGTGATTTTGAATTTTTTTTATTCATTCACGAGATGTGGGCTTCACTGGCTGGGCCAGCATTTATTGCCCATCCCTGGTTGCCTTTGAGAAGGTGAGATTTTGTATCAGTTTGATACAACTGAGTGGCTTGCAAAGCCATTTCAGAGGGCAGTTAAGAGTCAACCACATTGCTGTGGGCCTGGGGTTACATGTAGGCCAGACCAGGTAAGGGCAGCAGATTTCCTTCCCTAAATGACATTAGTGAACCTTTTGGGTTTTTACAACAATCAAAAATGGTTTCATGGTCATCATTAGACCTTTAATTGCAGATTTTTATTGAATTCAAATTCCGTCATCTGCCATGGCAGGATTCAAATCCAGGTTCCCAGAGCATTACCCTGGGCCCCTGGCATCCAATGACAGTGCATGCAACAAGGAGACTGATTAGCCAATCGCATTGTAAAGTTATCTTATGCAGTAAAAAGCAGGGGTTATAGTTCAAATTTTAATCATTATACTGAGAATGGAATACAGATTGGAACATACATATGGGATTAAGGGAGAAACTGAAATACCATTTTGTCAAAAAAGATATGACTTTACAAGCATGAAATTTTTGAATGTTAATCTGAGGAAACGAGTCCAAATGTATAAAATTGATTGAATTGCAAAAGATTAGTATGCAGGTACAGCAAGTAATGAGGAAAGCTAATAGAATGTTATCATTTATTGCGAGGGATAATTGAACACCTAAGTAGGGAGGTTATGCTTTAGTTATACAGGGCACTCGTGAGACCACATCTGGAGCACTGTGTACAATATTGGTCACCTTATTTAAGGAAGGGTGTAAGTGGGTTGGAGGCAGTTTAGAGAAGATTTACCAGATTAATACCTGGAATGAGTAGGTTGTCTTATGAGGACAGGTTGGACAATCTAGGCTTGTATCCACTGGAGTTTAGAAGAGTAAGAGGCAACTTGATTGAAAAAATAAAGTCCTGAGGGGTCTTGACAGGGTGTATGTGGAGAGGATGTTTCCTCATGTGGGAGAATCTAGAACTAGGGGCCACTGTTTAAAAATAAGGGGTCGCCCATCTAAAATGGAGATGAGGAGAAATTTTTTTCTGAGGGTTGTGAGTCTTTGGAACTTTCTTCCTGAAAAGACCATAAGACGTAGAAGCAGAAATTAGGCCATTCGGCCCATTGAGTCTGCTCTGCCTTTCAATCATGGCTGATAAGTTTCTCAACCCCATTCTCCCGCCTTCTCCCCATAACCTTTGATCCCCTTACTAATCAAGAACCTATCTATCTCGGTCTTAAATACACTCAATGACCTGGCCTCCACAGCCTTCTGTGGCAATGAATTCCATAGATTCACCACTCTCAAGCTAAAGAAGTTTCTCCTCATCTCTGTTCTAAAAGCTCTTCCCTTTACTCTAAGGTTGTGCCCTCAGGTCCTAGACTCTCCTACTAATGGAAACATCTTCCCCATGTCCACTCTATCCAGGCCTCTCAGTATTCTGTAAGTTTCAATCAGATTCCCCCTCATCCTGCTAAACTCCATCGAGTATAGACCCAGAGTCCTCAAACGTTCCTCATATGTTAAGCCTTTCATTCCTGGGATCATTCTTGTGAACCTCCTCTGGACCCTGTCCAGGGCCAGTACATCCTTCCTGAGATACGGGGCCCAAAATTGCTCACAATATTCTAAATGTGGTCTGACCAGAGCCTTATAAAGCCTCAGCAGCACATCCCTGCTTTTATATTCTAGTCCTCTCGAAATAAATGCCAACATTGCATTTGCCTTCCTAATTACCGACTCAACCTGCAAGTTAACCTTAAGAGAATCCTGGACTAGGACTCCCAAGTCCCTTTGCACTCCAGACTTCTGAATTCTCTCCCCATTTAGAAAATAGTCTATGCCTCTGTTCTTCCTACCAAAGTGCATGACCTCACACTTCCCCACATTGTATTCCATCTGCCACTTCTTTGCCCATTCTCCTAACCTGTCCAAATCCTTCTGCAGCCTCCCCACCTCCTCAATACTACCTGTCCCTCCACCTATCTTTGTATCATCTGCAAACTTAGCCAGGATGCCCTCAGTTCCTTCATCTAGATCATTAATGTATAAAGTGAAAAGTTGTGGTCCCAACACTGACCCCTGCGGAACTCCACTAGTCACTGGCCCCCATCCTGAGAAGGACCCCCTTATCCCCACTCTCTGCCTCCTGCCAGACAGCCAATCTTCTATCCATGCTAATACTTTGCCTCTAACACCTCTAACTGAGCAACCTCCTGTGCGGCACCTTGTCAAAGGCCTTCTGGAAGTCCAAGTAGATAACATCCATTGGCTCTCCTTTGTCTAACCTACTCATTACCTCCTCAAAGAATTCTAACAAATTTGTCAGGCATGAGCTCCCCTTGATGAAACCATGCTGACTTTGCCCGATTTTACCATGCACTTCCAAGTATTCTGAAATCTCATCCTTAATAATGGACTCTAAAATCTTACCAACGACTGAGGTTAGGCTAATCGGCTTGTAATTTCCTGTCTTTTGCCTCACTCCCTTCTTAAACAGGGGGGTTACATTAGCGATTTTCCAGTCCTCTGGGACCCTCCCTGACTTCAGTGATTCCTGAAAGATCGCCACTAACGCCTCCACTATCTCTTCAGCTATCTCCTTCAGAACTCTGGGGTATAATCCATCTGGTCCAGGTGATTTATCCACCTTCAGACCTTTCAGTTTTCCTAGCACCTTCTCCTTGGTAATGGTCACCATACTCACCTCTGCCCCCCGCGTCTCTTGAACTTTGGGGATGTCACTCGTGTCTTCCACTGTGAAGACTGATGCAAAGTACCTATTCAGTTCCTCCGCCATTTCTTTGTTTCCCACTTCTACTTCTCCAGCGTCATTTTCCAGTGGCCCAATGTCCACTTTTGCCTCTCTCTTACCCTTTATATATCGAAAAAAACTCTTGCAATCTTCTTTTATATTACTGGTAGTTTACCCTCATATTTAATCTTCTCCCTCCTTATTTCTTTTTTAGTTGTCCTCTGTTGCTCTTTGTAGGCTTCCCAATCCCCTGGTTTCCCACTGCTCTTCGCCGCATTGTATGCTTTCTCTTTAGCTCTTGTGCTGTCCCTGACTTCCCTTGTCAGCCATGGTTGCCTCGTCCTCCCTTCAGTATGCTTCTTCTTCCCAGGGATGAATTTTGCTGTGTCTCCCAAATTACTCCCAGAAACTCCTGCCATTGCTGTTCCACTATCTTTCCTGCTAGGATCATCTCCCAGTCAATTCTGGCCAGCTCCTCCCTCATGCCTCTGTAGTTGCCTTAATTCAACTGTAATACTGTTACATCTGGTTCCAGCTTTTTCCTCTCAAATTGCAGGGTAAATTCTATCATATTATGGTCACTTCCACCTAAGGGTTCCTTCACCTTAAGCTCCCTTATCAAATCTGCCTCATTACACATCACTAAATCTACAATTGCCTGTTCCCTAGTGGGCTTCACCACAAGCTGCTCCAAAAAGCCATCTCGTAGACATTCCACAAATTCATCTTCTTGGGATCCACTACTAACCAGATTTTCCAAGTCTACCTGCATATTGAAATCCCCCATGATCACTGTAACCTTGCCTTTCTTACACACCTTTTCTATCTCCTGGTGTATCTTGTGCCCCACATCCTGACTACTGTTCGGAGGCCTGCACATAACTCCCATTATGGTTTTTTTACCTTTGCGGTTCCTCAACTCTACCCACACAGATTCTACATCATCTGACCCTACATCATTTCTTGCTATCGATTTAATTTCATTTCTTACTAACAAAGCAACCCCACCCCCTCTGCCAACCTGCCTATCTTTTCAATAGGATGTATATCCTTGGATATTTAGCTCCCAGTCCTGATCCCCTTGCAGCCATGTCTCCGTGATGCCCACCACATCAAACTTGCCAATTTCAATCTGCGCCACAAGCTCATTTACCTTATTTCGTATACTACGTGCATTCAGATTCAACACCTTCAGTCCTGTATTTCCCGTCCCCTTTCTCATTGTCGTCCCTTTATCTGATGTGCTTGAAGTTAGATTCCTAGCCCTTTCTAAACACTCTGTCCTATTTTGTGTTCTGGAGACTTTAATAGCCTCTCCTGGGCTCTCCTTTCTTTTCAGTTTTTTCATAATTTTCCATGAAGTTGAATCCACCCCCCCACACACTAACCTGCTGCTTTGTTTCCCATTAGTCATATTTCTTGGAGTTTTACCCTTCCCTCCCCCCCACTTTCTAGTTTAAAGTCCTGTTGACCACCCTATTTACCCTTTTCGCTAGAACATTGGTCCCAGATCGGTTCAGGTGGAGACCGTCCCAATGATAGAGATCCCTCCTGTTCCAATACTGATGCCAGTGCCCTACAAAATGGAACCCCTCTTTCCTGCACCACTCCTTTTACTTCCTTTATTCTCACACCCCTATGCCAATTTGCACATGGCACGGGTAGTAATCCGGAGATTATAACCCTTGAGGACCTGTTCTTTAATTTAGTTCCTCATTCCTGATAATCCCAAAACAGGTCCTCTTTCCTAGTCTAACCTATGTTATTTGTACCGACTTGGACCACAACAACTGGATCCTCCCCCTACCTCTCCAATATCCTTTCAAGCTGGTCAGAGATGTCCCTCACCCTGGCAACGGGCAGGCAACATACCATGCGGGACTCTCGATCCTGCTTACAAAGGAAGCTATCAATTCCCCTAATTATAGAATCCCCTCCAACTACCACTTGCCTTTTTGCCCCCCCCCCCACCCCGCCTCTTGAATGGCCTCCTGTGCCACGGTGCCATGGTCAACTGGCTCATCCTCCCTACAGCCAAGTTCCTCATCCACACAGGGAGCAAGTACCTCATACCTGTTAGACAAGGTCAAGAGCTGAGGCTCCTCTGTTCCTGAACACAGGATCCCTCTACCTGCCTCACTTGCAGTCACACCCTGCAGACCCTGAGGTACTTAATCTACCAGGTGTGACCGCCTCCTGATACAAAGCATCCAGGTAACTCTCCCCCTCCCGGATGTGCCGCAGTATCCCGAGCTCGGACTCCAGCTCATCAATTCTGAGGTGGAGTTCCTCCAGCAACCAACATTTGCTGCAGATGTGGTCACTGCGGCTTGCAATGGGAGCTGCCAGCTCCCACATCATACAGCTACAGCACATCACCTGCCCAGATAATTTATTAATTAGCTTTGCAGTGTTTTTTTTCAAATTTGGTGCAGATTTCCTACCAGCCAATCAGGTCACAGCTTTCCTGTGATGTCACTTTTTCAGTTTTGGCTTCAGTTACTCTGTGCCATGAGTTCACCGCTCCGGTGCTCCTCCCTCCGAGTCTGCTCCCAGGATTTACTCACCAATCAGCTGCCTTTTCTTTAAAATCCACTTTCAGAAGAGTGTCCCTCGCAGGTCTGGTGCACGTCTGAAGGCATTGCCTCTTTCTCTCTTGTTTTTTTAGGTTTGAGGAGGAGGAGGGAGGGATGGAAACACTACAGCAATGTAATGTTTGGGGCTATTCCATTCTTTGACAGTGGGTCCTCCTCGATTCCCTCCTGAGTCGTGGTGACTGCGATGACTTCTCCCAGCATGCTTCAGTCATTTCTCACCAGCACGGGGCCTCCACAGGATGTGCTATTGCAGTATATGCCGCTGGAATCAACAAAGTATCAGTGATTTGATGTAAACCTCAACATCTTATGCACAATACTTTCTCGTTTGATCGGGAATACTTGGGTTGTTAACAGCATAAGAAGTCATAATTACTGCCCCTGAAAAATTACACATGAACAAGGAGCAGGAATAGGCCATTCGGCCCCTCAAGCCTGCTCCATCATTTAATAAGATCATGGCTGATCTGATAGCAACCTCAAATTTGCATCCCGCCTACCCCCGATAACATATCACCCCCTTGCTTACTAAGAATCTATCCACCTCCGCCTTAAAAATATTCAAAGACTCTGCTTCCACTGCCTTTTCAGGAAGAGTTCCAAAGGCTCTGAACCCTCAGAGAAAAAATTTCACCTCATCTCCGTTTTAAATGGGCGACCCCTTATTTTTAAACAGTGACCCCTAGTTCTAGACTCTCCTACATGAGGAAACATCCTCTCCACATCCACCCGGTCAAGACCCCTCAGAACCTTATATGTTTCAATCAAGTTGCCTCTTGCTCTTCTAAACTCCAGCAAATACAAGCCTAGTCTGTCAAACCTGCTCTCATAAGACAACCTACCCATTCTAGGTACTAATCTGGTAAACCTTCTCTGGACTGCCTCCAACACATTTACATCCTTCCTTAAATAAGGTGACCAATGTTGTACACAGTGCTCCAGATGTGGTCTCACTAGTGCTCTGGATAACTGACAGCAACTTCTGGATTTCCACATTTAACTGCATGCGCATACACCAGAAAATGCTGTCCATTTACACAGTAATGAGAGCAAGTGCTAACACTTTCCATATCATTACAAGATTCAGCCTATTGTGCCTGTGCTGGCTCTTTGGAGCTATCCATTTAATTTCACTACCCTGCTCTTTCCCCACAGCCCTGGAAATGTTCATTTTCAAATATATATTCAATTCCCTTCGGAAAGTTGTTACTGAATCTGCTTCTACCACCTTTTCCGGTAGTGCATCCATCAGGTAGTAACTCGCTACATTTTTAAAAATTCTCCTCAGCTCGCCTGTTTTCTTTGTAAATTATCTCAAATCTGTGTTCTCAGATTAATGACTCTCCTGCCATTGGAAAGTTTTTCCTTATTTACTCTATTACTTTATAACTTTGAAATATCTCTCTCAAATCTCCCCTTAATCTTTTCTGCTTTAAGAATCTAAAATCCCAGGGTCTCTGGTCTCTCCATAGGCTCTCATCCCTCATACAATCCTAATAAATCTCCTCAGGGATCAAATAATTGAAGTGACTGTGCTTCTCGGCTAAATTGTTTCATTTAAAAGGAGTTCCTTAAAAATTGATTCAGAGCACACAATGAAATATTAATTCATGAAGATTTTTTTTAATTGTTTTTATAAATCAGATTTCTAAGTGGCTGTTTCAAGTTGGAAGCCTAATTACAAATCACAGATAAAAGCATGCCTTTGTAGTTTTATCAAGAAATATAAAAACAAGAGAGGGATGGACTCCTACTCCCAAGAAGTGGGAGCTGTGTGTTGTGTGGAAGAGAGAGCTCCAGTTGGGTGAAGAATTATGATTATAATAAATCTAATTGGGATTGGCTACATGGATTTGCATGAAATATCAAAACTTTACCACATTATTTCACTGAGGGAGATGAGTGTTTAAAGCAGCAGAGCACAGATGATCACTAGTACTAATATGGTGTTCAAGATACTTTTGGTATATTCATCTATTCTGCAATCATACTGCTGTGAACATTTTGTCATCATATATTTCAGTTATTTTGGCTCAGTGTTAGCACTCTCACCTCTGAATCAGAAGATTGTGGGCTTAAGTCCACCTCGATAGAGATTTCAGTCCATTCAAATACCTAAGTTGTCACACTAGTGCAGTACTGAGGGAGTGCAGCAGTGTTGGAGATGCCATCTCTTCAGTGAGATGCGAAACCATCTCTCCTCTGACTGGACTTAGTACATGAAGGAGAACAGGGCAGTTCTCCTGAGTATGCTGCCAATATTTATCCCTCAACCAACAACATTTAAAACAACAAACACTTATTTGGTCATTATCTCATTGCTGTGCACAAATTGATTGTTGTACTTCCTACACTACAACAGCGATTACGTTTCAAAAGTACTTAATTGGCTGCAAAATACTTTGGGATGTCCTAAAGTTGTGAAAGGCAATATTTGACTAACTTTCTTTCTATGTGCAACATCATGGTTCAAAAGGAAGCATTATGGTGCAATTGTTGAATCATACAGGAGGAGGGATTTTAATGCACATACTAAGTATTTCACCAACGAATTCACCAAGGCTCATTAGACCGTACCTTCCAAACAAATGACCACTACCATCTAGAAAGTCTAGGGCAGTAGATAGATGGGAACACCACCACCACCACTTGGAAGTTCCCCTCCAAGTCACTCACCATCTTGACTTGGAAATATATTGCCTTTCCTTCACTGTCACTGGGTCAAAATCCTGGAACTCTCTTCCTAACAGCACAGTGGGTGTACCTACACCACATCGACTGCAGCAGTTCAAGAAGGCAGCTCACCACTACCTTCCCAAGGGCAACTATGGATGGGCAATAAATGCTGGCCCAGCCAGCGAAGCCCATATCCTGTGAATGAAAAAAAGAAGTAGAATTTCTTGAATGTTCTTGTAATATTATAAATATTTTTATGATGTTTTATAATTTACATTGATCAAACCTGCACATGACTTTGAAACCTGCTGCCACCATTTCACATCTTATCACTTGTTGCATTTCCATACCATGCTTTTCCAGAAATGTTCCTTGGTGATGACTCAGCACTAAGTGCTGTGCAATTTGGGCTTGTTCCCACCTATAAATGCTTTTTGCTCAAATAAGTACCGCTCATTGGGAATGAAATGAAAACAAATTGTGATTAAACTGAAAGGCTCGGTTCATAAGCTTGCAAAGGATGTCGCATTTAGCTTTATATATGGCTATCATCAGCTTTTTTTTAAAAAAACAAGCAAATAATTAACAAGTATTTATTTTTCATGAATTTTTCTTGACTTTAATGTACGTAAAATTACAGCCATCCTTTGGTAGCACCATTATTAAACAGCACCGATCTACAGCAGTTCAGCATAGAAGAGAACGGTGGAACACCATTTACTGGGAAAACTGTGGGAAGGCATCATCTCCCTAACCATGGTCTGATCACTCTGGAGTTGGAAGACACAGACGCCTACCCTGGAATGCCAAGTCCGAGCAGTAAGTTTCAAATACCATCTTAAAATTAAGTCGAAAGATGAACGGAGAACATAGTTTTATTTAAAGACAAAATAAAACCACCAACATAAGCATTGATACACAATCTGTGACATCTTGTTCACTAATACCCTGCCTGTACTGCATGTTTACTGCTGATGGCACTGCTGAAGTTAAATCACCCATTTCATAAAATCTGAACAAAGAAGTGACCCTAAGGTTCTGGAACAGCAGTTTTTCTGGGGGCTAGTCTTGACAACACTTCCGTAATAAATAGATGGAAACGGCTGCATTTCCCAATTGCTCAAAGGTCCAAATGAAAATCTTAGCAGGGTCTGAAAGGAACAGTCAGCTCCCATCTCCAGCTGAAGTTGGCAACAGGTTAATACAAAACCATTGATGGAAATTAAAGTCAGTGAGCAGCAGTGCCTTTGGGACAGTCTAGTCTGTTCTAAACTAAAAGAAAGACATCAATTTGATTACTGTACAGAAATGAAAGGCACGGAGGGATGGGGCAGGGGAAGTGGGAAGATGTGTCATCACAATAGGAAATTTTCTGCTTTCTCATTGTGATCCCACTTTCCTATATATATCATCCATTGCTTTCAGTCTGGAACATGAACTAGCCAGTAGCTTGGTAAGCTGTATTCATGAATTGGTCCTTACTCACACACTGTTGCTAGAGATGTATAAATGGACATTCGGCTTGCAAAACATTTAGCAAGAAATCCAACACTGAAACAGCTGGAGATGGGAGCTAACTGTTCCTTTCAGACCCTGCTAGGTTTTCATGTGGACCCTTGAGTAATTGGGAAAAGCAGCCGCATCCATCTATTTATTGTGGAAGTGTTGTCAAAAAGCTGCCGTCCCCAGAGCTTCAGGGTCAATTCTTTGTTCAGAGTCAATTCTTTGTTCAGATTTTATGAAATGGGTGATTTAATTCATTTATCTTTTGGTTACATCAATCCTGATGGTATTTCCACTGTTCTGCTGCAACAATTTTTTCAATCACATTAACTAGGAGTAGTACTAATTTTGGTTTGTGTCTGTTTAACGTCTATTTGTGAGAAAAACTGTTGTACATAAAGGTGACATTTTTGCTGTTCTGAGGAAAACCAGATGAACCCGTGTACCTTCAATAACATCAAACCAGTTAGTGTATCCAAAATATAAGCAATTCATGCAATTGTATAAATAAAACAGTATCATTCATAGACCCAAAATGCTATAATTTTTGACTTTCAAAAACAGGAACTGAAATGATTTATTACTGTAATGATACAGGCCTGAATTTTCGCTCCCAATTGGGAGCACAATTCCCGGCTAAGGAAACTCAACCAGGGAGAAATGCCCTGGGAGGTCAGATTTTCGGTCCAGGGGATGGTGCAGGTGAAAATGGGAGTCATGGAAAGCAATTCTGTAATGAGTGCAGAGGCTGCCTGGAGTGGATGCAGGCTGGGCAGAAGGCCTCATTCGGTGCACCGGCACTTAGTGGGAGGTTTTTAAAAATACAATAAAACATGTAACAGTCCTCACCTGTCACACCCCTTCACCCCACCATGCACTCCAAAGCCCCCCCTCCATGCCAACCCATGCCACCTCATGCTCCCCACCCCTCAATGCCCTCCATGCCAACCTATGCCCCTCTACCCACCACCATGGCCCTTTTTAGCACCTATTCCAACTTAGTGCCAACTTATGCCAACCCATGCCCTCCACACACCATCCTTTACCCTTACACCTACCATGCCAACTCACCCTGTATCCACCATGGGCAGACCTCAGGATGAATGCTGAAATGAGATAAAATAAAGTTATTAAACATCTATAGAATAATTCACTGGCCCAGATCTTCTGGTCTCCAGATAATCGGAAACTGGATATACTCCAGAAGATATGTTATGTGTTATTACCCCTTAGAAGTCCCAACGCAAGGACTCCGTGGGAATGCCTGGTAAGTTTGAACTTCGGAAGGCCAACACCCCTGCTCCTGGGTCCCTCCGAAAATATCTCCAACTGTGAGTTAAAGTTGAAGACTTTGGACGGTTCTGACTTGCTTACCTGAATAGTTACCCAGGAAATGTTAAACAAGAAAAACCTGGTCTAACACCTGGGTAAGTATAAATCTGACCCCCAACCCCCCAAGTCACTCACACTGACTCCCCACAACTACTCCCCTGACCTCGCCAACTATCCCCTTACCCCCTGACTACTCCCTGACTACCCAACCAACACCCCCTACACAACCTGTCTAGCAACTACTACCAGATTCCTCACAATCATCCCACCAACTCCCCAACCTGACCTGATTAGTCCCCACTACCCGACCACCCTGATCCGACCCCACCAACCCAACTACCCCCATGACCCAACATGACTAGCCTCCAACCTGACCTGACTAGCCCCGACTACACCCTACCTCCCTCACTCACCTACTACCCTACCCACCTGCTACCCTGCCACCATACCCACCCTGTCACCCTATCCCCTTACCCACCCACTAAAATGGGGTTTCCAATCCTGATTGGAAGATCTGGGCCATTATTTCAAAAACAAAACAAAAACACTCTCATTGATAAAAACCCATTCACTACATTTAACTTTCTTTAATCCCTTATAAAAATAAACATTGAAATTTGTAGTCCCACTTCAAAGAGTCTATGACCATTTGGAGCTGTCAATCAAACTGGAGGCACTCTACTGTGATAATGGATTGTTGTGAAATCAATTATGCACCACTAATACAGTTATGATAGTCCTCAGGCTGATGCCAATAGAATGAAATAGCAATCACTGCTTTTTTAAATACCTGCAGTTTTCAAACATTTAAAGGGCAGAAGTTGTAAATGCCTTGACAGCTTGACAGTTCCAATGAACTTGACAGTTCCAATGAGTTTATGCACTTTTTATGCACATTCGTGTATATTTTTAACAATCCCAAAGGGAAACCTACCTCTCCCAAAGGGCATCTGACCTCCCCAAAAAGTGTCCTGGGATTATCTCTCCAAAAGGTAAGGGTACCTTACCTCTCCACCTATCCAAGCAACTCCACAAAGTTTAGATCTGCCGTTACCAGATCAAATCTGCAAACATTGTGTTTTCCACTCCTAGATGACAAAAGTCTGATATGACTGGAGGCAGCTATTGTTTTATATGGGCAGCTACCTCCATGAACCACAGATGTGCAATTTGGAATCCACCCCCATTCCCTCTTACCCACCCCTGCACCACGAAAATGGGGTGTTCGGGAGCGGGACTTTGAACCTGGGCTTCAAGACATTTCATAATAACAGAAAGGCTCTCCGCCTTTACGAAAATTCAGGCTATAATATGGGCATTTATAGACATTCATCTACATCATTAAGTGCTGTATTTCACATCAATTTTAGAATGCAACTTAGAGATGTTTGCTTCAGAATCAATAGCTAAAATCTTCCAAGTAAGCAGCCAGTTTTTGATCCAGATTTCAGCCAAGGGTCTCCAAGATGGAATATTCCAGAGGCTGAATTGCTGACTGCCACGGTATGTTGTTCCATTATTGATTACAAAACGCCCTTAAAGAATGCCTAAGGATGACCTTTGCAAATAAAATAGCATAGGGTATTTTGGGAATAGACCATTCGGCCAAACAAGCCTGGATATTTTGGTTGATCTCAACAACATCTTTCTCCTTCTCATATTATGTTCAGTTTACAGTTTCTCTAGTTTGACATCATTTTTTAACCCATTTATATTGTTTGCAGCAGTGATCTTTTCTAATAACTTATTACATATGTATGCCTCCTGCCATTTGTCTGCAATAGTTCTTTGTCATCTCAAAGACTTGTTTATTGTGCAACCAGAACAATCCCTAGTTAACCTTTGCATTTTATTTAGATTCCTTTGGCCTTGTACCATCATTTCCCCATACCACACCTTAAGGCCAGTAGAATATATTGTGGTGGCAAGTATTCTACATACATTGAACTTGACAGTAGTAGAGAAAAGCAGAAAAGTATCCACATGAGGCTTCTTGCGCATGGCTATAATCACCCTGGTCATAGAGCAATGTCTCCATACGCATTCATGTATCTCTGATCCCCCACAATGTCCTTTATCTGGAATGGATGGAGTGGGGATGCCATGTCTAGATGGAGGCCAGGTGAAGTACTTGGCACTTACCTGCTGTCTTTGAGATGGAGGGGAGCCTGTAAATGGCATGACACTTAATGTATCACTTCAATTAATTCACACATCCACTGAGGCATCGATGATGCAGGCAGCAGGCAACCCTGCCTTGGTAATGGCTCCCATCCAAATGAGGAGAAGGAGGGCCTGTTGCCGGTTGACAGAGGGCCATGAGGGGCAAGAGCCCGAGCAGCAAGAGGCAACGGGCCCCTATGAGGCCAAGAGGCTGGCGAATGTGGACCACTGTGATGGTGAGCATTGGCCTGACCATGGATGTATTGCTGGCAGTGCTTTTATCCAGAGATGAACATGAGGTAATGCCAGAGGTGCCATCAAAAGTCCTGGGATGTGGTTGCTCACATATGTGAGCTTTTCCAGTATGAACTGCAGCTGCAATGTTTCTGGAGGGGTAATGTAGAGCCCCTGGCCTGCAATGGGTGAATCTCTGTCCAGGTGCCATTTAAAATGGCTCCAGGACCTTCAACCTCATGATGTAATTGCAGCATGGACGACTTCCTTCCTTCCCCCCCACAAGATTCGCTGTGCTTCTCCCTGTTGCTCAATTAATGAGCTGAAAAGAGGAAGATCGGACGTGTTCACCCGCCCTGCCGCCCAGATTTAGGGCGGAATTTTCCGAGCCCGCTGACATTGGGCATGTTCGGCGGCGTGAGCAAATAGTATGGTGAGAAGACCAGAAAACGATTTCACGATGTCATGAAACCAGTTTGCAATCGTCTGCTCTGCCCGTTAATGATGGGCTACGTTTCCCGCCATAAGATGTCAGGAACCTCATTGTAATACATCTACATATCATTATAAGCCCATCCCACCAGAATCATCCCTCCCGCACTGGATCATCTGAGCAGATCGACGGGAAAACACGCTGGTGCAGAACACCTTATGATAAGTGTGACGTGCGGAAGTTGGGACTCACAGTCAGGGCCTTGCTCACATCGTCGACATCTGAGGAGAGAAGATGCTGGAGTCCAACAGCAACAGGACCCTGGAGGAACACCTATGGCATTCTGGGTAGTCATGGCTCCGCCACGAAGAAGCTCATAGAAGTTGGAAAATCACTGTTGAGGGTCTGCTCACAACAGATGATCATCAAGGGGTTGAAGAGGAAGGTCCAGCTGTGTTTGGGAGAGGAAGGTGTACCAGGGGAGGTGGGAGCAGAAGATCTAGGATCAACAGGGAGAGGAAGGTGGGGTGGGGGGTGGTGGGATGAGATGGGGGGGCAATGAATGTGTCTGGTGGGGGGGGGGGGTGAGGTTGGGGGGAATGAAGGTGTTGGGGGGGTGAAGTTGGGAGGAAGAAGGTGTTGGGGGGGAAGTTGGGGTAGTGGGAGTACAGGACAGGAGGGGGTAAAGGGATGAAGACAGCAACTGGGGAGGTAGGTGTAAGGGGGGAGCAAGATTTAAGGAATGGAGTTTGGAGGTGGGAAGGAGTCCGGGACATGGAGGAGGGAGTCCAGGAGGGGGAGGAAGAAGTCTGGCAGGGGAGGGAGGAGTAATGGTGGATGAAGGAGTCAGGAAAGGGAAAGGACAAAGGGGAGAGAGGAGTCCGGGGAGGGGAGGTGGTTGGTGGGGGGGGGTTTCCAGGGATGGGGGGAGGGAGCTCCAAGAGGGTAAAAAGTTCCAAGACGGGAAGGAGTCTGGTGGGGTGGATATCCAGGTGAACGTGCAAGGAAGGGCTCTGTTGAGCCTATGTCTGCCTCCTGAGGTGCAAACTGAAGATGGGCATGGCAAGAGGGAATGGTGAGAATGACCCAGGATAGAGTGAGGTGGGAGGGTTAGGGTGTGATGATATTGGTAGAAAGAACGGCGAGGATGGTTGCATTAAACTCAAAGGCAGACACCGACCCTGGGGGTGGGAAGGAGAAAGTCGGGAAGGTTAATGTGAATGGGGATGGGATTTTCGGGAAGGAAGGGAACATGCACATTCACCAGGACATCCCCGAAATAAATGGGTGACTGGGGACGTGGAAAGGACGGGGAACACAAGAAATACTGTAGCACCACCATGCTGGCTAAATTGAAAGTGAAACAAGAGTTGTGGTGGGCGAGATCAGTTGCTGTATGGGAGTGTGATCAGTGAGTGGGCAGAGATGCAGGTCAGCTCAGATGGACAACTGAAAGTGAACCCTGCAGGCAGCATTGAAAATGCTCAGGACAGTGAGATGAGTATGATCCGCGTGCTTGTACGAGGCTCTGAAAGGCCCTTCCACACATACATTCCTCCCTCCAGAATCACTCATGGTCCGAATGCATGCAGCAGAAATGCTAGTTGGGGTAGGGGGGGTGATTGGGGATGTAGCGGGCAGACTTGTGGAGCCTGTCAATGAAGCTGAAAGACACCATTACACATTATTCAGTGAAAGTGAATATATTTTCAGATTATAAAGTGACAAAATGTGTTCACCTGTGCAACCAATTGTGATCAGAATTTCTTAACTTTTGAACACCTTGGACTTCTAGATGCTGCCCTAACATCTGAAGCAGGAGTGGAGACAGCCTGTGCAATGGTAGGCACTGTTGCCTCTGATGACTTTGGCATGGGTCCTCTCGAGAGCTCAGGCTTTGGGGGCTGTTGCTTGCTTTAGCTGTCATCCTGTGGGCCAGCTGCTCCCTCTGCAGTGACAGAGGACAAGGTTGAGGGGATCCTCAAGGAGGTTGAGGCCATGGCTATAGACCTACTGCTGGAAAATAGGGTTAGGATAGTTAGGTACTTGTTTGACTGGTACAGACTTGATGGGCCAAAGGGCCTTTTACTGTGCTGTAGACCTCTATACTGCAGGAACTCACCCATGATTACTGCGATAGAGAGCAGGCCTACGCGCATCTCCGCATTCTGATGGACCAGGGTCTCCATGCTATTCCTCTTCCTCCCCATGAAGACCTCCATATGAGCAAATGTGGGCACCACTTCATCAGCGAGCAGGCAGCTGCACCCCTCTAACTCACGTGCTACTCTCTTGAGGGCTTCCAACAGCTCTGCATGATGCTCCCTTCTGACTCTCCTGGATGAATTGGAAGGCCCAATCCAGAGGCCCAATATCTGACTTGGACCTCCACAGAAGCCTCTTCCCCAGCAGTGCTCCAAGTACCAGGGAGCTCAGCTGAACCTGCTTCTCTCTGCTGCAGACGTATGTCCGTGCAGTGACCACCAAATTGTGAACTTGAGCCTGCTCTAGATCTAGGTCCCACCGAGGTGTGTGTCTCTGCACTGGTGCAGGGTGTGGGTAAGCACTGTGACAGATCTTCCAGGCTGCTTATTTCCAGCTCTTCAATGGAGGAGGTGTCCTCTTGGCTGGAGGTGAGGACCTGGATGGAGCTGAAGGATTGGCTGGCTGAGGGTGTCAGTCGCTTGGCAGAGCTCCCTGTGAACCAAAGTGGAGATAATTAGTTCATGGCAGCAGAGTCAAAAGCAGGAGAGAGAGAGAGAGTACTCACAGTTGCATTAAAGGAGGGATAATGTGGTGCAGGATCCTCACGAGGGTGTTTGCTGCCGACCTCACTGTCACCGCAGGCACGGTCCATGTCCCCACCAGCCAGCGCGATGGCACACTCCTCAAAGTGAGTGAGGAACCTAATGTGGGCCACTCCACCCCAGGTCTCCCTGCTATTGTGAGCCAGCTTCACCTGCATGAAAGCAGATAGAGAGAGTGAGCAGGACAAATGGCACTGCATGGAATGTTTGTGTGGTGAGTGAAGACATGGACGGATGAGGGCACGAGCGCGATAGGATATGTGGCTGATGAAAATGAGGGTGTGTGTGAGAGTTAGTGGTGTTGTCCCCTGAGGTAAGAGATCCCTGTGGATGTGTGATAGGTTTGTGATTGTGTGAGCTGAGAGTGATGAGAAGAGTGAATTACCCTGGCAGAACGATGAGACCATTCATCCTCTTGTGGCACTGGGCGGCTGTCCTCTTTTGCAGGGTAGTGGTGTTGACCACCACTGCCACCGCCCCCCACGCTGAATTAATAATGTTACTGCCCATCCTATGGCAGAGCGGGAATAGAGGGCATCACCGTGAGCCTTCACTGCATCCAAAAGACATTCAAGGGACTCATCATTAAACCAGGGGGCTGCAGTCTTCTTGCCTTTCAGGGCCATGTCTTCTTTGCAGCAGTCATGGGCTGAAAGCACTGAGGTGTGTGTGTGCGGCTGCACTTTAAATATAGCGCCTGGCATGATGAAGCAATGAGGTGTTAGCGAAACAGCGTGTTTTCCAGGAATACATAATTATTGAGGCAGGATTGGGACAATACGATGTGAAAAGCTGTCATTGCGGCCAGCGGGTAAAACATCCATTTTTCCCACCTGCTACCGCACTTAGTGCAAGTCTGGGATGATTCCACCCTTAGTCTCCAGAAAGGAAAATTCCATCCATACTTTTTACACTTTGAATTAACTGTTTTTAATTGCTATGGTTTTCTAGTTCTCCATGCTAATTATTCTCCACATTTTTTCAGTATTTGTCAGAAATTAAAGTCAATTGCCCAAAAAGGCCATTTGGCACATTGATATTTGTCTTTATATTCTAGCTGTCCCAGCCTAGTATCCAGCTGTGCTTTGAGCACTCTTAAAGTTAGTCTTACATTTTTGTTTGCATGTGGTCTGACCAATTGCATAAGCAATCTAAATACTGTTTGCATAATTTAAGTGCCTATCTGACTTAGGCCATTATTCCATTCCTCTCCTGTTCTAATATGCAGTATGAGATCTGGGCCTCCCACTTACACCTGGCTGGCCACCAGTTTTCTGCTGATTTATCTCACCTTCTGTTTTTTATTTCTAACCAAGCTTGCATAATGTTTGTGGATAGGTTTAGCTACATACTGTTTTACAGGTAATTGAATGGATAAAGTGGGGTTAGGATTCTATCTGATTATCAGTTAGTCAGTAGATTCCTTAGTGCATGTTTTATTAATAAAGCTATCAACTTAACATTGAAAACTCTGCTAATGTCACCAAGTAGGTTTTAATTTTGCACTGCGCTAGACTTTATACTAACAGCATTAGGTAATCTTTAGTTTAGTCTCTAGAGATTAAGAAAATAATAATCAATAGGTGCATTGCAATGGGTCAATAACAAAGGGCTTTAGTAGTGCACAGTAAAGCTTTCTAGTTTAAATTGAATTTTGAGTGATATAAGATGATGAAAACATAAAAATAGAATCAAAAGTGGAAAATTAAATACACAGTTTAAAACAGAATCAAAAACCCGAAGTAAAGAATTCTTGAGGAGGTAAGGCATAATAATACTTGGTTTTTCCAGATGAAAAAATATTTATGGAGCTATTTAACAATCAATGTGTTGGGTGCACAACTTGTTAACTGTGTCCAATACATTCCATTTTTTTCTTTACCATAAGTAAAAATCAGCTTTTTGAAATTGTAATTCATAACGCACTAATCCTGCAGCTGTAGTGTTTTAAACATTATACTGGATGGAGCCTTTAACTGAAGTTTCATTTTCAGGCAGTGAGGGACTCAATTCAACCTTTAAAATCAGTGTGAGTATACCAGGGTTTCACCATGTTGTTAATTTGACAGTTTTAACATGGTGTGATGTTTATAACAATTTAATGATGTAGGATTGTTTTGACATTTCTGCTTATCCACTGTCAGTAAAAGCATCTCATCCTTTGGAGAAGAGGCTAAACTGAGCTTCAGCTGTCTATTCAGGGCGATGTTGAAGATCCCAAGCGACTATTCTGCTATCTTGGCCAACAGTCCTTCCTTGGCCAAAATCTCCAGCATAACTGGTTGTTCATCTCATTGCAGTTTATGGCATGCTGATAAAGAACAGCTACTACTTTTGCCTACGTTATAGCCATGACTTTAAAAGTAGTTAAGTGAAAATTTTTCAGATGTTTTTACTTGATAAGGTGCTATATAAATGCAAGTAATTTGTTTTACAAATCTCATCCCCAGTTTAAGCAGGGTCGGCCAAGTGAAGCTTGCAGGTGCTCAAAGCTGCTGTATAATTAAGTATCAGCAGGTGTGCTTGTAGCAAACTGGTATAGCATGGTGTCTGCTTCCTTGCCCCTGGCCTGATATATTCCAGAGATTGGACAAAATTCCTCTGAACTGAAAAAGCCAATGATGAACAGCAAGATGGCCTATGACTTGAGTTCACAATGTCTGGAATGTACAGTGAGGCAACTTACTGTTAAACTGCTAATGTATCTGATCTGTAAGCATTTATTGAGTTTGTATAATGCTTTAATCCTCGTCTATGCTTGTCGGTAGTAGAGTCAATTGGCATATAATATTTCAAGAAATCAGTTGGGTGAACAGTGGCATGATTCCTTTTTGGTGCAAACATCGTTGGTGCTCATTATGCCAACTACAACTGAAAGTGAAAATCAATTTCTGAAATGTGGGTGAGAGAAAATGATAGACACACAAGGAATGAAATATATAAAATAATATTAATGGAGACTGATCATGTCAAATTGGAGACTTATAGATTAGTTATTGGTGTGCCTTTACTTCTTACTGTACATTTAAAACCTAGGTAAAGTAATACCAAAAAATGTGATGCTACAGAGCCCTTATTTTAAACAATTCATTTTTTTTCACTTTTTCTGTCCCTCGTTGGGTAAGTGCTTATTGTGCTGCTTCATTTAAAGTCTGTTAGTGCTGCAGATTTGATCCTCCTCCTCACTGACATTTCCTATTGAGTGCACCACTCTTCTAACAGCTGTTGTATAATGGGACTGTCAGGGATTTCTAGTTGGCCTTTTAAAATCAAATCTATATTATTTGAAAGAGGCTTTTTATTTCTCGCTTATGGGCAATGACTCATCAGAAAGTATCAGGTGCTTGCCATCTCTCATATTTTGTTTTAATTTTTTTTTGTTTATTACATGGGTGTTATGTACAAAACACTTTTCCCAGTTGTGATGGAGATAATTTTTTTATTTGAATAAAGAAACCAATATGTATCTTCCGTTTCGGCAACATTCAATCACTATGAAGATTAGAGGAATCAAAACGAAAGTATTCACTTGGGAAAAACCAATCTTCTGACATTGTTATCAGAGTGATTGATCCATTTTAAAATGCTTATGAAGATTTCCACTATTTCTGTCCTGATTCAACTGAGTTGTTGCTGCTCCTGTCCATCACAATCTCAGGGCGGAATTTTCTCAGAATTGCACTAAGTGTGGTAGTGGGCAGGTAAAATGGAGACCCGCTGAATAAAATGGTGGGTTTTCACTCCGTATCATCCCAAGCCCGCCTCATTATTTATTCACTCCCGAGAAACACACCGTTTCCAGGCTGGCGAGGTCTCATTCGCCTGCCTGCATCACCTGGCTCTTGCATCCCACCAGCCGCCATCTTTAAAAGGCAGCCACCAGCAAAGCACTCATTGCCACCAGCTCACCACCACTGCCTGAGAGATATGGCCATCAAAGGAAAAAAGACTGCAGCCCCCAGCTTCAACAACTGGTCCCTCAAGCAACTGCTGGATGCCGGGGAGGCCCACCAGGATGTGCTCTACCTCTGCTCTGGCCGCAGGATGGGCAGCAATGTCACCAACCCAGCTTGGGAGGCGGTGGCAGTGGTGGTCAGCGCGAACGCCCTGCAGAGGAGGACAGCCACCCAGTGCCGCAAAAGGATGAATGATCTCCTCCGTTCCACCCAGGGTAACCCACTGTTTTCATCACTCTCAGCTCACACACTCATAAACCCATCACACATCCACAGGGCCCTCACTCACTGCCAGTTCAAGGGACATCACCATCCACACTTTCACACACACCATCATTGTCCTCATCCTGCCCATGGGACCACTTACTACCCACACAGGCCAGGCATACTTATCATCTGACCCAGCAGGCGCCCTGATACACTCTCCCCATCTTTATCCATGAAGGACAAACTGGCTCACAACAGGAGGGAAAGGTTGCAGACAGGTGGAGGGATGCGGAGATCAAAGTTCTGACAGAATTCGAAAACAGTGCCATCCAGCTGGCTGATGATAATCAGGACTGGTCCTGTCCTGACGGTGAGATCAGCACTGCTCTACCGAGTGAGGATCCAGTAGTGTAACATCCATCAGACAACTATGCTGTTAGTGGTGTGTCCTCTTTTACAGGCCACTGCCATGCACTAATTATCTCTTCTTACTTTTGCAGGCACATCCGCCAAACAGCCGACAGAGTCCATGACCCAGACCCTCCAAGCAAGCTCCGAAGAAACGTCTGAAGAGGAATCTGGAGGTACCCGCCCTGAAGATCCGTCACAGCGCTCACCCACACCCTCCACCAGCACAGAGACACACAACTCAGTGGGAGCTAGGTTTAAAGTAGCCTCGGGATCACAATCTGGTGAGCACATCGCACTTTCTGATCCACAGCAGGCAGAGGCAGGGACTTCCCAGATCCCCGGTACTTGGAGAACTGCTGGAGGCCAGAACATTGCTGAGTCTGAGTCAGATGGCGAGACACTGGACTCGGTCATGTCACAATTCCTGGAGCTGCAAAAGCAAGCTCGGGAACATCAGGAAGTGATGCCCACTGCACTCCTCAGATTGCAAGGCACGATAGAGGATTCCATCTGTCTTCAGGCTGAGGTGATAGTGCCTGCATTGCAATGCACCAAGGTCAACGCTGGCAGGATGGCGGCTGCCATGAAGACGTTGGTGCAGGATGTCACTCCTGCACTGCTGCGCAGGCCTAGCTCCATCGCTGATGCCATAGTTTGCCTCCAGCAGTGGTACACAAGAGGGGTGCTGGACAATTCGATCTCACTCCAGCTACCCCTGAGTCAGCCAGGGGCCCTTGGGCACTCATAGGGAGGAGGATCAGCAGGTGCATGCTCCGGGGCCATCCACCCATGTCACCCTGAGAGTGATCGGCCTATCCGAATACCTGCTTCCTGTGACCTCCGCAGCTCCAGCTTCACAGGCTGAGGAGGGTGCCACTGCCATACAGCAGGACCCTGAAAGCAGGCCAGGGCCCACCAAGTCTCGGCCCTCCAGATGACGCCCGCTAAAGTCATCACAAACAGGGCGTCACAGTCAGCAGGCTGCCTCCACCTCTGCTGTGGATGTCCGGGGAGCACCATGACGTAGCGGCAGGGTTAGGAAAGTTAGTAAAATTAAACTAAATAAACAAAATCAGGTACAAAATAAACACAGCCCCTAAATTAGGGAACTGTAAAGCCAAAGACAAGTTTTAAAGGAAACCTACAAACATCAGATCAAAATGTGGTTAAGAGGGTCAATAAAGCACCCCAGTCCCCACGGTGCCCACCAGACATGGAAGGCCTCGACAGTGCCGGCAGACACTGCGTGCTCCCTCTCCAGGGACACCTGGCCGTGAACCTAGCCGCGGAAGAGGGGCAGACAGTTGGGTCAGACGATCCCTCAATCGCCCACTGCCTGGACCTGTTAATGGCCAACTTGGCCAGACCCAGGAGCAGGTTCACGAGGAGGTCCTCCTCCCTCCCAGCTCCCCTCTGCACCAGGTGCCTGTAGATCAGGAGCTGAAATGCAAACAAAACATCAATAAAAGGTTTTTTAAATACCTGAAAAGTGAGTGCAGCCTAGAACATCCTATGTAAACGGACTCCACAAGGCCACAAAAGGCACAGGTCTCTTGGGAGTCCACGAGCCAACACATCCTGCAGTTGTAGGGGACTGCTGCATGCAACACCCTCCACCCCAGGTCCCTGATGGAAAGTGGGAGGACACCTCCGTAGAGGGCCTCCCAGCAGGGACGTCCGCTGTCGGACGGCAACAAGGCTCGCCAGGGCGTGTCCAGGCGATGGGCGAGGGCAAGGAAGTGAAGGATGTGCAGCAGCAGCCCATACAGGAAACCCCTCTGCGCTGTGCTAAAGGACATGGAGAGTATTTCCACGAGGCGGCTCAGGTTGCAGGACATGGGCTCCCGAGGGAGGGTTCGGGGCTTGGGGCCAATGAGGAATTCTGTCCGAACAGGAGTACGCTTGGACAAAAGACCACTGCACAACTGCTGCACCTCAAGGCCCAGTATGACGTCGGGTCCAAGCATGATTGTCCTGAGGTGTTGAATGGCATTGGCATTGGCCGTGAGCCGGACGTGCGACGCGCCAACTCCTGTGGAAGTATCCTGCTCACTCCTCCGCCACCCAGCACATCCCCGATCCTGGTCACCCGAGCAACCATAGCTCTCCTCTCCACCAGCCACTGAAAGGGATGGACGGTCGGATTCCTGAGCAGCAGCTCTCTGATGATAGCCACTACTCCTGATGAGGGAGAGCTGTGTCGTGAGGCAACCATGTTCCAGACTTTGATCAGGTCCTGGTAAAAGACGGGCAACGCCTGCAAGGAGCCAGGAAGGCCCCTCCGGTCTACAAACAGGAGCTGCACATCATAATTCAGGCCGTGCACCTGGCGGAAGAAATATGTCGCCAGGGCACTCCATCTCGGAGGAGACTTGACGTAAAGGTATCGCTGCAAGGTCTGAAGGCAGAAGGTCGCACCCGTAGGTAAAAGTAGTTGCACAGCCTGGCCACGGGTGTTGATCACTTGTACATATTGTTCACTATTGTCAATAAACTCCTAAGAATGTCACCCTGCTTGTGGCTCTTTGTTTTGATGAGCAGTGCTCTTGTCCCTCAGATGTGAAACTTTTCTGCGCAAGATAAAAGGCAGGTGTCTCGGTCCAGGGCCTTTTCCCTAAGCTTTGTGCAGCCTTCAGATCTCAGTGATGACCCAACCTCAAACTCCCTGGAAACATTACTGATGCCTGCACCTCGATAGTGCTGGCCATTGCTGCCAGAATGTAATGGGCAGGCGCCACAGAGTTCTCTCATTCTCTCTCTGTGCTCTCAGCACCTTTAAGGTGGGGCTGGCCCCCATCACACCAGTATCTGTGACCAGTAATGCTGTACACCAGCTCCTGAAGGGCTGAGGTGCTGAAGGTGGACACAGCAACAGACGCATCTAAGGTTTCATGTCTTTGTCTCTGAGATGGCCCTGATCATGGAGCGCAAGTGAGATGCCCTTGGCCAGACAGGAGTCAGATGTTCTCAGAGGCTATGCGAAGATCTATGGAGTGTCATCACTACATGTTGTCATCATCCTCCTGAGATCGAGTGACAATTAGGGCCTCCACTGCATCTCCATGACTGGAGCATTCTCACAGAGGGTATTGGCCCTGCAATAAGCCAGACTGGAGTCAAGCATTCACAACTGTGATGTGAGGATCTATGGGGACACCTCACTGCATGTCGTCATCATCCTTTTCAAATCTGGCAACCATGAGGGCCTCCTGATGGCTGTGGTCACTTTGACAGCCACTAGCAATGGATGCCCTCAATGTCCCCTTGGTGCTAAGTCCTGCAGTAAGTGGCAGATGTGAGCCACCAGGTCCCGAGACATGTGCCGTCATCAGCAACAGTGGTTCGCAGGAATGACAGGCGACATCTATAGACCCTGGGTCTCGCGAGGCGCCAACCACCACAGCTCGTTGCAGCTCCTGGGCAGCTGCCTCATCTCGCCGGTGCGAGGGGCTCATCCCCGTCGGCGTCCTCCACTTTGGAGGAGATGTGCAGATCTTCCATCTCCTCCTCAGCCAGCTCCTCACCCCGTTGCAGCACCAGGTTGTAAAGGGCGCAGCAGACAACGATGATGCGTGAGACCCTCTGTAAACTGTATTGCAGGGCTCCACCAGACTAGTCCTGGCACCGGAACTGCATCTTCAGCATCCCGATGGTCTGCTCCACCAAGTTGTGAGCTGCAGCATGAGCCTCATTATAGCGTCGCTCTGCTGCAGTCTGAGGCTGCCGCACGGGTGTCATCAGCCACAGCCTCTGCGGGTAGCCCTTGTCCCCAAGGAGCCAACCCTGCAGCCTCTGTGGAACCTGGAAGACTGCAGGGATCTGTGACTGACTGAGGATGTAGGCATCGTGTACATCCCTGGAAATTGTGCGCACATCTGCAGGATGCATTGCTGGTGGTCGCATACCAGCTGCACGTTCAGTGAGTGGACGCCCTTGCAGTTGAGGAAGTCCACCGAGACCTGAGCTCCACATGAGTGCAGTCAATTGCACCCTGCACCTGTGGGAATCCTGAGATCAGGGCAAATCCAATGGCCCTTGTATCCTGGCTGTCCCAGTCCCAGGCCAAATGCACAAAGTTGTGTGCCCTCATGGATGCATTTGTGGGTGGCAAATTGTGAAATCCTGCAGAGATCACCTGTGGAGCCCTGAAAGGAGCCACTCGCATAGAAATTGAGCGCTGTGGTCACTTTGACAGCCACTAGCAATGGATGCCCTCAATGTCCCCTTGGTGCTAAGTCCTGCAGTAAGTGGCAGACGTGAGCCACCAGGTCCCGAGACATGTGCCGTCATCAGCAACAGTGGTTCGCAGGAATGACAGGCGACATCTATAGACCCTGGGTCTCGCGAGGCGCCAACCACCACAGCTCGTTGCCGCTCCTGGGCAGCGTGTGTAGGAGCCCCTCCTGCCCCTTCTTCATGAGGTTGGTGCTCCTGCCTTTGCACGGCCAGGAGCCTCAGTCGCTCTCTCCTCAGTCTTTCACGGTCTCTGTCGGCCAACAGGCATACAGCTAGGTCACCGGGATCCATGATCCTGACGTGGTCCTCCTGAAGCATGAAAGAGAGAGAGACGCGGTTATCATGGCCGTACTTAACACCTTTTCTGACCCTGTGTGACCGCCCCTTAATGGGTCCCGGAGAGTGCTGGTCACCCCTCAGATGCCCAGAGATGTGTGTGCTGCATGGTTTCCCCTGCTAACCTGCGACATGGGGTCACTGGTCCAAACTAGGATGCTGAGATTGCAAGGGGCTGTGAGCACCTCCAGCAGTGACTGCTACATGGCCAGCATTGGCGAGGAGATTGTACAACATGTGCAGTACAACTGCTCCATGGTCCAATGAAGTGGTAGTGGACTCAAAGTCTGTGCCACTAGGGTGGGGGAAGGTATGGAGCACTTGGTGGCCCTTTCATGCCGCCACGTTGCTTGCATGGGAGGGCAGGCTAGGAGCCCAACTCCATTCACATCATTGTAGTTGTGCCTGATCAGTTGCAAAGGAATGGTCAGTTCATACAGGTGTCCCTAATGCTTGACCCACTTCCCTTGCTTTTTTAAAATTCATTCTTGGGATGTGGGCTTTGCTGGTTGGGCCAGCATTTATTGCCCATCCCTAGTTGCCCTTGAGAGGGTGGTGGTGAGCTGCCTTCTTGAACAGCTGAAGTTCAAGAATAGTATAGGTACACCCACAGTGCTGTTAGGAAGGGAGTTCCAAGATTTTGACCCAGCGACAGTGAAGGAACGGAGATATATTTCCAAGTCAGGATGGTGAGTGACTTGGAGGGGAACTTACAAGATGGTGTTCCCATCTATCTGCTGCCCTTGTCCTTCTAGATTGTTGTGTTTGGAAGGTGCTGTCTAAGGAGCCTTGGTGAATTCCTGCAGTGCATCTTGTAGATGGTACACACTGCTGCTACTGTGTGTTGGGGGTAGAGGGAGTGAATGCTTGTGGTGCCAATGAAGCTGGCTGTTTTGTCCTGGATGGTGTCAAGCTTCTTGAGTGTTGTGGGAGCTGCACTGATCCAGGCAAGTGCGGAGTATTCCTTCACACTTCTGACTTGGTGCCTTGTAGATGGTGGACAGGCTTTGAGGAACCAGAAGGTGACTTACCCATCACTATTCCTAGCCTCTGACCTGCTCTTGTAGCCACAGTACTTATATGGCTACTTCAGTTCAGTTTCTGGGCAATGGTAACCCCTAGGATGTTGATAGTGGGGGATTTGGTGATGGTTGGATTCTATCTTGTTGGAGATGGCCATTTCCTGACACTTGTGTGGTGCGATTGTTACTTGCTACTTATCAGCCCAAGCCTGGATATTGTCCAGGTCTTGCTGTATTTTGGCAGGACTGCTTCAGTATCTGAGGAGTTGCAAATGGTGCTGAACATCTTGCAATTATCAGCGAGCATCCCCACTTCTGATCTTATGATGGAAGGAGGTTCACTGATGAAGCAACTGAAGATGGTAGAGCCGAGGACGCTACCCTGAAGAATTCCTGCAGTGATGCACTGGAGCTGAGATAACTGGCCTCCATCAACCACAATCATCTTCCCTTGTGCTAGGTATGACTCCAACCAGTGGAGTGTTTTCACCCGATTCCCATTGACTCCAGCTTTCTAGGGCTCCTTGATGCCACACTCGGTCAAATGCTGGCTAAAGTGAATTGAGAAACTAGGTTAAAAGGTAGGACACTAGAGATGCAGTGACAGACTTTTAAACAGATATTTAATAACTCTGCAAAGATTTATCCAGTGAGAAAGACTCTTTGAGAAGGATGCATTATCTGTGGTTAAATAAGGAAATTAAGATTGTATCAAATTGAAAGAAACACTGTACAAATCTGCAAAGATTAGTGCTAAATCAGAAGATTGGTTAGATATTAAAAACCAGCAAAGAATGACTAAAAAAATGAATGAGAGAGCCGAGAATGAGAGACAGATAGCTAGTAATATATAACACCGATCATAAGAGTTTCTACAAGTATTTAAATAGGAAGAGTGATTAAAGCTAATGTTGGTCCTCTAGAGAGTGAGTCTGGGGAATTGATCATGGCAAACAATGAAATGACAGAGACATTGAACAGGTATTTTGTGTCTGTTTCCATTGTAGAAGACTTAGAAAACTTCCCAAAGATACTCAAAAATCAAGAGGTGAAAGGGTGGGAGGAACTTAAAACAAGGGAAAAGGCCCTGGGAACACTATTAGACCTAAAGGCTCACAAGTCCCCAAGACCAGATAGCCTGCATCCACGGGTCCCAAAGTAAGTGGCTGCAGAGATTATAATCTTCCAAAATTCATTAGATTGAGGAAGGATCCTAGTGGATTGGAAAATAGCAAATGTGACAGCTTTATTCAAGGAAGGGAGAGACAGAAAACAGGAAACTACAGGCATTAGCATATATCGGTCATAGGGAAATTGCTAGAATCCATTATTAAGGAGGTTATAGCAGGATACTTGGAAATTCGTAATAGAATCAGGCAGAGTCAACATGGTTTTGTGAAAGGGAAATTGTACTTAACTAATTTGTTAGTGCTTTTTGAGGAAGCAACAAGCAAGGAGGATAAAGGGGAACCTGTAGATGTGGTGTAATTGTACTTCCAAAAGTCATTTGATAAGGTGCCACATCAAAAGTTATTACACAAAATAAGAGCTCATGATGTAGGGAGCAACATATCAGCATGGATAAAGGATTGATTAGCTAACAGGAAGCAGAGAGTAGGGATAAATGGGTATTTTCAGGTTGGCAACTTGTAACTAGTGGAGTGCCACAGGGTTCAGTGATGGGGCCTCAACTATTTCCAATCTACGTTAATGACGTGAGTGAAGGAACAGAATATATGGTAGCTAAGTTTGCTGATGACACCAAGATAGGTAGGAAAATAAGTTGTCAAGAGGAGGTAGAGAGTCTACAAAGGGATTTGGATAGCTTGTGTTTGGACAAAAAATTGGCAGATGGAGTATCGTGTGGGAAAATGTGAACTTTCACATGTTGGCAGGAAGAATAGAAAAGCAGTATAGTATTTAAATGGAGGGAGTTTGCAGAACTCGGTGGTACAGAGGGATCCGAGTGTCCTGGTACGTGAATCACAAAAAGTTAGTATGCAGGTATGGCAAATGATTAGGAAGGAAAATGGAATATAAAAGTAGGAAAGTTTTACTGAGGCTGTGCAGGTCTTTGGTGAGACCACATCTGGAAAACTGTATACAGTTTTGGTGCCCTTATTTGAAAAAGAATATAAGTGCATCAGAAACAGTTCAGAAAGGTTCACTCGACTCTCCTGGGGTGAGGGAGTTATCTTATGAAGAAAGGTTGAACAGGTTGGGCCTATATCCATTGGAGTTTAGATGAATGAGAGGTGATCTTATTGAAACATAGAAGACCCTGAGGTGATAGAATGGAAACCAGGAGGATGAGGGATAGTTTAAGAATAAGAGGTCTCCCTTTTAAGACTGAGATGTGGAGAAACTTTTTCTCTCAGAGGGTCACAAGTCTGTGGAATTCTCTTCCTCTGAAAGCAGTGTAGGGTCATTGAATTTATTTAAGGCTAAGTTAGATACATTCTTGAGAGGCTCCGAAGTTAAGGGCTATGGGCGGCAGACAGGAAAATGAACAACCAGATCAGCCACGATCTTTTTAAAATGGTGTTGGCTCAAAGGGCTGAATGGCCTACTCCTGCTCCTAAGTTCTATATTCCTATGTAATAAAGCAGGAAACGAAGCCATTATAAGTGATTCTTTACCAAAACTGATTGAGTGAAACCAGGTAAGGGCAGTCCCACCCAGCTAATTGAGAGTAGGTAGTTATTGGATTAGCCATGTCAAAAACAGCAGACAGGTCAAGAAGGATGTATAAACACACGAACAAGAAGCAATAGCTTTTCATGGTTGCAGTCACATAGGATGCCACTTTGAAAAGGGCCATTTCAGTACTTGCCTGGATTGAAGCATGGAGTTGTGGAAAAAAGTTCATGGATTTGAGAAGGATTTCAGAGAGGAAAGCAAGATTGAGGCAGGGTGATAGTTTGCAAGTGTAGTCTAAGCTAAGGGTGGGTTCTTTTGAGGGGGAATGATGATTGCATATTTGAAGGCCCAGGGACAGTATCCCTATTTCTTCTGTTTCCATGTTCTTATTGATACTAAGGAAATTAAGGGATATATAGATGGTGCGGGAAAATGGTTTTGAGGTTGAAGATCAGCCATGATTTATTGAATGGTGGAGTAGCATTGAAAGGCCAAGCAGCCTACTCCTCCTATTTTTTATGTTTTTGTGTATCTGAGGATAAGGAATTATTAATGTCAGCCAACATAGGTGTGTCTTCCCTGTTTTCCTGATACACAATGTTTACCCAATTCTGGCCACATTCCAGAGCTCTTGATGTATTCTCCTTTCTAACAGATATTTCTAACAGTTGATGTTCCACAGTTTTATAACAAGGTCATACAAACCCCCAGTAGCAGTTGTCTTCTTTCTCCTCAAAACAATTTCTCACCTTTCTGCTTTCACAGCTCCAATAGAATTTTCTATTCTCAACAAATACTTGGGCCAAGATTTTGCCCTCGTGGGGCAGCTCGGCAGGGGCGAGCAGGAGCGGCCGGGAAGCCAATTGCTGGCAATGATTGAGCCATGACTGTGATTTCACACTGTGCAGGCCACTTAAGGCCCGCCCAGTGTGAAATGCATGCTGCAGTGCTCAGTCTCTGTCGGGAAAAGAGAGTGAGCGCGCAAGTTGACACATGCACGCGAGTGCGCACAGGAAAAGCTTCCTGAGGCACAGAGTTGCTTCAGGGAGATGAAGATTTTTGAAAATTAAAAATAAAAAATTTATAAATGTTAAAAAACATGTCCCCTCATGTGACTCTATCACATGAGCAGGGACATTTTATTAATGAAATGTTACAATTTTTATTTAATTTTTGATTGCTGTTGGAAACCTCATCCTGCCCGTGGATGAGGTTTCCTAAAAAATCCAAAAGCCACTTGGCCTTCTCGCCTGCCTGCCAACCATAAGGTTGGACAGGCAGTGAAAAATTTAATTATAACTTTAATGGCCTTAAAGGGCTGTTAATTGTCAGCGAGCCCGCTGCTGACTCTCCCATGCATGCCCATCGACCGACATATTGCACAAGTGCGTAATGATGTCGGGACGCTTACCTGATGTCATCGCGCATCATTTTACACTCGTTCAGGTCATGCACAAACCTGTCTGACAAGTGAAAAATTCTGGCCTTGGTCTCTGCTCTTACAGCTGACTGACATGTTGTTAACTTGTTGTACTTCATCTATCAACCTCTCACACTGCATCACCTGAATATGTTATTGCTTCTGTTGGTATTCACCAAGAGAATATTTGAGCCACTTGAGCTTTAACTTTTTTCTATCAGCCCTTTTTGCTTTACTAACTGTTTGACAAGCTTTTACTGCTTCACTCAAATCAGCTCTAGTAATTTCCCTCAAAGGCCTTGTGGGGCTGCATTTAGATGATGATGGGTTCAAAAGTGATGCTCCAGCTATTCGATTATTGAAAAACCACCATGATAACTCCAGCTATTGTTTCAACAGCTTCTACCAGACCACTTATGATCCTGTTGACAGCTTATTACCACAAATAAGTTATCATTTGGATATTGCATTGACTCAAGACAAATCCTTACTGAGCATCATATGTGAGGTGAAAAACTGTGTGTGTGTGTGCTTTATGATGTTTTGGTGGATAAATGTAATGCATGAAGTGACACAGAACCATCAATTCCAGGAAGGAGTCATTTCATATTGTCAAATAGTGCTTTCTGTATTTTATACTCATCGTGTCCTATATGGTGTGGTTCTTATTTCAGTCATCCCATTATAAAGGTAGGGATATAATGAAGTGATTTTCCATGTGGATAGAAAAAAAATAAGAAGATAAACTCTCTGTTTGCTCATCCCCCAAGTTTCCCAGCAGCTGACAAAAGCAAAAGCCCAAGAGACCCATTACGTACTTGAGCCCACATTTGATGACTGATGCCATGGGTGGATCTCCAGAAAGTCAATTCATAATGTAAAGTTGATAAATTAAAATAATCTGGTCATTCAATTTTTTAACACTAAATTCCCACACTCCTATGTTATATACATTGCTTAAATTCACATTTTAATGCAAAAGATAACAATTATCAGGAAAATTTGCTATTATTCCTAATAAATAATCATAAACAGGATAGAGAATGCAAAGAACAAACTGTAAAAATGAACAATACATTTCTAATTTTCTTCTGTTATTTGACTTTAAGAATGAGAGTTAAGAACTTCAGTATTTCAGTCATTTTTCATACCAAATGCTATTCTGAAGGTTTTCCCCATGTAATGCATCAGGTTGCATGATGGACAAAATTGGCTAATGTTAGAATCATATCCCTCAAGGCTAAATTTTTCCTTTACAAAATGGAAGGACATGGCATGATCTAGGCATCTGATGCTAATCTGGTATTTTTATTAAAAGAAGGTAATAAGTTCACCTTGGAATTGTCAGCAAGCAGGCCTCTTCCAAGAAATCACCTGACCTCTTTTGAAACTTGAGGAAGATCTGGTTGTTTGTTTTGAACTGAATCACTTTAATTGATGGAGAAAAATACTGAAAAGGAAGGTTGGTAACTTGCTGGAAATCACATGGGTGAGAGAAAAAAAACTTAAGTTGTGAACCTACTTGTTTTGAAAGCAGTCTTGAGGGAAAAAGCTGAGGAAGGAAGGTTAGCCTAACTAGCTCCCTCTCTCTACCTTGCCTGCAAATGTATGTGGCTATCAACCTGTAGCCAGAGAACCCTCATCTGAGTGTAACTAGTCTGCATTTGGATCTGCAAAGCTGAGACCAGTTGATGAGAACTTCCAGACATCCACTGGGACCAGCGGCCCATCTTCACCTGTGGGAACTCCAAGTCAACAGCGTCAAGACCCTGCGGATTTTACCCTTTATTCCTCCAGAGCCCATCTCAACAGTGAGAATCTATCTGTTTGTCCTTTATTTGTCTGTGTGTGTGTCTGTGTTTGCACTAGGGAAATTCTTTAGAAAGAGAAGGTAGTTATACTTCATGATTATAACTGTGTGTTAACCAACACTTGCAACTAGTTAAAAGAAGTTTTGTTTTATAATAAACAATCGCTCTGAGTTCATTGAAAGAAGCCTGGTCAGAGTCTCTCCTGGGTACTAGAAGTATAGGTACACTATTTTGGTGAGAAAATTAAATTAGCAGGAGAGCCTGCAGAGTAGTGGGGCTTGATAAGTCATGCTCTCCTCCCATCCTGGTTGTAACACTAAGTAGATTTATATTCCTGAACTGCAGTTTTCCGAATAACTGTAGTAACATTGTCTGCTTATTTCTGTTAAAATGTTCACTTACTGTCCTATCTGTTTTGTGGTATGCGCAATAAAGATATCGTTAACTAATCACAACATACTGGCGACAATATGCTGTGTTCCAGCTAACAAAATTAATTCGGCCTCAAAGCTGTTTGTCAAAATCATGAAACTCTAACCCTCTAAATAAAACAAGTAAAAGCACAGAGTTTGGAAAGCAGTAGAATGAGCACTGCAGAGCAATGGTTTAAAGGATGGTTATAAAATGGACTCTACTGACTTTGCTGCAATAAAATATTTCGTACAACTATCGGACTAGAAGAATAGAAACAAGTGATGGTCCATCGCTACAGACAAGATTCACCAAGTCAGCTTTCTTGCAGAATGACACTTTTTATTCTGTGAGGCACTGGATACAATTACTAACTTTTCATTTGACTTCATATTTTATTCCACAAAGCTCTCTTGCCTGTGTAGATGATGAGCAAACTGTGCCACCTATGCCTTAACACCGGATAAGCAGGCATTTCCTCCAATGGGAAGACTTATCCAATTTTCTTCAATTGTCACCACCAACTCTATCCCTAGACAAGGATTCCTTCCTTTACCCTGGCCACTGTCTGAGGCTGAATCAGATTGCTTGTTACTTTCATCTTGGTAACATTTCTCATCTGCACCCCTGCGTCAGCTCATCTGCTGAAACACTCACCCATGCCTTTATCTGTGGACTCGACTTTTCCAATGCTCTCCTGGTGGGCTTGCCACCTTGCACCATCTATAAATTTAAGGTAATTTAAAACTCTGCCACCAGCACCCTAACTTGCACTAAGTCTCATTCACCCATCAGCAGAACTGATAAGTTATACCTATCAGGAAAGATTGAACAGGATGGATGCTTTTCATAGAATATTAGAGGTTTATGCCACAGAAGAAGGTAATTCAGCCTGTTGAGGTTGTGCTGTCTGAAAAAGAGCTATTGCCCCTCATCCAATTTCCTTGCACTTGGCCCATAGCTTTGTAGGCTCAAGTGCATATCCAAGTGATTTTTGAATATGATGAGGGTTTCTGCCCTTTTATGCTGTGCAATCCAGGCCCCACCGCCCTATGGTGAAACTAATTTCACTTCCACCCCAACCCCCCACTATCCTTTTACAATTACTTAAAATCTCTGTCTCCCAGTCCATTGACCCCTAACTAATGGAAATTGGTCCTTCCTTCCAATCTACCTAGGCCCCTCATAATTTTATACACCTCAATAAATCTCCCCTCAGCCTTGTCCATTCCAAAGAAAACAGCTGCCGCCTACCTAATCTTTTCTCAAATCTTAAATGTTCAAGTTCCGCAAACATCCTTGTAAATCTCTTCTGTACCCTCTCTGTGCAGTCTCACTCTCCCTGTACTATGGTGACTTGGCCACAGTACTCTAGCTGTGTTTTATAGACTAACTGGCATTTTATATATTTATAGCATAATCTCCCAGCAATTATATAGCCTTGGCTAATGAAGAAAATTATCCCATATGCCTTCTTAATCACATTATCTACCCAATCTGCTACCTTCGGGGATCTGTGAGCATGTACACCAATGTTTCCTCCTGTGGAGCATAAGCAGTGGCATAAACCTGTTACTTGAAATGGCCTGTTTCTATGCTGTGAATGCTTTATTATACCAACTGCTCAATTTTTCACTTCTTATTCTTGTTCCAAATCTGTCAATGCACTTCCCCTTCCTATCTCTGTAATATAATCCAGCTCTACAATGGTCTGAAATCTTTGCATTCCTCCAATTCTGGCCTCTTGGGCATCCATGATTTCCTTCACTTCAATATTGAAGGCCATGCCTTCAGCTGCCAGGCCTTAAACTCTGGAATTCCCTCCCTAAACCTCTTTGCCTCACTATCTCTGTTTTTTCCTTTAAGCACATTTTAAAACCTACCTCTTTTATGAAACCTTTGCTCATCTGTCCTAATATCTCCTTCCGGCTCATTGTCAAATTGTTTGATAATCACTTCTATGAAATGCTTTGGAATGCCTTACAATGTTGAAGGTGTATTTTTAAGTATAAGTTGTTGAGGTTACTCCTGACGTGTGGGATATGCCTCGCTGCCACTAAACATTAATACCTGTCAACCCAAATGGGATGAGAGTCACATGAAGGCTCAGGGGCACCAAGTTACAGCTTCCTAAATATTAAGTTTGAAATTTGTAAGTATACTATTGGATTTCTTGTGATATTGATTACATTAAGTCTCAAGATACACATTATTACGTGCCTCTCTTTTTATTGATCCTTGAGATGCGGGCATCACTGACTAGGCCAGCGTTTATTGTATGTCTCTGCGTTTCCCTGAGAAGATGATGGTGGATCTTCTTTTGAATCATTGCATTCTGTATGGTGAAGTGCTCCTAAAAGGGAGTTCTGGGATTTTGATCCAGTGATAGTGAAGATTTATGTCCAAGGCAAGATGGTGTTTCCATGCTGTTCATGTCCCTCTAGGTGGTGGAGATCATGGATTTGGGTGCTGCTGAAGAAACATTGGAGAGTTGCTACAGTCTGTCCTGCAAATAGTACACACTGCAGTCATGGGATGCTGATAGTGGAGCTAGTGGACATTTATATTAGCGGGTGAGGTGGCAGTCAAGTGGACTGTTGGTCCTGGATGATGATGAGTTTCTTGAGTGTTACTGCCACTCATCAATTCAAAGAAGTGGATCCTATTCCATCAGAGTGTTGACTTAGTTAGTTAGTCTTGTAGTTAGTAGGAAGGCTTTGGGGCTTTAGGAGGTGAGCCACTCGATGCAGAATATCCAGTCTAGTTGCCATGTTGTTTATGTGGCCAGTACAGTTAAGTTAATGGTTATCCCCATGATATTGATAATGTGGCCTTGGTGATGATATTGCCAGTAAATGTCAGAGAGAACTGGTTAGGGTCTCTTATGGAACCTTTGTGACATGAATTACTTGCTACTTATCAGCTCAAGCCTGGGTAGTCTAAGTCTTGTCACATGTGGGTATGGACTTTTTATTTATCTGGGGAGTGGTGAATGGTACTGATCACTGTGCAATCATCAATGAGCATCACCACTTCTGACCTTATGTTGAAATGAAGGTCATTGATGAAACAGCTGAAGACGGTTGGGCCTAGGTCACTCTCCTGAGGAACTCCTGCAGTGATATCCTAGGGCTGTGGTGATTGGCCTCCAACAACCACAACTATCCATGTAAAGGATGTAAGAGAGGGGTAGCACATCTCACAGGTGGGCTCACTGTATTTTTTGGAATGGCTCATCCTGTATTGGTCCTCGCATTCAGCCAGCTCTTACCTGTGGCTCCAAATAGCTGTTAGCATGCGAAAACAACCACGCTCTGGTAAACCACTTCAGCAGGTGGACCAAACCAGATGAGGGTAGCTGTCGGCTCCCTTACCCTCAGCAACTTAGAGATTTGTCTACCCTGGCACGTGAAGACTGATTCTGGCAGTCTGAGCAGATGAAACCAATCTAAGGCCTTGAAGGTGTGCCAGCACTGTCTTGGTCATCCATCGCATCTGGAGCTATCTCCAGCCTTCTAGACTCATCTTGCTACTGGACCTAGATAGGTCAGGACAAGAGAATGAGTCTCACAAAGTACAACTCTCCCAAACTATGACCCAATTCGTGTGTAAGTTATGTTCATCATCTTTCTATCATATGTAATCCATCATCTGTCTGTTACAAGTCCTGAGGCGACAGACGAGTGAATAGCAGCAGATATGGATTCACTGGGAGCTGTAGCCGTGAACCTGCATACAGGCAGCTTGGGGCCTCATGTCGTTTTTCACTGGAAGGAAGCAGAAGTGGAAATCGGCAACTTTTCAGGGCCACACAGCTCACCTCCCTAGTATGAAGAAGGGGCTAGAAAAGGCACCCTAAACAATGTCTGCTTCACCTCCCTGACCATTAAGCTGCAGCTGGCAGGGATCCCATCAAAATGGTCATAAGTCAATCTCAAAAAAGAACATAAAGGAGACACCAGTTACCATTAGTGCATGGAACATGCACACCCTCAAGGACAATGCCACAGCTGATAGATCTGAGAGAAGAACTGCTCTTATTGGTAGAAAGCTGGCTAGGCACAATATCCAGATTGCTGCCCACAGCTGGATTCATCTACCTGAGGAGGGTCAGCTCAATGAAATTGGTGTACGTTACACATTCTCTTACAGTGGCCATGGAAAAGAAGAATGGCATGAAACTGGCATAGGCTTTGCTGTCATGAACCATCTCATCAGGGTTTCTCAAGGGTGTTAATAAATGTCCAGTGCTTAAACTCCCCCTTCATGCCAACAGGCACTATTGCCTGCAACTATTCTATTCTCTGCCCTAGACATTTTTCATGCTGAACCTGACTGATCTAGGCATCTAATTCAAGCCCAAGCTAAGTTTTTGATCCCAAATCCTCCCCAGCAAAAAAACAACCTACTATCACTTCCATAATATTGCAGACCTCCACCCCTTATCTACCCATCTAATGGCATAGCAGTAATGTCAATGGGCTAGTAATCCAGAGGCCCAGGTTAATGCTCTGGGAACATGGGTTAAAATCCAACAACAGCAGCTGCATTTTAAATTAAATTAATAAAAAATTTAATTAATTAATAAATCTGGAATTGAAAGCTAGTCTCAGTAGTGGTGACCATGAAACCATCACTGATTGTTGTAAGAACCCAACTGGTTTACTTATATCCTTTAGGGAAGGAAATCTGCCGTCCTTTACCTAGTCTGGCCTACATGCGACTCGAGTCATAGCAACGTGATTGACTCTTTACTGCCCTCTGAAATGGCTTAGCAAGCCACTTTGTTCAAAGAATGGGCTTCAAATGTTAGCCTTGCCAGCAATGTCCACAGCCCATGAAAGAATTTTTTAAAAACCTGATGCTGAAACCTTCATGCCGTTATCACCTCCAGAAGCAATCTTTCCTCTGCTCACCTCAGCTGGCTTTCCATCCTGTTTCCTTGTAACCTCCAGCTCATGCAAAACTCTGCTGTCCATATCCTCTTCTACATAAAGTCCTGCTCAGCTATCAACCTTGTCCTTGCTGACCAAATTGGCTTTATCTTAAGTACTGCATCCTTAATCAAATTTTTGTTAATCCCTATTACTATTTTATTTTTGGCTTGATGTCAGTCTATTTCTGATTATGCCTGTGTGAAACACCTTTGAAGATTTTTCTTATTGATCGTAATATATAAATGTAGGTTGTTATTTCTTTGCATCTGATCAAGGATTAATTCATTATTCCCATTCGGCTGGTCTGTCATATACCCTCATGTCTCTTGATGAGGCAAAAGCATTCAACAGAGCCAATCCTGCACCAGGTATTTTGCTTAGAGCCATTCCCAAGTCTATATAAAAGAATGTAACCTGGCTGGACATGAAGCTAGTGTTTTCAGCTTACACTTGTGACATATTTCTGTTCATACAATGGGTGTGCAAGTTTCATTGGTGTTATAGATCATGTGCACTGGGTTTAAGCTGATTCTTGGCAGACTCCTTGCTTGTGAAGTTCAGACTATTCACCTGAACCATTTGCCACATATATGGGCAAGTCTACCTGAGTCCCATTGAATAATTCTGGCTAGCAAATTGCATGCAACTGGGGGAGAAAAACCCATCAGCTGATCAAGCTTGGTCTGTTTGATTTCCTACCTGGGAGGATCTGACCCTATGCTTTGACACCAGCTGGCACTCTGTATCTCTCTTAGGGTTTTCCATTAAATCCAATAGAAGTAAATTGACATATTCTAGGCCTACAGCAGGCTTTAGGTCTCTCAAGGTTACGTAACCTAGAAGGAGAGCAAACAGTAAGTTATCCTTGAGAGTTACTTTTTATCTCCAGATCTTGCAAATACATTAGTGCATTAGTACAAAAGACTTTTTAATCAGTAACCTTTCTTTGCTGATACCAATAAATTTTAATTTCCTTAGCGTTATATCAAAATGAGTCCCAGATTTTCTTTTTTTTTGAAAAATAGTCGCTGTTCCTAAACTTCTTCCCCGACTCAGATTTTCTTCAGCGTCAGCATTATTAATTGATGTCAGACATTTTTTCTATTATTCCTGTGGTATTTACAAAGCTTGCCTATTTTAGTACGCTATCATTTTGTATTTAGTTTACTTACTTTTATTTTTATTTTTATTTTTAGAGTTGAGCTCAGCTGTTCTTCCACACTATGAGGAGGTTGGCATATGTTTTAAGCAGTTGGAAGTTGAAACCAGTAAGGTGACTGGACAGTGGCCATCATTACATATCAACATGAATAACAAGGTAATTCATTACACTCTAACTTTAACAACTTTTATTGATTTCTTGCTGACTGTATATATCATTTGTCCTTAATCATTTGTTTCCTTGTAGGTAGTTTAGTATTGCCATACCTCAGTCGATCAACTAAGCAATTTATTCATGAGCTTCCTACACTCACTTGGGGACAGGGATGCACAATGATTGAGTTAGTCTTTATACTATAATTAGTCATGATTCATGCATAACAGTAATTAAACTGCACAAGTCTAAATTTTCAGAGAAGTGATTACATTTCTCAACAAATTTTGTTCCTGTTGTAGGCTTTGAGATTAAAATCATTGGAGATTAATAACACTTAAAACAACCTCGATACATTAAGTTGATGGACTGAGAAATAACAAATGGTTATTAATATAGGTAAATTTAAACTTATGACATATATGCAGAATGTCCATAAACAAAGAATTAAAGATTGCCAGCAACCACAGAACAAGGATGAATCAGTATTTGAGGCATGAAGCTTCTGGTGGAAGTTTAACATGGTGGCTTTAGTGTTGCTGATGAAATAGAGATAGTTCTGACTTATCCAGGAGTCTGACATCAATTTGACCTGGCATCTTCATGGAGTCAAAGGCAGGAATGGAGAGGCAGAGCCATGTGTCAGTTGTGTTTAATGGGAGCTGTTAATAATCTTACCAAGCTTCATCCTAGGTTTCAAAGCATACCAAAAGCAGCAAACATTGACTCCTACATTGGAATTGGTGAAAAAGGGACCATATCAATATAGAGCAGTGTCCTTCCTGCCATACACTATAGCCTGTATAAGCTTTATAAAGCTGTTACATTATCTCAGTCACAGTTACCAATCTTATTACCAATTTGACATCAGGTCTAATCAGTTGACCGTTGAAAGTCTAATTTTCATTGTTCAGAAATATTTCCAGTGCCCTTAAAAGCTAGAAAGTAAAATTCACCCACCTCTACAATTAAGGCTGCAAACCCTTCCTTTATGCATTGGTAATTATATATGACCAACACTCAAGACTTGAACATAACTGGGAAAGGCAGTGGAAGCTTGGGAATTCTCAACAAACTTGATGTGGTTCTTGCAAGTTTGTATTTTTACTTAATTCTTTCATGGGATGTGTGTGGTGCTGGCTCGGTCCGCACGTATTGCCCATCCCTATTTGCCCTTGAACTGAATGGACTACTGGGTCATTTCAGAGAGCAGTTAGCAGTCAACAACATTTCTGTGGGTCTGGAGTCACATGTAGGTCAGACCAGGTAAGGACAGCAGATTTCCTTCCCTGAAAGATAGCAGTGAACCAGATGGGTTTTTACAACAATCAATGATAGTTTCATGTTCACCATTACTGAGATTTCCTTTATATTTCAGATTTATTAATTGAATTTAAATTCCACCAGCTGATGTGGTGGGATTTAACCTATGCCAGGGCATTAGCCTGATCCCCCTGAATTACTCATCCCGTGCCATTATCACTACACCACCATTTCCCCCTGTGATAAATATAATGGTAAATTTACTGATCCCAGGAGCCATGTTATCAGGAAACACCAGATTGGAGATGAGTTTACAACACTATAACATCAGTTCTCTGTCAGCATTGCCCTCTCCCCACTAGATGGAACATCGAATTATTCAATTTAACGCTATTTAGCCATATTTTGCAGACCAGCTCTGATTGTTCCTGAATTCAGCTGTTCAACATCATGCAGGGCACTGGACTCAATGAGCTGTATTCCAGCCTTAAAGACATGAGACCAAGCTGGCTAGCTGCTACGGGATTAGGACTACAGTGGTGCCACAAGAATTTGCTGATGCTTAAATCAGGTTTTCATGTTAATTCCAAGGACAGAAGAGCTTCTACAACTGCTTCGCATAATATTGCATTGAACAAAGTAAAAGTCAACACAATTTTCAGAGTTTTCCTCCTGCATGTAGAGGTCTCCTGATACTATCACTATCTGGAACTTTCTACTTGTGTGTGCATAAATTTAAGCCCAAAGCATCATTAGGCTATGGAAATCCCTTGGGTACCACAGCATAACTTCTGTCTTTCTGTGTTTCCAGCAAGCACTGAGATCATTTGTTTGAAGCAGCTCTGGTTGTCCCTCATTCCATCCTTCCATGGAATCTACTATACAAAAAAACCAAGACTTATGGAACTCAAGTTTGCTTAATTATGATCTCCTGGATCCCTTTCGATTGCCTGAGGTGATCGGAGAAAAATCTTTCATTTCCCCACTCTTGCAATTGTTCTGTGTTTAAATCTGGTTTTTCATCTTTCCCAGGAGATTACATGGCTCTGAGTGATTAAGAATTGAATATGTTATGATACATAAGGTATAACAACAGTTTAGATGAACCAGTAGGTGTTTACCTACCTGTCATATTTTATGTTTGTAATTGTCAAAAAGAAGATCGAAAAGTGATAAATGCTAGCTAATTTAATATAAGCTATAGTTGCAATACTCTTCTACCAGTAGATATCCATTAAGGTGTGTGATTCAAATCAGCCATTCAATTGAAATTAAATCTCCTTTCCTCCTTTCTACTGAAAGAGTTTCTTGTCCTCAGTTGGCATGGTTATTAAATATTCCTGGTATTTGCGTGCTGTTCTTAATAGAAAGTATAACCAAAAATCCAACTAAATGATAAGCATCAGAATTCTCCTATATTTTATAAGTAATGTTAAAGTTAGCAAGTGGTTGCTTGTTCCTTACTGCTAATTTTCCTGCCAGCAATCCAGATTGTTACAATGGAGATGGTGGCCTGGCTTTTCATCCTTGAGGTTGGTAGTGGGAGGTGGGAAAATTCCTGGCTTGGCCCACTCACCTCAGGAGAAAGCGCCCGCCAAGGCAGGATCTTCATTGCTGGGTGCCAGGCATGGACTGGAGTCAGGCCAGCTGACCCAGGAGGAAGTGCGGAGGCAGCCACAGGGGCTGTCAGGTATCGATACAGTGTTAGGAAGAGTCATACTTACTCGAATGTTAGCTCTGTCTTTCTCACCACAGATGCTGTTAGACCTGCTGAGCTTTTCCAGCAAATTCTGTTTGTTTTGTAGAAGAATTGAACTATTACCTAGCAACAGGGGGCCAGAGAGGCAGGTCCCTCCCACAGACACACACACACAAGAAAAGAAACAGCAGTTGTTTCGGAAGCTGCTTGAGTTCAGTTGGTTCTGAAAGTTTCTGCCAGGCGAGACTGGAGCAAAGAGGACAGATAGTCAGTCCCAAGCTAAAGAAAACCCCAGAAATCCAGGGGAGTGGAACAAGGGAAATTCCAAAGAAGACTTTCTAGTCAAAGGAAGGACAGGAACTTGCAAAAAGGTCCTGTTAATGAAGTTAAGAGTGAGGGGCAGAGAGAAAGGTTCCAAGCTTCAGATTTAAAGAGACAAAAGCTGCAGAAAGCAGATTTAAAGCGAGAGCATCTTGCAAGACGCAAGAAGGCCCAAAGAGACAACTGAAGGTCTGTAACTCTTTGCTATGTGCATGTGAAACAGTGGAGTACTGTTGACCGCTGAGTTGGACAGAGAGAGAGCGCATGGAAGGCAGCTTGAATGCATATGGTGACCTAGGGAAGAGGAACATCAGAAAGAGAGTTTGAAACCCTGGAGATGAACCCTTGCAGAAGGCATCTGAAAGAAAACATTAGTTTGAGATCTTGAAGAGTGGAGATTGGAAACCCTCATGTGAAGGACAGAATGCATTGAGACTTGTTGATTCACAATGTGACAAGCATCTGGGGGAGTTGAGGAGAGATTCATAGCATCTGATTGAGGTGGCATCTGTCACTTGGTTTCAGAGTGTGGTGTGTCTGACCACTGGGTGCCTATTGGTTTACATGGATGATGTACTTGCTGTGTACATTAGACTATACGATAGATTTCGGAACATGTGTTGTCCTTACAAGTCTGTATATATTAGTAAAGGTATAGTTGTGGATGAAGAAGTATTGTAATATATTTCATCTTTTCTTGTTGAATAAATGTTTTATTCCTTAGTTAAAAGTTCATTAGCTGACCCCGTGCCTCTGCTCAGTAGCTACTTTCCATGTATCTAAACAAACAAATAAAAGTTAGGATCTATCAAGCTGGGTTCCACCCTAAGATCAGGCTTGTCCAGTGGTAACCTCAGCTGGGATCATAACAAGCGGGCTATTTACAAGGCCTGCCTCAGTACCATAGGACTGTGTCCCTGTGAAAGAAAGACATAAAGGCCCTCCATCCCTTACCAAACACATCCCTCACCCTCCAAATCCTCCTATGTCCCATTCACGCCACCTCATGGCCCCCACTCACCCTGTCATGCCCCCATGCCAGATTCTATGCTTCCACCTATCCTTTATATCCTTTCATGCCCCCTATGCCAGTGCTCTGCCCTTCCACCCATCCCTATGTCCCTTCATAACCCCTATGCCGGGCTCTGGCACTTCCATGCAAATTGACCCACTGTACACTTTCTACAACCAATGAACACCACTGTGTAAAGTGGAAGGTCTAAAAGCAACACAAAAAATATAATCCATTTATCACTTTCTTCTATTAGGAAAAAGGACTGGACAGCAAGATAATAAAAGTGTCAATCATCCAAGCCCTTTGAAGTTGCAAAACCACAAACACTTGAAACCCTTGTGAAATTGACTGCAGAGATCAGGGAGTCTGAGCTGTCAATCAAACACTGTTTCCTCTGGGGAGCAGGTGTTCTAATATTCTAATAATTGCCTGGGCTCTCAGCAAAGTTTATGTAATGAGGGTGGGTGGAACCCACCCAGGGCTTGGCAGAAGGGGGAATGAGGGGATTTGCGGGTAGATGGAAGGGAAGAGCTTTCAGGGGAGGCATGAGGGAGACCTTTTGAACTTGCCTTTTAAAACATCCCCTCATGCATGCTGGGGTTCGTGACTCCTCTAAGGGGCCGTGAACCATGGATCTTTAAAAACCTGGCCGACTCCATAAAAATTGCAGAGGAATAGGAGATACCTATCTCCACAATAAGCCAGCCAATTCGGCTTCTGACAGGAAGCAGCCCGCCCTCTTTAAATGCACTTTCAAAAATTGCACAGCCCGGGAATATGGTCAGCAATCCTTGAATCAGGACTCACCTGTCAATGTTAAAGGGCTCCTGAGTCAACCCAACTCAGTGAAAGTCCAGTCCAACTTGCCTCCTTTGTGTGATATTGCTAGTTTTTCTTTTCCTTACAGTTTCAAAGGTAAATGCATTATGAGTTTGATCAACGTTTATGTCATTTGTAAAAATAATTTTTGTATTTCCACTTCCTTGATTCATTTGGAGACAATAAGCAGTGACATGCTTTCAGGCCAATAAGAGCAATTGGGGTTTAACTTATCCCTCACCCTCCACTAACAACCTTCCTTTATGGAGACTGTTGATGGGGGAAGTCTGTGTGAGGAATCCTAGGTGGGAACATGTATCCAGTGACCTGTTGGCAGAAAACTGCTTTCAACTTTAAAGGCAAATTTGGCTTTCATACTATTTTGTGATTAAATTAGACAGAACTTTAGGATTAATTTCAGCAGAAACTATTATTTTATGGCATGGCATCCTCTCTTTTAGAAAATAAAAGTATTGTAATTCTACAGTCCCTACCAAGTTAATAATAATTGCTGAAATGCTACAGTCTTGCAACTAATTTCAACCTGAGGACCAGATTTATTTAAAAGCAAAACACTGCAGATGCTGGAAATCTGAAATAAAAGCAAAAAATGCTTGAAAACTCAGCAGGTCTGGCAGCATCTGTGGAGAGAGAAAAACAAGGTTAACGTTTTGAGTCCGTATGACTCTTCAGTGCAAAAGAGTAGAAATGTGATTAAATTTATGCTGTGAAAGGAGGGGTGGAGCAGGTGAAGCTGGATAGAAGGCCAGCGATAGGTGGGGGTGAAGGAGAGATTGACAAAGATGTCATGGACAAAAGACAAAGGGAGTGTTAATGGTAGTGGTAAGGACTAAAGAAGGTGCTGATAGTGGCGTAAAGGTAAGAAAGCAGCATGTGTTAATAACAGAACAAGGGTGAGCATTCTGTGAAAGAACAACATGGAACAAGTAACATTTGGCCCTTATGGGGTGGGGTGGGAGGAGAGGGTGGTGGTTGGGGAGAAAAGGATAGAAAAAGAGATTAAAAAGGGGATAAAATAATGAATAAAAGAATAAAAATAAAAATAAGTAGATAAGGAAAAAATAAATTTTAAAAAAGGGGGAAAAGGGGGTGAGGATAGTAGAGGGAGTCCATGGCTGAAGTTGTTGAACTCAATGTTAAGTCCGTTTAGGCACTTTATAGCATTCCAGACTTAACATTGAGTTCAACAACCTCAAGCCATGAACTCTCTCCTCCATCCTCAACCCCTTTTATCCCTTTTTTAAAGTTTATTTTTATTTTGTATCTACTTATTTTTAGTTTTATCCTTATTCATTAATTCATTGTTTTATCCCCTTTTTTATCCCCCCTTTTAATCCCGTTTTCTATCTTTTTTCCCCAACCACCGCCCCCTCCCCCAACCCACCCCCAAAAGTGCCATTTGTTACTTGTTCCATGTTGTCCTTTCACAGGGTGCTTACTACTGTTCTGCTATTAACACATTCTGCTTTCTTACCTTTATGCCACTATCAGCACCTTCTTTAGTCTCACCACTCCCTCTGTCTTTATGTCCATGACATCTTTGTCAATCTCTCCTTAGCCACCGCCCCCCCCACCCCCCCCACCCCCGCCCCACACACCTATCACTGGCCTTCTATCCAGCTTTACCTGCTCCACCCCCTTAAACAATATAAATTTCGTCAAATTTCTACTTTTCTTTAGCTCTGAAGAAGAGTTATTTGGACTCAAAATGTTAACTCTGTTTCTTTCTCCATGATGCTGGCAGACCTGCTGAGTTTTTTGCAGCATTTTCTGTTTTAAGACCAGATTTATTTCACTGATAAAAAGTGAGATCATTGAGACAATTAAGTCAATAAAATGCTAATAGGTTGACTAGTTAAATAAATAATGTATATTAAAAATTGTTGGTGGTTCACAACATTCCATTTCAAAATGCAGTGATAATTCCTTTGCCAAATTTGTCCTATGTATAATCCCTTTTTAACAGTGACCAGGTTGGTGGGAAAAACAGTAGCTGAACAATGGGCTACCTTCAAAGAGGAGATGATTTGGGCACAGTCAAGGTATGTTCCCTGAAAAGGGAAGGGTAGGACAAACAAATCCAGAGCTCCTTGGATGACAAAGAAGATAGAAATTAAGTTAAAGAAGAAAAAGTGTGCTTACAACAGGTGTCAGGTAGCAAATTAAATTGAGAACCAAGCTGAATACAGAAGGTTCAGAAGGGATGTGAAAAAGTAAGCATGAGAAGCAAAGAGGGATCATGAAGAAAGACTGGCAGCTAACATAAAAGGAAACCCCAAAGTATTCTATAAGCATATCAATAGTAAAAGGGTGGTAAAAGGAGGAGTAGGGCCGATTAGGGACCAAAAAGAGAATTTACACATAGAGGCAAGAGGCATGGCTGAGGTGTTAAATGAATACTTTGCATCTGTCTTTACCTACGAGGTAGATGCTGCCCAGGCCATGGTGACAGAGGAGGAAACTCAGTCACTAGAAGGGTTGAAAATTGTTAAGGTATTGGCTAAGCTATCGTTACTTAAATGTGATAAGGCACTGGGTCTGGATGAAATGCATCCAAGAATATTGAAGGAAGTGAGAGTGGAAATTGCAGGGGCACTGGCAATAATCTTTCAATGTTCCCTGGACTCAGGGGAGATGCTGGAGGACTGGAGAATTGCAAACATTACGCCCTTGTTCAAAAAAGGTTGTAAAGATCTGCCCTGCAATTACAGACCAATCAGTTTAACTTCGGTGGTGGGGAAACTTCTAGAAAGAATTATTCAGGATAGAATTAATAGACAAATAAAAAAATGCAGATTGATTCGGAAGAGTCAGCATGGATCTGTTAAAGGAAAATCATGTCTAACTTAATTGCTGGAGCTTTTTGAAGAGGTACAGAGATGGTTGATGAGGGCAATACAATTGATGTGTTGTATATGGACTTCCAAAAGGCATTCGATACAGTGCCACACAACAAACTTGTGAGGAAAGTTATAGGTCATGGAGAAAAAGGGATAGTAGCAACATGGATTCAAAATTGGCTAAGGGATAGGAAACAGAGAATAATAGTTAATGGGTAATTTTTGAGCTGAAAGAAGGTTTGTAGTTGAGTTCCCCAGGGGTCGATATTTGGGACCCTTGCTTTCCCTGATATATGTAAGTGATCTAGATCTTGGTGTGCAGGGGACAATTTCAAAGTTTGCAGATGACACAAAACTTGGGAGAATTGTAAACTGTGAGGAGGACAGTGTAGAACTTCAAAAGGACATAGAAACATTGGTGGAATGGGCAGATAGGTGGCAGATGAAGTTCAACGGAGAAACAGTATAAAATAAAAGATACTATTCTAAAGGGAACAGAGAGACCTGTGTCTATATTTACATAAGTCATTGAAGGTGGCAGGACAGGTAGAGAGAGCTGTTTCTAAAGCATACAGTATTCCAGGCTTCATTAATAGGGGCATAGAGTACAAGAGCAGGGAGGTTATGATGAACGTATACATAAGACACTGGTTAGACATCAGCTGGAGTATTGTGTACAGTTCTGGGTGCTACACCATAGGAAGGATGTGAACATATTGGAGAGAATGCAGAAGAGGTTTATGAGAATGGTTCCAGGGAAGAGACATGTCAGTTATGAGGAAAGATTAGAGAAGTTGGGACTGTTTTCCTTGAAGAGGAGAAGGCTAAGAGGAGACTTGATAGAAGTTTTCAAAATCATGAGTGGTCTGGACAGAATAGATAGGGAGAAACTGTTCCCACTCCTATTAAATGGATCGAGAACCAGAGGGCACAGTTTTAAAATGTTTCACAAAAGAAGCAAATGCAAGGTGAGAAAAAACTTTTTCACATAGCGAGTAGCTAAGGTTTGGAATGCGCTGCCTGGAAGTATTATGGAGGCAGGTTCAATTAAGGCATTCAAGGGTGCATTGGATGATTATTTAAATAGAAACAATGTGCAGGGTTACGGGGAAAAGGCAGCAGGGTGGCACTAAGTTAAAATGCTCAGCGAGCCGGTGCAGACACGATGGGCTAAATGGTCTCCTTCTATACCCTAACAATTCTGTGATTCTGTGACCATGTTTACTTGAAATAACTAGTTATGCCTATACACGGTGCTGTAATAGCGGGTTTTAATGTCAATCTTTGCTAATTTTAGCAACATTATGGGCTGCATCTTCCCATTGGCGAGCGGGAGGGCGGGGCCCGCTCACCGATGCGTAAAATGACGTGGGGTAACATCAGGCAGGCGTCCCGAAGTCACCCCGTGTCATTTACATTTTCAGGAGCCAAGTCAACTTCGCGCCCGCCAACCTGTCAACGGCCACTTAAGACCATTAATAAAGTAAGTGAAGTAATCAGTGAACCTGCCCATCCAATCTTAAGGTTGGTGGGCAGGCCGAGAGCCCAGGCGGGCTTCTGAAAAAACATCAAACTTCATCCACGGGAAGGATGAGGTTTCATGAGGGATTTTAAAATTTCAGAATATTTTAAAATAAAAGTTATGGACATGTGCCAACTCATGTGACAGAACCTGCCCAAAACATATCTACGGAACCGGCCTGGAGAAGTTAGTCCCAAATTCAGAATAGAAGTCATGTCACTGTAGTTGGGCATCTCTTTACTTACTATGAAGAAATGGAGCCGCTACAACCTGAAATATTGGAACAGATTCACTAAAAGTATCAGGACCTTTTTATTTTTAAACGGTAAGGGCCTGGTGAAACTAATAAAATTGAGAGCTGTATAGTTTTTTTTTAAATTAGGATCACTGCTACAAAAAATTTCTACTGCCCTCGTAACTAAGGTAGCCTCCATCCCTTCCCACTGAGGCGGTACACATGCCACATTTAGGTAATTTTCTAATATCCAGTTGAGGTACATTTCCTGCTTTCCTGGTCTCACCATTACTATGTCACCTTTGCCAACCTGACTCCACCCTGCCTCTCTTTCTGCATCTTTCCTTTTATCTCCTCCATCCTGCATCTCCCCCCCCCCTCCTCTATTCTTTCTGCCTACCCTCCTTTGTTTTTACCTGCCTTCTCCTTCCTTTTGCCTTGATCCAATTGCTCCCCCACTCTCTAACCTGGCTTGAAACTGAAGACAGCACTTGGTCATGTTATCCATGTGCAATGCTGTGGGAGTTTAGTGATTAAAATTCTCATCGCTAGAGGAAGAAGAGCCATGACTAAAAAGTGATACAGTCTGAAAAAAAGTTCATTAAACAGGAATAGATAATGAAACTCAGTGATATAGTAACAGGAGATGTTAGTTGGAGTTATGAGCCATGCACCTGGCTTGTATGTTACTAATGCCTGGCTGTCAGTTATTTTATTCCAAGCTCAAGCTTTTTTTTCTGGTGTTTTGGCTGAGATTTGAGCTGAATACATTCACATGAAAATGAAATATCTGCCTCTGTTCAGAGAGCACTGAACCAAAGGGCTGCAAGCACTATGCAAAAGATGCAGATTAATTTTAACACAGGATTTATTTTTTCATAATTATAAACGTCAAACAATATCAGACCACAGCCAGATTATTTGTATAACATCTGAAGAATTCTCATCACAGTTATGTCAGGATTTGAAAGCAACAAAGAGAACCAAAAAAAAACTGTTTGAAACTTAACTGGGAACTTAGTTATTGTGGATATAAGAGCAAGTACCTCACTATCTGATTCCCCATAGCTTTTCCACCAAGTACAAAGCACAAGTCAGGCGTGTGATGGAACACTCTCCACTTGCCTAGATGAGTGCAGCTCCAACAATATTCAAGAAATTCCAGGACAAAGCTGCCCACTTGATCAGCACTACATCCACCACCTGAACATCTACTCCCTCCACCCCCTGCATAGTGGCAGCAGTGTGTACCATTTACAAGATGCATTGCAGGAGCTTTCCAAGACTCCTTCGACAACACCTTCCAAATCTGCAAGCTATACCACCTAGGAGAGCAAGGGCACCAGGTGTATATGTAGGAATATTACTTCCTGCAAGCTCCCTTCCAAGTTACGTAACATCGCAACTTGGGAGTATGTTGCCGTTTCATCACTGTTGCTGGGTCAAAATCCTGGAACTCCTTCTCTAAGAGCACCATGGTTGTACCTACATCATGGTGTAGTGGTTCAAGAAGGCAGCTCACCACTACTACCTCAAGGCCAATTAGGGATGGGCGATAAAAGCTGGCTTTGCCAAATTGATTATAAAAATTTATGGATCAAATGGTGAAAAAGATTGTTTTGTTTATAAAGTGAGCTAATACTCATAGGCCAAGTTGTAAATTAATGGAACCTGTTTGTAACCACCAGGGTGAGGAAAAGAAGCTGTTAGAAAAGGGATTACATTCTCCTGCATCGCCTTCTCTCCCTGATCAGATGAAGAGCAACATCATTAAAGCTCAGATGGATGCTGCACTGAAGGTGGGATCCCAGGTGAAGTAATACATTTTATAATCAAATTTCTGTAATTGTATACCATGCTAAAACAGTTGCTTAGCAATGTCAGTGTCTTTTAGCACCAAGAATCTGGAATATTTACCACTGATTCATATACACAGAAACAAAACCTTGCATGTAGCACACATCCTTTCAGAACCATTACACGCTTAAAGGGCATCACACTTACAGAAAGTAAAATTAGATGAAGATTTATCTGTTGAATTACCAATCCAACCTTTGATACACCAATAGTGAAAAATATTAAAAGCATCTCAATGGTAGCTACCAATAGCTAACAATTAAACACAAAACTATGAAATCAAATGCTCATTTTTTATTGTTTCAAAGGCACATGTTCCAACCTGGAAAGCAGATGACGCAGACCAATCAATTACACAAAGAATCAGTGTCCATGGTCTTAATTTTAATCAACACTCCCCACCCCACCATCAGCAGGTCGTGGGGGTGTATGCTTTAAAACATTAAAATTAGACATTCCCTTCCCTACAAATTGTAAAGTACAGAAATCATGCCAAAGTGAGGCTCCCACAAAAAGCATAAAGGGATCTAATCAATGTACCATAGTCATGACCTGATGACAACAGTGGCATGTGACTTAAGTTTAATAATATGTGAAGGGAAGGCACAACACATGCAATTCCCTGAAGTTAGCCCTAGGCAGGACCTACCAGCTCTCCCAGGTAAGTGACTCTTTTAGTGCTCCTTGTCACCAGGAAGAGCAGGAGTGCTTCACCCAGGCCCCTCAAGGAAGCCTTTGGCCTCCTCCAACCCCAATCCTATCCCAGCCTGCCTGCTTCCCTATCTGATTGGTAGCATCCCCACCACCTCAACCCCCCACTCCCCCCCACCCCCCCCCAAATTCTCCCATTCGCTGATTTCCTTGAGCTTTCCTAATGCCAACTGGAGCTGTTGCTTCCTTTCCAGAGTCAGGAATTGAACCCATGGGACCCTGGCTCTGACCTTCTGTCATTGTCTTTTTCCACTCACCGACCAGGTTGTCCATTTGGCTGGCTGCCAGTAGAAAGCAGCCCAATAATGTTAATAAAACACCATTGTTAAGATCGGAAGGGCTCCATGATTCTGGTCTTGTAGGCTGTTTGACCAAAATTTGACTTCCCACGTACCGTCCCCAAGACGGCTGTCTATCAGATGGTAGGCCTAGGACTCCAGTTTGCTGCCATTGGGAGGGGGTTGGGGGAGGATCCGATCATTGGGAGAGTCAACTGATCACAGGCTTGACCGCAGGTGGTACACAGGTAAGCCTAAATTTTGGAAATAATCAGCATGTCGGGCAGTATCTGTGGAGAAAGAAAAAGAATTAAAATTAAAGGTCAAAGATCTTTCATCAGAACTGTTATGACATGGCAGGTGATGTGTGCCAGGTGGATCAGATCCACAAGGGAAACTCTATCACAACGGTTTTGCAATTTGTATTTATTACAGGAAGGTTTGTGCACTGAATTCAGAAGTAATGAGTCCAATAACACCTTTAGAGATTTTAAAAACTAAATTAAAACATTTATTAACAAAAGAAAATATTTCAAGCCCATACATAAGATTACAGTTGCTTAATAATATAATAAATCCCAAAACACCTAATTAACCTGACCCCCAACTACACACCCCCTTTAAGGTGACAGTCCAAAATAGATTTTTAATTTAAATAGCAAGCCAGCAAATTTACCACAGCACCTACTCAACAGTGGAATGCCAAAGGCTTTTCTCCAACTTTAGTTACGGGACACAGCAGACTTTTGCAAACATGGCTAGAGGCTTCTCCTAGGCTGTTGTACATACTCCTCTTATATGGCCCCACAACATCGCCTTCCTTCCTTCTTTATATATGTTTCTCTCTCTTTAATCTGTAAATTCCATTGTTCTGTATGTCTTTGAAATGTACTTTATCCATAATATAAAAATCTTTCATGTTGCCAATATGGTCAGTACCTTTTGGAAAAAATAATCATAATAACCTTGCCATATTTATCTTGTTAGTTGTAAACATCCTACCATTCCTTTGAAACCCAAACAACTCCTTCACTTGTCTAAAAATGCAAATTTCCTTTACACCCAACATGTCAAGACCTCATTCATATTTACTCATTAGTATTTCAAATGCTTTTCATCCCTCACTTCTTTTGACAATTTCAATTTTGCAGCCTTTCTGGCTCTAATTTAATTAAACCACACAGACAGAACCATCTACACTCACCTCCAGAAACTTACTTTACAATAAACCACAATAATAATATGAAAATTGTTATAGTTTTGTGACAGAACTGGATAAAGTTAGAGCTATGACAGGTTTTAAACAAGTACAGGATCAGGGAAAGGAAAAGTAGGGAATAGGTTGGAAGGCATGGATGATTAAATTATAAAAGGGATGATGGTGCAAGATAAAAGGATGATATGCTGATGGGGCGAGTAGAGAAACAAAAAGGTGGGTCTAGAGTAGATGTTAATTAAAAAAGCAGAATATTCACCAATGGCTGCCGATCAAAAATATGTGGGCAGAGGTCCTGATGTGTGTAATAAACTTGAGTTCAGGATGGGTTTCTTGTAAGAAACAGTAAACTTTATTTACAGGCTCCTGGTGAGGCTACAAGCTTATTCCAAGACCAAGGCTAAAAAGCTCAGCCCCTAAAATTCCCTGTGCTTACGGCTGATTCGTCTGTACAGGCACTTGATCCCCATAACAGTAAGAAATGGTTTAACTTACAATTACTGCAATCTGAAATTGTTGAAAGAGATTGGAATGCTCTAAAGTACCTAATCGAGAAGTGCCGTCCCTGGAGCCTACCACTGAATTTAGTTAGAATAGTATAGGAGGCTGAGGGCAGAGAATTAAAATGACAGGTAAAGATACAGGTAGAATACCTCAAATCCAAAAACTGGCAGTGTCCAAAAACCGGCCATATTGCTCTAAGCTCCACTGAACCTTGACCCCACCCCACCCAGCTATGAAAAGTTTGGGGAGTAGCCAAGTATAATTGCTTTGTGCGCCTGATGTTTCCCGTGTTTCAATGAACCTTGACCCCACCCAACCCAGTGCAGGTGCAGCAAAAATAAAAATAGAAAACGCTGGAAAACTCAACAGGTCTGGCAACATTTGTGGGGAGAGAAAAAGAGTTAACATTTCGAGTCCAATATGACCCTTCTTCGGAGTCATATTGGATTCAAAATAAGAATCATATTGGACTTGAAACACTAACTCTGTTTCTCTCCCCACAGAGGCTTCCAGACCTGCTGAGTTTTTTCCAGTATTTTCTATTTTTATTTCAGATTTCCATCATCTCCAGTATTTTGCTTTTATTGCAGATGTAGCGAGGTTGGTCAAACTCACCCAAGAAGAACAAAAGGCTCTTGCAGAATTCAATGAGGTAGAATATTAACTATATATTGTACTTGGGATCAGGACATATGCCTATTTTTGCCTCAGTGCAGGTTTTATGCATTAAGCTTTGATGCCATCAAGGACACCAAAATGGAAGCCAACAGGCCTAAATTCAAACATTGCACTTGATTCCTAAAAGCCTTTAAGTTCCATGGGCACTGGTTGCCTTCTTGCAACTGGCCCAAGTCAGTTCAAAGAGAGTTATGAAAAAGTACTGCATAATATTGTATGAATAAAAAAGCAAATAGTTTTTAGTTACAACTAAAGGGTATCTTTAACATCATTTTAGCCCATGGAACTTAAAGGCTTTTAGGAATCAAGTGCAATGTTTGAATTTAGGCCTGATGGCTTCTGTTTTGGTGTCCTTGATGGCATCAAAGCTTAATGCATAAAACCTGCACTGTGGCAAAAATAGGCATATGTCCTGATCCCAAGTACAATATATAGTTAATATTCTACCTCACTGTTTTTTTCTCATTTTAAACAGTGTGTGCTGATGTAAGGAAGTAGTGGTAGCATGAAAGAGTTATTAAATCCAATGCATGAGAAGTGAATTAATATCAGCAGCAACATGGCCATTAACCTAAAGTGCTTTGCAATCTAATCAGTTGGTTTTCCTGCATCCCCCATTCACTGAATTAAGGTGTTCCAATTTGAATTAAGGCATTCGATTTTTTCCCCACAAATCAGCAAGTTCCAAAATTCGGCACAGATTTGGTCCTGATCTTGCCGGATTTAAGGTACTTTCACCTATATTACAGTATTTAAATTTGGTAACCACCTTTGGAGAGCAACTTACTCGCCTGCCTCTCTGTTGGAGGTAGTTGGAGGCCTCCAATTTTTTTCCAATTTAATCCTGTCTGTCCCACCCCTGGCCTGTCCTCAGGAGGGAAGTTAAAACTACCCCTTTTGTCTCCATTTCCTACAGTACTAATAGATCCTCCCATTGCTTCGACAGATGAGTGTTCAGCAAAAATAAAAGACCTATTTACAGTCTATGTTGATATCATCTCACATATGACGTCAGTCCAAGTCTCTCTGCATAACCAATTGCAACCACTGCATATGAAGTTGATGTTGGAGGGCTGGATGGAGAGATTGGTTTTGCACCCATGCTCGCTTGTCCTAAAGGCACTTGATTCTGTTTTCCTCAAATGGTGAAATCACTTGAAAACAGAGACTTCTCCATTTGGATTTGCTCAAAGTTGTTTTCTCCCAATGATAGGGATCAGCTTGCAAGCTCTGAGGATGGTTTTCAGATTGTCTTTATATCTAAGTTTTGGATGGCGTGTGGTGCAGGTTCCCATGCTCAGCTGGTTGTAGAGTGCGCAAGAATCCTCCAAGCAACCCAGTGAAGCTGAGCTCTGATGAGCAAAATCCCCTTCGCTATCAGTCAAAATAATTACAGAGCCACAGAGTCCTGTTACACCCGAGATGTATTGGGAAAGGCTTAGAGAGAAGAACTCATCTGAGAGTAGGGCAGTGGAATGCTGCTTGGTCAGGACAAGCTTTGAAAATCATAATCTGGCTAGCTGAACCCTTTTAACCCCAGCCTACCTTCTTGTTTACCTACTTTTGAATGCAGCACAACTATTTGTCTACTGATACTTAAAGTTCTTCATGACCAACCAACCTTGCTGCCCTCTCATCCCAAGTGTTTCCCAACCCAACCAGAGCACTTTGATCCTTCCTGATCTCTTGCCCCAGTTGTTCTCTGGCCTAAATGGTTGCCCACCCACCAGCCCAACTGCTTTCCAACTGATCTAGTTGGTTGCTTGTGTTAAGTGCTGCTTGACTAGCTGACTGGTGAAAGAGGAGAATGAAATGTTAAGTTATGAGGAGGAGCTGGAAATGAAAGGGAATGAGAAGAGCGAAGGAAAAGAGATTAACATGAAAAAGGAATTGAGAGAACTGTAAGAAGTGAAGTAGAAGAATGTGAATGAAAAGTGGCATAGAATAGAAAAAGAGACAAATGGTGCAAAAAAAAGTGAGAGGGAGCAGTCAGCAACCTGATCACAATGAGGCTGTATATTTCTATTCCACTCTGTCCCCAAAATAAATACTAACCCTTTGCCACAGTAGAATACAAGGAAAGGATGATTATAATCCTAGGCATCAATCAGAATACCAGGGACCATGTAGCTGGTAGGGATGCATACCTAGCACAAGGACTTGTTCTCACCTTTCCCTTGAGCAATAAAAGATAACTTTATTTTTAAAAAATGATAAACTTCTACAGCATCATACTCAAACTTAAACAGGTTGAACTTTTGTAATTTAAATTTATAAGAAGTTAAAAAAGTGGTGCTAATGCAAAGAATAAAATTCTTAGGGTCACTGGGTTCAGAATTTAGATTAGTGATCCTCCCTGTTATTCACAAAATAACATCAATTCGAAAGGACCCTTAAGAATCAAGCTTTCCGTGACCTCTGTTGACAAAAACCTGGAAAGTATAAATTATGCTCATTTTTCGTGGTTTATTGGTCTCTTGGTCAGGACAACCATCTTTTATGACACTTCTGAGACTGAAATGGTAAAAACTAAGACCCTTCACTCTTAGTCTCTAACTTTTTTCTGTTTTATTGTGTGCTTGGGATCTAGATGGGTGTTTTGGGGATTGTACTCTCCCAAAGTATGCTGCTTGAGCCTGTAGTTTCTTAAAACCATTGCTCTTTATTTACAGCAAGTATTTACACAGTTGGACCTCTGTACAAGGTTGGAGCTTCTCCTCCTTCCAGACCTCGCTTACTCCTCAGTCATGTGATCTGACATCATTATTACATCATCATGTATGCTTCTGATGTTAACCCTTTACATCTTTTACTTCAAGATAAAAGAGGTGGTGCTGGAAGCAAATGTGTCTTTAAGTCTCAATAATTCTTATTTAAACTGATAAGTTATCCTGAAATGCTCTTTTATATTGTACAAAAGTAGAGGTGCATCTTGTGTGACACAATTTTAGCTACCATACTGACTGACACCTAAATCCATTGAAAATAAATAAATTCCTGCAAAGGTAATTTGCTAAGGATGTATTTACTGCAAACTGAAAACTCTCACAATCTGCTTTTGACTGGTGAAAAAGCAGTTTACGACTTTGTAATTACTAGAATGTGTTGGTAGGTGCACTAGTATAAGCTAGCTTTGTTTTAGTGTATCACATACAAGTGGATAACTTGATACCACAGGACTTGGTGGAATGCTGCTTCATTCACAACTTGTCAGACAACATTTCACTCTTACTTGAAATATGAGCAGTCTTGTTGGTGAGGTGACATTGCTGATCTGTTGTTAAAAATGAAAGACAAATCACTAACAATTACCTTTCCAAAGCAAGGAGGCGTTATTAACTGTCACAAATGTGACAAAAACAGTGCAGTAGAAAGTATTGAAAATCTCTATGGTGTTACTCACTGTGAGTTAGCAGACTAAGAAGAAAGAAGTGTTACACCAAGTGTTTTAACCAGAGATGCTGATCTAACAGCAAAGGGGGTGTTTCTGAGATTACCAGGAAGAAGAGTCAAAGCTTGACTATATGCGAATTGGGTTCCCAGAGCACTGGGAAAGGAATTCTGGGATTTCAAAAACACTGCAAAGAATGTTCTAGGAACATTGGAGCAGTTCCTATGATCAGACTGTAATGGAGGAGGTCTGTGGGTCTGGAAGCATTGGGGTGGCCTTGTGATTAGGTAGTAAATGCAATACTGAGGGGACTTTGAGAACATTGAGAGAAGTAGAAAGTTCTGAATGTGAGTCCAGAAGTCAGCAGGGCTTGGAAAGAGATTTTGAACCTTTGGCAGGTTAGACTCTGGCAGTATCGAGAGGTGGTTCTTGATATTGGTGTCTGGCAGTCTTGTGGGAAAAGTGCCCAGGAGAATGAGACCTGAACAGCCTTTGGTCTCTTTGAGACTAATAGGCTCCATGCCTCCCATTTATTGTGCTCTTACTGAGTTTGCCATCTTATAGATTCTTTAACAAATACAAAGTTTGATAAACACAGGTTGCCTCATAAAATACTCAAAAGGAATTGTTTATGTAGTTTCCACATTTTTGCATTAAAATAATTTTCTCTCGCAAAAATGGTGCAGAATGGAAAGAGTTTATTCCATTATAGAGGAATGGCTTGTGAGTGACATGGACAGTAGGCAATCAGGAGGAATATGGTGATTGAAACATCCCCCTGCTAAGTTACAATCATTTGGAAAAGCAAGCCTACATCCTTCATTGCCTTTCAACTAAGAAAAGTATTTTCTCAATAAACAGTCTTTTTGTTTCCTGTCAAGAAAAAAGCCAAGCTGCTTTAATTGCAAGTGTTCATAATAGAAAATAAGCACTTGTTAGCACTTTTATCTGTCTTAAATAACAGCTTTGAGAATCCAGGTTGTCCTAGTTTTTTGAAAAGATGAAATATGAGCTTCACATCCTTCTGCATCAACTCTTTCTGATGCAAAATGCTAAAAAATTCTGAAACGACACTTTCGCTCAATGCCTAGATATAGTTGGGAGCTTTGTCCAAATCTCTGCTAAACATATGTGGCTCAGATTTTGCTGTCATTCCACTTACAGCTGTTCACAGACTTTTAGTGGACTTTTATGAGCAATTTACAGTAATTAGAGATCCATTTCAGCACCACACCCTCTAAAGGGGATCTGGGACCTGTGTGAAGAGGGCAAGTCACAGCATGCCACTTCAACCAATCAGATTGAAGAATATGGAAGTGTATATTAGAACATTGAATGAAATGTGAAGTCACGTACAAAAAGCAAAATAAGAGAGGAAGATAGATGGCATTAAGAGACAGAGAGAAAAGAAGAAAAGAAAGAAAAACTAAAAAAAATGTTTTAAATCTCCAACAATAATTAAAATCAGAAAGAATGAGACTTCACACTTATAAAAGTAAATTTTCAGTGTCAGAGTGGTTGTTTGGTAGTAATTAACATTTACCAAATTGTTAAAAATTAATATGCACTTGAATGGACAAGGTGTAACTTTTTCTGGCAGGTTTAGTCAGTAAGTACAGCAATTTGACGCCTTTCATGTGTTTGAAATGCTGAATTTCTCAATAAGGTATCTGTGTAGGGAAGCTTGTGGAGAGACAGAACAAATTGGACAGCAACCTCCTGATTTACATTTTTAACTACACATGTCTGGACACCAGAAGTTGTTGAAATTTTCATAAGGTATTTGATTAGGTGCCACAGAAAGGGTTGTTAGATGAGATTAGGGCTCATGGGTTTGGGGGTAATACATTAATTAGCTTGGGTTGGGCAGAGTAGGAATAAATGGGACATTTTTGAGCTTTTAAAAAATTATTTATTCATAGGATGTGGGTGTCGCTGGCTAAACCAGCATTTACTGCCCATCCCTAATTGCCCTTTTTCAGAGGGCATTTAAGAGTCAATCACATTGCTGTGAGCCTGGAGTCAGATGTAGGTTAGACCAGGTAAGGACTGCAGATTCCCTTCCCTAAAGGGTTTTTACAACAATCGACATTTGTTTCATGGTCATCATCAAACTTTTAATTCCAGATTTTTATCTAATTCAAATGTCGCCATCTGCAGTCATGGGATTCAAGCCTGGGTCCCCAGAGCTTTACCCTGGGTCTCCTGAATACTAGTCAGTGACAATACCACTATGCCACTGCCTCCCCTCGGCTTGGCAGGTTGTAACAGGTGGTGCCACAAGGATCATTACTTGGGCCTCAGATATTTGAAATCTATATTAATGAGGGGATTGGGGGTAAGTGATCCAAATTTGCTGATGATACTAAGCCGTGAGGAGGACACAAAGCGGCTGCAAAGGAATAGAGACATGTTACATGAGTAGGCAAGAAGGTGGCAGATGGGGACAGTGTGAGGAAATGCAATATTATCCACTTAGGGTAGCAGGAATAGGAAAGCACAATATTTTTTTAAAAGGTAAGAGATTAGTAAAAGTTGGTATTTAGAGGGATTTGAGCATCCCCATACACAAATTGCAAAGTTACATGCAGGTGCAGCAAGCAATTAGGAAGACAATGGCATGTTAGCCTTTATTGTAAGGGGGCAGGAATGTAAGAACAAAGATGTTTTGCTGGCATTGAAAAGGGCTTTGGTGAGACCACACCTAGAGTACTGTACATTGTTTTGATCTCCTTTCCAAAGGATAAACTTGCTTTAGAGGACCTGCACTCAAGGTTCAGTAGATGGAATCCTTGGACAGGAGGGATCCTCTGTGAAAAAAAAATGACTAGTGAGCCTATGTGCCCTGGCTTTTAGAAGAATGAAAGGTGACCTCATTGAAACATATAGATTTTTAAAACAAAAACAAAATTACCTGAAAAAGCTCAGCAGGTCTGGCAGCATCGGCGGAGAAGAAAAGAGTTGACGTTTCGAGTCCTCATGACCCTTCAACAGAACTGTTCTGTTGAAGGGTCATGAGGACTCGAAACGTCAACTCTTTTCTTCTCCGCCGATGCTGCCAGACCTGTTGAGTTTTTCCAGGTAATTCTGTTTTTGTTTTGGATTTCCAGCATCCGCAGTTTTTTTTGTTTTTATATAGATTTTTAGTTGGCTTGACGGGGTAGATGCGAAGAAGTTGTTTCCCTTGGCTGGAGAGTTTAGAACTAGGAACTATAGCCTCAGGTTAAGGAGCAGTCATTTAGGGAACTGAGATGAAGAGAAATTTCTTCACTTAGCGTTGTGAATCTTTGGAACTTTCTATTCCAGAGGACAAGGGAAGCTCAGTCATTGTGCATATTCAAGATGGAGAGTAATCACTAAGGGAATCAAGGGATATGAGGATAGGATGGAAAAGTGGAGCTGAGTTAGAAGATGTTCTTACTGAATGATGAAACAGGCCTAAGGAGCCGAATGACCTATCCTGCTCCTATTTCTTATGTTCTTGTGCTGAGCACCATACTCCTTAATAACAGCGAGCACTCATAGCCACATTCTTATATCTACTGCAAAATCTGGGCCATCTAGTCAAAGCCCAGGCGTTTGAGAATGTCTGAGGCCTTGACCTAAAAACTGTAAGCAAGGCATTAAAATATGTAAAAGTTAATCCGGTGAGTAATGAATGGCCCAGAATTAGCTGGAGTAACGGTGAACCCCATTTGTCGAATTTCTTTTTCCTTATCCTTAGATTGAATGATAACACAGAAAGCTCAATAGGACATCTAGGATAAAAGCAATAAAAGCATTTAGGATAAAAGCACTCTGTTTTTCTCTCTGTTTCTCTCTCCACAGATGCTGTCAGACCTGCTGAGTTTTTCCAGCATTTTCTGTTTTTGTTTCAGGGCACCTAGGATCTTGGTGAATGATGGAACCAACTGTCTGTCATAAGCAATGTGATTTAGAAAGAAGCAGAGGAATGATGGAGAAGGAAATAGGGTGAATTAGAGTCAAATTAGATTTCTTTTTATTCTTTCACGGGCTGTGGGCATCATTGGCTAGGCCAGCATTTAATGCAAGATACAAAAAGGGAAGTAGAGAGGAGAAGAAAGTTTGGATTAAGAGAGAAATACAAGACAGAAGGAAAAGGAAGAAACAAAATAAATTTTCCATGTTATAAACATCTGAGCACAATTTACTACCTGCAGGAATGAGACAACACAGTTTCAATTCTAGTTTGTAACAATTTCGTGTGGTGGTGTAGCATTATTGTCACTGGACTATTAATCCAGAAACCCAGGGTAATGCCCTGGGGACCCAGGTTTTAATCCACCATGGCAGATGGTGAAATTTGAATTCAATAAAAAATCTGGATTTAAAAGTCGAATGAAGACCATGAAACTATTGTCAGTTGTTGTAAAACCCCATCTGGTTCATTGATGTCCTTCAGGAAAGGAAATCTGCCATCCTTACCTGGTCTGGCCTATGTGACTCCAGACCCACAGCAATGTGGTTGACTCTGAAATGGCCTAGCAAGTCGCTGAGTTCTTAAGAGCAGTTAGGGATTGGCAATTGGCCGAGCCAGCGATTCCACGATCCCATGAACGAATAAAAAAAACTCATCTCTCCTTTTGCCAACCCCATAACTTGAATTATTTGAACTTGCCTTATGTTAGAGCTTAGAAATTTTAGTCACTAAGAAAAGGTAGATTTCTTCAAAATCTTTTAGTTGGTTCATCAACGCTATGTGACAGTGAAATGTTCACTTGCTGATATAGGGTTTTTCATGCACTGGCCCGGATTTTCCTGTCAGTGGCAAAGCCATTCACTGCGGAGTGCATGAAAAATTCCTATTTGAATAGGCTGCAGCTAGAAATTGCTCTTCTTGCTGCAGCTGGGCCTAGCCTCGGGGCAAACAGTGAAGCCTTCTAGTGTGGCGCATTGCCAAGGAAGCCATGTGCCCATTGACATTGTGAGCTCAAGACATGACCCTTGAGGTCAGTTCAATAACAGATGAGGTTCTTTTTAATGATTTTAAATATTTTAAAATATTTATGACTTTTTAAAATCTGTTATGAACTTTTAAATACTTCTAACGCTTTTATAGCAGTTTTATAAGTCTGCCAAAGCCTGTCCCTCCAGGAGCAATGCCTCATGGCTCCTCTTTCCACCCTCCCTCAGACCTCTTTCTCTGCTCCCCTGGCTCCCTATCCCAGCCCCTTCAGCTTCCTCTTGCCACCTGCCTCCTATTCCTCAGTTTCCTCTTCCCCCCAACCCCCCACCCCAACCCTACCAGCTCGACTCCTCAGTCCTGTGATGTCAGAAACAACACTTCATACACTGAAGGATCCAGCTGAGTCAGGGAAGAGGAGCCAGGGGAGTTGGACAGCCGAGGACTGGTGGGAAGGGGAGCTGGAGATGAGTCAGAAGAGGAGCTGGGGTAATTGTGAAGAATGTTTTTATTGCCAATTATAACAGTTTACAGCAATAAAACCTTCATCTACTTGCCTCACAAATTTACTTTCACTGGCCTATTCCTAGTTGCCCTAACTTTTGTACATGAATATCCATTTAAGTTGTGGGCAGGAAGACCAAATTCTGGAATTAATGATCCATTGCGTCCCTTTAAAGTGGCGAACTTCCAAGCATTTGCCACAATTGAGAAAGCAAAATCTGGGCCATTGTGTTTTTCCATTGTGTTATGTTGATATGGAGATTTCCCCTTATAAAAGTGTGGCACAGGAAGTAAGGTATGTACAGGAACTGTGCCCATATACAAGTCTTTTAATGATGCATGCACAGATAGGAGTATTATTTGTAATTAAGTTAACACTATCATAGTTTATTTGTAATGTTATGAGTGCAAGATTATAGATTTAATGCGTTAGGAACAATTTAATTTTGAGTTTACTGGTCTTAAAGTAAAAGCACATTTAAGCGTAACTCTAATTTAACAACAGAGCAATGTGTTCATTTTATATGAGGTGGTAGAAGACACCTGCCAATGTATAACAGCATGTTATCCATAAGATCCTAAGATCATAAGAAGTAGCAGTAGGTATTCGGCCCATTGAGCCTGTTCCATCATTCAGTAAGATCATGGCTGACCTGATTGTGTCCTTAACCCCACTTCCTGCCTGTCCGCATAACACTGATCTTCCTCATTGATAAAAAACTGTCTAACTTAGCCTTGAATATATTCAATAATCTAGCCTCCACTGCTTTCTGTGCAAGAGAATTCCAAAGACTACTGACCCTTTGAGAGAAAAACTCCATCCTCATCTACGTCTTAAATGGGGAGACTCCTTATTTATAAGCTAAACTCCCTAGTTCTAGATTCCCCCACAAGAGGAAACATCCTCATGGCATCTACCCTGTCAAGCCTCCCCCCCCACAGAATCTTACATGCTTCAATAAGATCACCTCTAATTTTTCTAAACATCAATGAGTACAGGCCCTATTTGCTCAACCTATCCTCATAAGACAAGCCCTTCATCCCAGGAATCTACCTAGTGAACTATCTTCTGATCTGCCAAGATTCCATTTGTCTTCCGAATTACTTGCTGTATTTGCATGCTAACTATTTGTGATTCATGTACAAGGGCACCCAGATCCCTCCGTGCTAGAGCTTTCTGTGCTGTCTTTCCATTTAAATGATATCCTGTTTTTGATTTTCTTCCCACCAAAGTGGACAGCCTCACATTTTCCCACATTATATTCCATCTGTCAATTTTTTGCCCACTCACTTAACCCATCTATATCCCTTTGCAGGCTCTTTCTAACCTTCTCACAACCTGCTTTCCTACCTATCTTATTATCAGCAGCAAATTTGGCTACAATATTGTCTATCCCTTCATGCAAGTCATTAATTTAGATCATAAATAGCTGAGTCTCCAGCACTGATCCCTGTGGCTGAAGAATTGTGAACATTCTGAAATGGAAGTGTAAAATACCTTCACACCTTCAAATGTCAATATTAATGCTGTTTTATGTAATAAAATGGGGGGCATGGACTGATTCATTATCTGACAAGTCGTGCAGCGTATTGAATACTGTGCATTCATCAACGAACGTCTCCATTTCTTTCCTTGTGTTGAGGGGCGCCGACCTGAGGAACTCCTGCAGCAGTATTCTGGGTTTGAAATAATTGGCCTTGGACCAGCATAACAATCTTCCACTGTGCTAGGTATGATTCCAAGCAGTGGAGATTTTGCTTCCTAATTCCCATTGATTTTAACTTTGCTAGGACATGATTTTAATTTTGCTAGGACCCATTGATGCCACGCTCAGTCAAATGCTGCCTTGATGTCAGGGACATTCACTCTCACCTCACCTCTGGAATTCAGCTCTTTCATCCATGTTTGGGCAAAGACTGTAATTAGGTTTGGAGCTGAGTCCCTGGTGCAAACCAAACCGAGCAACAATGAGGAGGATATTGCTGAGTAAGCGCTGCTTGATAGCACTGTCAATGACACCTTTCACCACACTGCCTAGTTGTCCAGTTATGAAGGCATTGAATAGTTTGCCCTATCACTGCAAAAGAAATGTAAATGTTAATACTGGCCCTGGAAAGTCAGTCAACAGACTGGTTATCCTATGCTTTTGTGCAATGACTTCCTTGTGCAGCCGTCTGGAACCCAGCGGAATTCACTGAAGCCTACAGTTGTGAATACTTCTGAGTTTATCTTCTTTTTAACTTACTCTGATCCATGTTTTTGTTACTTCTAAACTTGACTATTCTAATGCACTCTTGGAAGGACAGCCAGATTTTTTCCCAGACATAAAATTGAGGTTATGCAAAACTCTGTTGAATGTATCCTTACTTGCACCGAGTTTCATTCATCCATCAGTCCTGTGCTTGGCCCGCACTGCTTCCTGGTTATGCAATACCTTGATTTTAAAATTCTCATCCTTGCTTTCAAATCTGTCCATGGCCTTGCCCCTCCCTATCTCTGTAATCTCCTCGAGTGCAACAACCCTCCAAGATATCGGTGCCCATCTAATTTTGGCCTCTTGAGAACCCTTCACTTTAATTGTTCCACCATTAATGTTGGTGCCATCAGCTGCCTTGGCCTCAGCTCTGGAAATCCCTTCCCAAACCTGTCTGCCTCTCTTCCTCTGTTTCTTCTTTTAAAACATCCCTAAAAGCTGCCTGTTTGACCTAGTTTTAGACCAAGTGCCCTAATATCACCTTATGTGGTTCAGTGTCAAATTTTGCTTATGATGTTCTTGTGAAGTGCATTGTGGTATTTTATAAATGTTAATGTTCTATATAATTACTGATTGTGGTTTCAGTCAGCTATACAAAACCTGTATTGCTAGAAGTGATGATACTAGCACTAGTCCCACATGTTATAAATATACTTTGGGTAAATAACTGAAATGACAATGAAGAAACCACGGCCCTGGGAGATTAAGACATTTTCAGTAGAATTAGCGTTCACAGTTCCAGATTGGCAACCATTTATAACTTTGTCATTTCTGATTTTGAAGACCATATGGCTGTGGGGGAGAAGTTTGATTTGCGAGTGCATTATTGATGTGTGAAGAATACGTAACAGTAACATTTTCTAGCTGAAAGCCTTGAAGTAACGACAGTTGTTTCATTTCTAGTTGGGCTACATGCCTATGTGGAATGTGCTAGAAAACATTAATGCTAAGTTTATGACAAAAACAGAAAATGCTGGAAAAACTCAGCAGGTCTGGCAGCATCTATGGAGAGAGAAACAGAGTTCTAGTCCGTTTGACCCTTCTGCAGAGCTGAAGAGAAGTGGAAATGTGATTAAATTTATACTGTTTAAGGGGAGTGGGCAGGTGGAACTGGATAGAAGGCCAACAATAGGTGAGGACAAAGGAGAGATTGACAAAGATGTCATGAACAGAAGAACAAAGGGAATGTTAATGGTAGTGGTTAGTGCTAATAGTGGCATAAAGGCAAGTAAGCGGAATGTGATTATAGCAGGGGTACCATTGTCACCCAGCCTGTATTTGGTCTCTCCAATGTAGAGGAGACTGCATTGGGAGCAGCGGATGCAGTAGACCAAATTGAAGGAGGTGCAAGTGAAACTCTGCATCACCTGAAAGGAGTGTTTGGGCCCTTGGACAGTGAGGAAGGAGGAGGTAAAGATGCAGGTGTTGCATTGCATGGGAAGGTGCTGTGGAAAGGGGATGATGTGTTGCGAGTGATGGAGGAGTGGACCAAGGTGTCCCAGAGGTATACATATCATGTCAGCCTGTTCCTGCCACACGGAACTCATTTCTCCCTTTCTTGACTCCGTTCTCTTTCCCCTTGTCCAGTCTCTTCCCACCAACATATGCGATTCCTCTAATGCCCTATGTCATTTCAACAATTTCCTGTTCACTGGCCCTAACCACCTCCTCTTCACCATGGACGTCCAATCCCTCTATTCCTCCATCCCCCACCAGGATGGTCTGAGTGCTCTCTGCTCCTTCCTTGAACAGAGGCCCGAACAATCCCCATTCACCACCACTCTCCTCCGCCTGGTTGACCTTGTTCTGTCACTGAACAATTTCTCCTTAAACTTGTCTCGCTTCCTCCAAATGAAATGTGTGGCTATGGGCACCCACATGGTCCCAGTTATGCCTGTCTCTTTATGGGGTAATTGGAACATTCCTTGTTCCAGTCCTACCCAGGCCCTCTCCCACAACTCCTTTCTCGGTACATCAATAACTGTTTCAGTGCCGCTTCATGCTCTCGGCTGGACCTGGAAGCATTTATCAATTGTGTTTCCAATTTCCACCCTTCTATCACTTTCATGGTCCATCTCCAACACTTCCCTTCCCTTCCTTGACCTCTCTGTCTCCATCTCTGGTGAGAGACTGTCCACCAATATTCATTACAAGCCCACCGACTCCCACAGCTACCTCGACTACAGCTCCTCATACCCCGCTTCCTGTAAGGGCTTCATCCCATTCTCTCAGTTCCTTCACCTCCATCGCATCTGTACCAATGATGACACTTTCCAAAACAGCGCTTCTGACATGCATTCCTTCTTCCTTAACTGAGGATTCCACACCCCACCCCCCCCCCGCCCCTCCCAACCTGCACCCCCCAACTGTGGTTGACAGGACCCTCAACCATGTCTGAACCATTTCCCACGATCCTGCCTTCACACCTTCCCCTCCCTCCCAGAACCATGATAGGGTTCTCCTTGTCCTCACTTTTCACCCCACCAGCAATCAAAGGATCATCCTCTACCTTTACTGCCAACTCCAGCATAATATCACCACCAAACACATCTTCCTCTCACTCCCCCTGTCAGCATTCTATAGGGACCGTTCCCTTCAGGACACCCTGGTCCACTCCTCCATCACTCCCAACACCTCATTCCCTTCCCACAGCACCTTCCTATGCAATTGCAGAAAGTGCAACACCTGCACCTTTATGTCCTCTCTCCTCACCGTCCAAAGGCCCATACACTCCTTTTGGGTGAAGCAGCGCTTCACTTGCACCTCCTTCAATTTGGTCTACAGACCTCATTGCTCCCAATGCAGTCACCTCTACATTGGAGAGACCAAATGCAGACTGGGTGACCGCTTTGCGGAACACCTTCGGTCTGTCCACAAGCATGACACAGACCTCCCTGTTGCTTGCCATTTCAACACACCATCCTGCTCTCATGCCCACATGTCCATCCTGGGCCTGCTGCAATGTTCCAGTGAAGCTCAATGCAAACTGGAGGAACAGCACCTCATCTTCCGAAGAGGCACATTAAGCCTTTTGGACTTAACATTGAGTTCAACAAATTCAGACCATGAACTCTCTCCTCCATCCTCATCCCCTTTTTAATCCCCTTTTTTCTACATTCATTTTTATTTTGTTTCCACTTATTTTTATTTTTATCCATTTATCTGTGGTTTTATCCCCTTATTTAACCAATTTTCTATCCTTGTTTTTCCCCACCATTGCCCCCTCCCCCCTACCCCTTCCCCCACAGGACCATCTGTTACTTGTTCTATGTTGTTCTTTCACACAATGCTACCCCTGCTATAATCACATTCTGCTTTCTTACCTTAATGCCACTATCAGCAACGTTTTTAGCACTAACCACTACCATCAACACTGCCTTTGTTCTTCAGTTTATGATATCTTTGTCAATCCCTCCTTTGTCCCCATCTATCACAGAATCACAGAGTGCAGAAGAGGCCCTTCAGCCCATCGAGTCTGCACCGACACATGAGGAACACCTGACCGACCTACCTAATCCCATTTACCAGCCCTTGGCCCATAGTCTTGAATGTTATGACGTGCCAAGTGCTCATCCAGGTACTTTTTAAAGTAAGTGAGGCAACCTGCCTCCACCACCCTCCCAGGCAGCGCATTCCAGACCGTCACCACCCTCTGGGTGAAAAGGTTCTTCCTCACATCCCGGCCCCCCCCAAACCTCCTGTCCCTCACCTTGAACTTGTGTCCTCTTGTGACTGACTCTTCAACTAAGGGGATCTGCTGCTCCCAATGCACCCTGTCCATGCCCCTCATAATCTTGTATACCTCGATCAGGTCGCTCCTCAGTCTTCTCTACTCCAACGAAAATAACCCAAGTCTATCCAACCTCTCTTCATAACTTAAATGTCTCATCCCAGGCAACATCCTGGTGAATCTCCTCTGCACCCCCTCCAGTGCAATCACATCTTTCCTATAATGTGGCGACCAGAACTGCACACAGTACTCCAGCTGTGGCCTCACCCAGGCTCTATACAACTCCATCATGACCTCTCTACTTTTGTAATCTATACCTCGATTGATAAAGGCAGTGTCCCATATGCCTTTTTCACCACCCCACTAACATGCCCCTCCACCTTCAGAGATCTATGGACACACATGCCAAGGTCCCTTTGTTACTCAGAACTTCCTAGCGTCATGCCATTCATTGAATACTTCCTTGTCAAATTACTCCTTCCAAAGGGTATCACCTCACAATATTCAGGGTTAAATTCCATCTGCCACTTATCTGCCCATTTGACCATCCCATCTATATCTTCCTGTAGCCCAAGACACTCAACCTCACTGTTAACCACCCGGCCAATCTTTGTGTCATCTGCAAACTTATTAATCCTACCCTCCACATAGTTATCTATGTCGTTTATATAAATGAACAAATAATAAGGGACCCAGCACAGATCCTTGTGGTATGCCATTAGTCACTAAAGCATCCTTCTGTCATCACCTTCTGTCTCCTACAACTAAGCCAATTTTGAATCCACCTTATCAAATTACCCCGTATCCCATGTGCATTTGCCTTTTTTATAAGTGTCCCGTGCGGGACCTTGTCAAAGGCTTTGCTAAAATCCATATAAACTACATCAACTGCACTACCCTCATCTACACACCTGGTCACCTCCTCAAAAAATACAATCAAATTTGTTAGGCATGACCTCCCTCTGACAAAGCCATGTTGACTATCCCTGATCAAACCTTGCCTCTCCAAGTGGAAATAGATTCTCTCCTTCAGAATTTTCTCCAATAGTTTCCCTACCACTGATGTGAGGCCCACTGGCCTGTAGCTCCCTGTCTTCTCTTTACAACCCTTCTTAAATAGCAGAACCACATTAGCTGTTCTCCAGTCCTCTGGCACCTCCCCTGTGGCCAGAGAGGAATTAAAAATTTGGGTCTGGTCCCCTAAGACCTTCTCCCTTGCCTCCCTCAGCAGTCTTGGACACAAATCATCCGGGCCAGGAAATTTGTCCACTTTTTAAGCCTGCCAACACCTCCAATACCTTGTCACTCCCTATATCAATTTGCTTATGAACCTCGCAATCTCTCTCCCTGAGTTCGATATGTTCGTCCTCATTCTCTTGGGTGAAGATGTGAAGTATTTATTCAACACTCTATCACTGGCTTTCTACCTAGCTCCACTCCCCTTAAACCGTATAAATTTAATCATATTTCCACTTCTCTTCAGCTCTGAAGAAACGGTAACTCTCCACAGATGCTGCTAGTCCTGCTGAGTTTTTCCAGCATTTTCTGTTTTTGTTTCAGATTTCCAGCATCCTCGGTATTTTGCTTTAATTCTAAGTTTATACTGCTTCTGCTTTATCTCATCTCTTTTTCTCTAGCAACTGTGATAGCCAGTGCATTATTACTTTTGTCAGGGTTGTGTAGTGTTACTGAACACTGCCAAAGCTTGAACAGATAGTTAGGAGCAACTCATGGGGGAGAATTTTCTCCCTGTCGGGGGTGGGCCCGAGCCTGGTCGGGTCCACGCCGCCATTTTACGTGGGTGGGCCACTTAAGGCCCGCCCAGCGTGACGTGCACCCAGAAGCACTGAGCACTCCCTGTGCTGGTGGGGCGAATTGCCTGATTCGGGGCATGTGCTCTTTCGCACATGTGCACAAATGATCGCAGAGATCTCCTTGAGGCACAGAGCTGCCTCAGGGAGATTATTTTAAGTTTTAAAAAGCTGAATAAAGAAACGAAAAGATTTTAAGACATGTCCCCTCATGTAACACTGTCACATGAGCTGGGACATTTCAATGACTTTTTAAAAAAACTTAATTCAACTTATAAATCCCACCTGTGGATGAGGTTCCATGAAATTTGCGAAGGCCGCCTGGGCTGTTCGCCTGCCCATCAACCTTAAGGTTGCATTAACATTGGGACTCACACCCGACATCACGCTGCGTCATCTTACGCCTCGGTGAGCGGGCCCCACCCACACTCACCGAGCGGAAAACTCCAGGCCTGAGGTTCTTCCCTGCACATCCCTTACTGCGCTATTACTAAAATTGGACTGTCAAAGATGACAACATATCAGGTACATGAAGCATAAGGTAACTATTATTCCCTTTGTAGTTCAAATCATTTTACCTGGATCTGGAAAGCTGTTTTTCATTTGGTACTGACATGATGTGTCAAATGATCACCTCCTTTGTCACAAACCTCTATGATTTGAACGATAACCATCATTTCATGAAAATTTGAAACTTCAAAACTAATCAGAGCCTGGAATGGGTTATTTTTCTGGCAATATGATTCATACTGCTACATCCCATGATATAAATAAGTTTTGGATGCATAACAAGATGGCACATTTGTGTATGTGGACAATTGGTGCAGGTTATTGCTATCCTGCTCTCTAGGTGTCCTCCATTGACCCAAATAGGCAATTAATCCAGAGACTCTGAATGTGACAATTATATCTCAATAGGAATATAGATGCTGCCAAATTAAATGTTTAATATGTATCACTGTTTCTAATTGCTGTTTTTCCTTTAACAGTTTAAGAAAGAGGAGCCAGTACTGAGTAGCCACAGTAAATCCTCAGGCATGCCGGCTGATGGTGTGAGGTCAGTCGAAGTCTTTCATAATATTTTGGTGTGTCTTTCAGGGCTTTCCATGGGAAAATGTTCCTCAAAACAAGAGAGCAGTCCAGCCAACGTGTGGACTTCTTTCTGTCTAGTATTTCAAGGAGTGCCATCTTTAGTTGGAGAATATCTATTGTATAAGGTCACATTTTCTCATATTTTTTCAAAACATTTTACAGCAACTTTACCAAAGAAAATGCCTCTTGGCTAAGAGTACTGATGCAATTAATTCTGAAAAAATCTGTTTTACCTCCTCTTCATCTGTCTCAATAATGAGATGGCAGATGCACCAAGTGCCACAAGACTTTGGCCACATGAGCCGTGCAGTATTGGGAATGGGGGCCTGAAACCTACTCTACCTGATATGCTCAACTCATAATCAGGAAGCAGGTTAGAGCCCTGTGCACCAGGCTGGCTATGTGGGAAACTGGAAGATTTCTCGAATATCCTGTGAATGTTGTATTTCACCGACCCCTTTATCCGTGATAATCCCAAAGGATCTTGTGGCCCTTTTGAGGAGGGCAAGTCCCCCAGCAGCCTCTCACTGCATTTAGTTTGATTTAATTAGAGACCCTCTTCACAAGGTCTGTTTATAAAATTTTCCTTCTGATGGGACATTTCCTTGTGATGAGATATTTATGCCCTGTTTACCTCCCTCACGGCTCTGAGGTTTATGGAGAGGGAGCAGGGAAGGAGGTTGGCAGGTGGATGGGTGATGAAATTTCAGCGGTTGGGTAAGTCAGAATTACAGATTTCCTTCATGTTGTGCCAAATTTAATGTAAAGATCCGGTTTACCAACTTGTGGAATTAGTTTCCTTTTCGCATCCAGACTGAAAAGTTGGTTGACTGTTGGGCTGGTAGGCTTGTGGCACTAGGCTGCAGCTAAGGAGTGGACTAGGAGGAGCGAAAGATCATGGCTCGGGATATAGATTGGTGCAGAAGCCTGGAGAGATTAAAGGCTGGGGAGAAAATTATGGGATTTTGGAGAAAATCAGAGGGTAGAGGTGTGGTGAAGAGCAGTGGGGTGGCCATGGAAAAAATCATTGTGGAAGTTGTGGAGAAGATTGCAAGCTGGGGTTGACATTGTGTCCTGTGGAGGACAGCAGGGGGACATTGGATCATGGAGAGGCTGGATATGAACACAGTGGGGTTGATGGGCCGAATGGCCTCCTTCTTCACTTCTGTGATCACTGGAGAGATTAACAGGGTAGCTTGATAGGCTGTGGAAGCAGTCCTCCTTCTGGCTCACGTGAAGTGCTGGAAAGACATTTACCTGCTGCTCTCATCTCTTTTTCTTTCCATTCGACTAGTGTTAAAGTGGGACAGGGATAAAATCTTAGGCTCCATTAAAATATTTAAGTTAGGGACCAGCCTACCGAGAGCAGGTCAGCTGCCCATCCCACCGTCCCCATCTCCCTTACACTGGAAGTGGGCAGGGTCATGGTGGATTGGGTTCATGTTTGACTTTACTTTTTGAATTTTAACTTCATGCTTGGCCCAAATCCATCTGTTTTGGGGTTTAAAATTACCCCCATCTGTCCAAATGCTCTTTAAAAAAAATACTGTCAGCAGTCTTTGATGACTACTGGCGCTGAACATACCAATGCCTCAGCCTCAGTAATGCTCCAGTACCTCACAGTAAGTGCCACAAGTTCGAGTGAGCTAACCTTGCTTTATTTGCCAGGATCACATTTGTATGTTTTTTCTTTCTCTCTGTTTTACCTCCTGTCTTAACCTTATCTTTCTCCTTTTCTCTTATATTTTTGTTTCATTTCCCCCCATCTAGTTTTTCTTGTCTCTCTCTGCTCCCTCTCTTGCTTTTCTGTCTCTCTTCGCTCCAGTTTCTTCCCCTTTTCCTTTCTGTTTGTTTATTTGTTTCTTTCCTTGCTCACTCACTCTTCCTTTCTATGTGTTTCTGTCTCTTTCTGTCTAGCATGAATTTGCTTTCACCTCCTCCTCCTTCATTTCTCCTCCTCTTTCATTTCTCCTCCATCGTGGTTCTTTTCTCCATCTCCTTTTCTTCAGGTTTATTCTGTGTTCCTTTCTGGTTTGCTCACTTCCTTTGTTTTCTCTCCTGTCTTTTCTCTATCTCTTTCATTTCATCTCCTCTCTTTCTCGTTTCCTTAATTGCAAATGTTCTGTTTACTCATCTTGAGGAGACTACAGGGTGGGAGGAAATCATGGCCTGAATCTCGCGATCAGTGCATTGCTGCTGCACGCGACGGTTCTCCCAACCAGACAATGCTGCGCATTTCTTCTGAGATCTTCCAATCCCAGCTGTCAAAGAAATGCGTAGCGCAACATCTACTGGGGAACTCCATCAGAGTGAGGGGAAGAGTGGACATGCCCTTTTTACGGCACTAGTTGCCATATTCAGGTAAGTTTAAAGGTCCAGTCTTGGAGTGTGGGTTAGTGAATGGGTGAGTGGATGAATGGGTGAATGAGGTAGGTGAGTTGGTAGTTGGATGAGGTGTGTAGGTGGGTGAGTGTGTAGGTGGGTGAGGTGGATAAGTGGGTGAATGGGTAGTCGGTTGGTTGGCTGTAGGCCAGTTGGCGGGGATTGACAGGTCCGGTTGGGGGATAGCCAGGACGGGGTAGTTGGGTCAGGGGGATAGTTAGGTTGGAGGGTGGTAGTTGGGTTGTCAGGGGTAGTCGGGTCAGGCCGGGCTGTAATCAGGTGATGGGGCGAAGGTAGTCAGGTTGGCTCGAGGGGTAGTCAGGTCAGGGGGGCTTAGTTGGATTGGGTTGGGTCAAGGGACTAGTCAGGTTGGTTCGAGGGGTAGTCAGGTCGGGGGCTAGTCAGGTGCTCAGGGTGGGGGTAGTTACCCAGGTTTTAGACAAGATTTTGATTTGTCTAACAATTCCTGGGTTACTATCAGGGTAAGTCATGTGGATCTGCCCCAAGCCTCCGACTCTAGCTCAGAGTCAGAAACATCGTGCACCCTCCTGGGCAGCCAGGAATTGCCCATCAGAACTTGCCGGGCAATTCCCACATAGCCTGTGCGTCAGGACTTCCGCAAGGCCCTGACACATATCTTCCGATGATCCAGAGACCGGAATATTTGGGCCCGTATGTTGAGTAAGGCCAGACAACTGATGAGAGTAGGCTGGGCTAACTGAAGTAACTCACAAAGCTAGTGAGAGGATATGTCGGAGAGAAGAGTGTTGAGGAGTGGACAAAACCAACAATGGGAGCTTGACCCCGGCTAAACTGCAAAGTTTGAATGGCTTAGGGTATAAGCTGAGGAGAAAATTTGCCATGACTGACCCAAGATCCAGCTCCTCCCTATACCAGTGGTCATCAAATTCTGTTTATTTTTTAGGATCATCATCATGTCACACATTCATACTTCTAAGTTGCCAATTCACAACAAATGTGAAGCCCAAACAGGATGCCCCAGCTCCAAGAAACCGAACTCAGGTTACTGATACTGCTGATTTCCTAATTTAATTGCAATAATAATTGTAAATCTGTGGTAAAATATTGTCTAACTGAGTCATACCCTGGACCTAAACACCTAAACAGTTGAATAAAAGAATCTACAGAAATGTAGCTGTAATTGAAATTCTGCATCACATCAACATGTTTATATTGTGTTATATTTTTTAAAATTTACTGTAGCCCTGCCACTAATGCATGACCATAAGCTATATTTTTCAGTATTCCATTACCTTATTTCATTGCTTTTTTTACACTGACGCATCTCAGTTCTGCCAAAATTCTTCCCTCACAGTCAGTACTGACAGAGCAACTGACAGCTTTCACACCTCAAAGTAAATTTCTGTAGAATAGCATGTTGCTTATTAAGCCTAGCCCTTTCCTTTTCATATAAGCTGATTTTGTTTCTGTAAAACACTTTTTTTTCTTTTTAAGTTGTCTTGGGACACTTTTATGCATTGGAAATAACAACTTTCTATGTTTGACATCCTTTTTGAATGAGCATTATTTATGTGGATCTGTACAAAGAGATGCAAATGAATTCTGTCCAGTTTCTTTTGGTTATGCATATACATATTTAACTACAAAGAGTGCCCTCTGCAGTCGGAGTTCAATAATATAGTTTTGTTGCTCAGCATAAATCCATTCGGATGAAGATGATTAATTTGCCTAATTAGAAATGAGACTGCAAAACGGGTTAGAACTCTAGTATTTCATTTAAAAAACACCTGTCCTATTGGCCTCAAGGAAAGAGGCTCCACCTGGTTTATTAATTGTCCCAAATTCAATTCCTATTCTGAGTTAATTTCATTTGGGTAGTGGGTTGTTGCTAAAGTTGGCTTCTGTAGCTTGGGAGGGTAAAAATCAGCCAAGGTTCCTGCTCTCTGTTGCTATGCAAGGATCCCTGCTGGAATGTGCATAATGTGTGGATGCCAGAATGAGGCACACTTGTTATGCTCTTCACAGCTTGCAGTCAAATGCTCACTATGGCCTTGTATATAACGAAAAATTAGGTGTCCTGTGGAACCGCACCTCAGAAGGAGTTATTGCCACTACAACAGAAACGGAAGAAAAATTGACAAAAATAAATGATACTTTGTTAAATGTCTCTGATGGTTCAGTTTACAAATGCACTGCATCGTGTGATACTGACTCAGACAGACCAGAAGCTCCTAGGTTCATACCCCAGACTCTGGGGAGTTTGCCAATCTCAGCATTCATTCTCTTGCATTCATATAACATCTTTCACAGGTGCCTCTCAGGGCACTGCACTGATAGGAGGAAGGAAAATGGATACTAAGACATGAAAGGAGAACTGAAGAGGGGTGATTGAAATATAGGTCAAAAAGATGGGTTTTGGAGATGTTTGTGGAGAAGTGGGGAGTGGTGGGGTGCAGCTCCTGAAATTAAGAGCCAAAATGTCGGAGTCTCTGTCAACAATGATGGCAATAAAGGAAAAGCTATGCACAAAAGTCTGGAGCTAGAGGAATGGATTTTTCAGGGGAAGAGGAGGGGGAAAAATGAGTGGAGGGAGAACTCTCCAAATGGAAGATAGTGCGGGGAGGGAAAGAGCGCACAAGGCCTTTGAACAAGGATTTTAGGTGCAGAAAGCCACTGAAATCAGCAAGGCTGGGATGGTGGGCTTGCATGACTTTTTGCATAGCAGGGTAAGCATGGGTTTAAACAAGTCAGAGTTAGACTGAAAAGGCAACAAGGAGGGTGTTGAAGCAATAGAGAATCAAGGTACATAGAAAGGGTGGAGGCAAGCAGTGTTGTAGAGATGCAAGTAAATGGTCTTTATAATTGATGGGATACAGTGTCTGAAACTCAAACCAGATTCCAATGTGATGTCTTGATTGCAAACTATTTTGTTCAGTCTGTGACAGTGGCTGGGAGAACATGATTGAATAATTGCAAGGGAGCAACGTGCTGAAGACTAACTTTGGCTTTTTTGAACAGGCTGAAGGATATCATGATTTCATTCAAAATGAGACAGTGGAGGGACAGAGAGATGTGGTGGGGTGATTGGTGTCAATGGCATGCATGTGGAAGGTTTATCTGTGGATGATAGTGCCAAGGTACAACATGTAAAAAAGGAATTGGATGGGGCCAAGGCTAATCCCTTGGAGGCCTTCAAAGGTGATGGTGCAGGGGGCAAAAAATAAGCCATTGCTGGAAATGTGCTAATTATGTTCACGTAGCTGGAATTCCACCTTCAGCAAGCCATGGAGCCATAAAGGGAAGTCACACTGAGCTGGACCATGGAAGAGAAACATTGAAAAAGGAGAGGCATGTTTTACCATGTGAAATGCTGTGGAGAACTTGAGGAAGGCTAATGTATCATGGTTACAGTCATAGAGGATGCCATTTGTGACTGGTTAAGTCATTTTGGTGCTGTAAAAAAGATAGAAGCCAAAAAGGACCCTAAGAAAGAGCATGTTCAAGTTTTCTCTCCTCAGGCATGAGAAATTAATGAGGCAGGGGTTGGGTGCTGGATTTGGGGTAGGAGGAGGAGGGTGAGAGTCATGCAGGAGCAGAACTATTGAAGATGATGTTGAGGGAATGATTAAGCAAATTTATTGTGGTTGGTATATCATGATAAATAGAAAGCTGAAATGGGGAGTTTAAGAATAAGGTGGTGTGCAGTTTTAAGGAACCTAGATCAAGTTTTTCCATGGACAGATAATAACACTAGGAGGAGAGACCAACAATTGTAGATGAAACCTGTGGTATCACAGTGATGGTATGAGCGTGGTAGTGGTGAGAAGTGTAACCAGCTAGGGAGGTTTTGGTAAAGAAGGAGTTAATGGCCATGTTTCTGTCAGTGTTAGGATATCAATACAGTCATCCATGTTGAAGTCATTGGTAACAAAGGCCATGTTTTCAAGTGAGGAAACATGTTGGAGGGAATGAAGAGATAGATTGGTGATTGTTTATCCATGGTAAGGTAAGGTTCATTGCTATTTGGTTGGAGGGTGAGTGGGACAGAGAGGAAATTGGGAAGATTGACCCCAATATTTGCTGCAGTTCTGCACCATGCTCCTGAAGTAGCAAGCGTTTCTGCGATTATTATTGGAAGATGTGTATCTATTGATATTGAATGGGATCATGTGTGGCTGTGGTTATTTGTACAGCCAAATAACTGCAACTGTGACTATCATTTTACATATGAGAAGTAGTTTCTCAGGCACTTTCCTGGGGGCTAGTTGATGCCCATAAAGCTGTAAAATTGAATACCTTCAAGAGAGGGATAACAATTATTAAGCAATTTACATAATCAACCACACACCATTTCTTTTCAGAGTTCCTTCTTTAATGTTAGAGAAAAATAATTGCAATAAATATTTACAAATCAACTCAAAGTCAAACACCTGGGGCCTGATTATTTTTCCTTCATTCATCAGTGCTGAGGGACCTTTGCATAAAAAAAATGTATTTTTTTTCAATGCAGGGACCAGGAATTAGAATTGAAACACTGTTTCCTTCATAGCAAACCCTCCCAGTTATCTGCGCTCCTCTCATTCTGGCCTCTTGCGCATTCCCGATTATAATTGCTCCACTCTTGGTGACCAAGCCTTCAGTTGCCTAGGCCCCATGTTCTGGAACTCCCTCCCTGCATCCCCCGACTCCCTATCTTGTTACCTCACTTTTCTGCTTAAAACCTACCTCTTTGACCAAGCTTTTGATACGCGCATTGCTGCTGACTGCAGAGATCATTGCAAGCTTATCTTTGTGTACCCTTCCAGCTGGGACTTCCGATCCTGACTGGAACTACAAAACAGGGAACACTGGCGAAGAGGAACAGCATAGAGGACATGCCCCCTTTTTCCAAAATCAGCAATTGTATTCAGATAAATTTTTAAAGGTCTCCAGTCTTTCAGTGGGGTTAGTCGATGACTGAGTGGGTGGATGGTGAGTTGGGGGGTTGTCGGGGAAGGGTAGTCAGGTCTGGAGGAGTTGGACAGCTGGGTTAGGGGTTGGGTAGTCGGGTTGGGCATCGAGAGGGTGGTAGTTTGATTGGGGGGGCGTGGTTGGTTGGATCAGGGGAAGGGTGATCAGGTCGGGGATGAGTAGTATGCTTCAGGGTGTCAGTAGGTGGCTAATGGGATCAGGAGGGTTCGGGGTTGGGTAGTTTGGTCAGGGGATTAGGGAGTGGGTAGGCGGAATGGAGGGGTCAGGATGGGTAATTGGGTCAGGGGTGTGGGTAATTGGGTCAGGGGCGTGGGATATCGGGTTGGGGTGTAGGCAGTCAGTTCAGTGGATGTGGGTAGCTGGATTGGGCGGTTTGGCTAGTCAGATCGAGGGGCTAGTTGGGGTTGTGGGAGTAGTGTTTGGGGTGTGCTTAGTGCTTGGGGTGGGTTTGGGTAAGTGTGGGGGGTGGTGGTTGGGTTAAGCTGTTAATCACTTGAGTTACATCACAGATTAAACAGTGTAACAATTGTAGGGTAAGTATCTAGCCTAAGTCTCCGATACTGAGATCAGTGTAGTTTATCTGTAGTTTTCCCAGGCAGCACAAATCAGTCCATGAGAAGCTTAAACTTTCCAAGCAATTACAGCACATGTGCACGCGTCACGACTTCTTCAGGGCCCTGATGCGTATCAGCAGCATAGGTTCGTTCCATCGCCCTCCTGTTACTGGAAGATCTGTCCCAGTATCACCTCCTGTGGCTCAGTGTTATACTTAGTTTCATGATGCTCCGTGAAGTGCCTTGGATTGTTTCATTATGTTGAAAACGCTGAAGAAGTAGAAGTTGTTAGTTTCTTCACATTGCTGGAATGTAATACAATGGAACAATGTGTGTATCCGTCCTATAGGGACCAGGCCTATTTGCTAGCACTTTTCAAGAAATAAACATTGTAAATCTTGACTATCCTTTTTAACAATACTAGGTCTTTGGACCCATCACAAGATGTTACACCAGTAAGTGGAGTTCAGGAGAAACAACGACCAAAAGCTCCACGCCTAAGGAAGCTTACAAGACAGTACAGCTTGTGAGTCCTATATAAACACTTAGCAAAAGCTCTTAACAATCTCTATTAATTATGTTAAATGTGATTTGTTTTAACATAGTACCTTGAAAAGAAAGAAAAGTACTGAAGATTTGTATATACAGATTAATCACATTGTATGTTCAATATTTGAATCTTTACAATCCCAAACACTGCTTCTTGTGACAGAAACACACTGCATGCATTATCCAGTGTGGAGGTAGTGTCTTGAAGTGCTGCATACAATGCTAACAGAAGGATTAGTTCACTATATTGAAGAGCTACAGTTTAAGCAGTTTAAGTTTGGTGAAGTAGCAAGGTTTAATTTCACACTCCTGAGTCACGAGTTTTTCCAGGTAATTCTGTTTTTGTTTTGGATTTCCAGCATCCGCAGTTTTTTTGTTTTTATCTTTTTTTTTGTTTTTAAACTGCATTTATACTTTAGTGTCTACAGTATATCTGGATGAATACATGTGTTTGCCCTTATACAATGCTTTTTTAGACTATTTGGTAATGTAACTCTTATGTGACTTTTACATTTCAATATCATGTAGCATACCCATCCTCTCTATTTTTTGATTACATGTGAAATACCAGATGGTCAAAAGCTGTAAGCTTTCTGGGGGAACAGAGTCTGGTCTTTGTTAGCCATATCAATGGGAAACAAAATCACACACAACTTATTTCAAAAAGAAAATCGCAAAACACAGCTGCTAAAATCTAAAACACAAAGTCAGAGGATGATAAGTGAATACAAAAGTAAAACAATGCCTACACTGAAAATCTGAAATTAAAACAGAAAATGCCAGAAATACTCAGCAGGCCTGGCAGCATCAGTAGAGAAAGAAAAAGGGTTAATGTTTCAGGTCGATGACCTTTCATCAGAACTAATGTTATGTCTTATTCTCTAAAGAATTTTTTTCAGCAGGGCATTTGTTGTAAGGATTTGTTCTGTGTTTCACTAAGTGATCTGGAGGATGTACAGTTGAACATTAAGGGCGGGGGTGAGAACCGGGAGTGTTTCCCGTTGCAGGGGCCAGTGGGAATTCATGCTAAATCATGTGATGCCGGCCTCATTAATTTTGCAGTCAGGGGTTTCCCGACACTTTCCGGGATGGGGCTGGCTGTATGGCGTGCTCCATGCCATCATATCCAGGTGCCATATTTAAAAGGTCTCTGGCCCCCAGATTCAGTGATGCATCCCTGGAGGTCCTCCTCAAAGCAGTGGAGACCAGGACAGCTGTCCTCTACGTGAGAATGGAAGGCGGAGGGCGAGCCTTCACACCAGCCCAGCATGGGAGGAAATCTCCAAGGAGGTCAGCGCCCAGGGCCTCCACCAGAGGACTGCCCTACAGTGCCACAAATGCATGAATGACCTCATCTGCTCCGTCAGGGTGTGAACCCTCAACTGCTCACACTCACCTCAATGAAGGGTACAAGGAACATGGACCTCAGTGGCAAGGGCACCATCTGTGCGGCCCATATATAAATGAGCTACATAACGTTATAAGGTAATGCTCATAGCCCCACTGCAGTCCACCTAGTCTGCAAGAGGAAAGGTATCTGTGGGTCCCTGACCCTTCCACACAGAGAGCTCAAGTGCTGTCTGGGAGGTTGTGGGGTAGTAAAGGGGTTAGGTGTTGAGGGCACCAGCAAGCACCGCTAATGACATGCCTCTGTAAGCCTTATTCCTCTATCTGAATGGGCTCACTCCTCTGGAGGGTGCTGCCCACAATCCAGTGGGTTATTTGTAAGAGCGGAAGCATGGGAAAGATAAATGAAACACAATTGCTCTCAACCCCATCTTCTGTCTTTGTGCTGGAAAAGCTGAGGCACAATAGGAAGCAGAGAGAGAAGACAGGAGGGGGCCATCCTGACCTCAAGAACCTCACTGAATTTGAGGAGTGGGCAGCCCAGCTGGCAGGGGGAGAACCAGACCAAGCCTATTGTGATGGAGAGGTTGGCGGGCAGCATCCATCATGTATGTCACATAGAAACATAAGGGTCATGCATTCCTGAATGTCGGAAGCAGCTCATGCAGTCATGCACTCTCTCCTCTTTCATTTACAGGTGCCAGCAGGAAGAGGGCAAGGGAACAAAGGGAAACCCTGTCCAGGAGTTCCTGCAGCCCAGAGAGGACCAAGGAAGTAAGTGCATCTGTAGAAGCATCACAGCAGGCACATGCACCCTCCACCAGCTCAGAGACACACACCTGGGTGGGTACTAGATGTAGTTCCAGCCAGGTCTAACAGTCTGCTGGTCACCACACAGACATGTATCCGCAGCAGGAGGAGGCAGGGTCAGCCAAGCTCACTGGCACTCAGAGGACTGCTGGGGAAGAGGCATCTATGACATCCAAGTCAAATGACGAGACCCTGGGATGCATCATCTACAAGATGCTGGGGCAGCTGCAAGAGGCAGGGGAGCATCAGGCAGAGGTGTCAGAGGCTCCCAACAGAGTAGCATGTGAGGCAGAGGAGTCATCCACCTGCTCTCTGATGAAGGGATGCCAATATGTGCACACATCGAGGTCTCCATGGGGAGGGTGGCAGATGTCATGGAGAACCTGATCCAGCAGAAAGCCCACAGCCATGGGTGAGATTTTGCAGTGGCACCTCGACCTCCCTCCAAGTCCCCCTTCCCTTTAAGGAATTAGGCAGGGGCCCTCAGAAGGAGGAGTGGCTGTTGCACAACCCTGGGACATCCACCCAGGACACCCCATGCCTGTGACCCCTTCAGCTTCGTCCTCTTCATCCACAGATAGAGCAGCTGTTCCACAGCTGAACAGCCAAAGTAAGCCAGGGCCCTCCAGGCCTTGGGTCTCTGGAGGACAGCAGCCAAGGCCATCCAAGGCAACGTGGCAAACTGGTCAGCAGGCTGCCTCTACCCCTGCTGCGAATATCAAAGGAGCACCTAGAAGAAGTGGTAGGGAACATGAAATTAAGAAGTTTTGATTTCACATGTGGTTGCACAGGTGCACTATGATTGTTAATCTTCTAACACTTTTGTAAATATAGTCCACATGCACTTTAATGAGGTCTGATGTGGTTTATTTGCAATTTAGTCCTTAAGCCTGTGCATTTCCCCCCAACCCCCCACTAACCTACAATTTCCCAAGGGACACACCAGGCTGGGTGTATGTCCCCCGGAATCATGCATGAACAGGGACGCAAAGGTATTTGCCAGGGCCTTGCGAGCAATGTGCGAGAAGTCTCCCATGCACACTGAGTCTTTGCCCTTCACACACTCATTTGTCCCAATGTCCGGTACTGCAAGCTGGGGTTCCCCCTCAGTTGTCCAGTTGAGATGACCTGCATTTCCGCCCACACCAATGACCCATGCAGCATCTCAAGATCACCATGAGGTTCTGCACAGTTTGGAGCAGCCATGGCTGTTGTGACTTTCACCATCAAGTCGAATACCTTTACCCCTCCCCCACCGTCATCCACAACCGTCCCCCCCATAAGCATTAGCCTTCCTACGGTTACCCTTCAACCTCACCCATCACTCTCCAAACCGTGCAAGTGAATGTCGACATCCCCTATCTTCCTGAGGAGCCCACCCTCGTAACTGTAGTGGAGATGTAAGGGAAGGCATTAAACAAGAAATTAGAGACGCATGCAATACAGGTACAACTGTAATCATGGGTGACTTTAATCTACACATAGATTGGACAAACCAAACTAGCAATAATACTGTGGAGGAGGATTTCCTGGAGTGTGTACATGATGGTTTTTTAGACCAATATGTTGAGGAACCAACTAGAGAGTAGGCTATCCTAGATTGGGTACAGTGCAATGAGAAAGGATTAGTTAACAATCTTGTTATGTGAGGTGCCTTGGGGAAGAACAACCATAAAATGATAGAATTGTTCATTAGGATGGAGAGTGAAGAAGTTGAATTCGAAACTAGTGTCCTAAATCTAAATAAAGGGAATTACAAGGGTATGAGGCACAAGTTGGCAATATGGATTGGGGAACCTTACTAAAAGGGTTGACGGTGGATAGGCAATGACTAATATTTAAGGAACGCATGCATGAATTATAACAATTATTCATTGTTGTCTGGCACAAAAATAAAACAGGAAAGGTGGCTCAACCATGGCTTACAAAAGAAATTGGGGATAGTATTAGATCCAAAGAGGAGACATAAAATTGCCAGAAGCAGCAGCAAGCCTGAGGATTAGGAACAGTTTAGAATTCAGCAAAAGTGGACAAAAAGATTGATCAAGAAGGGGAAAATGGAATATGAGAATAAACTTGCAGGGAACATAAAAACTGGCTGTAAAAACTTCTATAAATATGTGACGAGAAAAAGGTTAGTGAAAACAAGTGTAGATCCCTTACAGTCAGAAACAGGGGAAATTATAATGGGGAACAAAGAAATAGCAGAAGGATTGAACAAATATTTTGATTCTGTCTTCACAAAAGAGGACATAAATTTCCCAGAAATGTTAGGGAACCAAGGGTCGAGTGAGAGGGAGGAATTGAAAATCAGTATTAGTAAAAAAATGGTGCTAGAAAAATTAATGGGGTTAAAAGCTGAAAAATCCCCAGGGCCTGATCATCTACATCCCAGAATACTAAAGGAAGTGGCCCTGGAAATATTGGATGCATTGGTGGACCTCTTCCAAAGTTCTATAGACTCTGGAGCAGTTCCTACAGATTGGAGGGTGGCAAATATAACCCCACTATTTAAAAAAGGAGGGAGAGTAAAAACAGGGAATTACAGATCGGTTAGCCTAACATCAGTAGTGGGGAAAATGCTAGAGTCTATTATAAAAGACATGGTAACAGAACACTTGGAAAGCATTCAGGGGATTAGACAAAATCAGCATGGATTTATGAAAGGGAAATCATGCTTAACCAATCTACTGGAATCTTTTGAGAATGTAACTAGTAGAATACATAAGGGAGAATCAGTGGATGTGATGCATTTGGATTTCAAGAAGGCTTTTGATAAGGTCCCACAGAAGAGGCTAGTGGACAAAATTAAAGCACATGGGATTGGGGGTAATATACTGGCATGGATTGAGAATTGGTTGACAGACCGGAAACAGAGAGCAGAAATAAATGGGCCTTTTTCCGGGTGGCAGACAGTGACTGATGGTATACCGCAGGGATCAGTGCTTGGGCCCCAGCTATTCACGATATATATAAATGACTTGGAAGAGGGAACCAAATGCAATATTTCCAAGTTTGCTGACAACACAAAACTGGGCGGGGCTGTGAGGAGGATGCAAGGAGGCTTCAGGGTGATTTAGGCAAGTTGTGTTTGTGGGCAAACACATGGCAGATGCAGAATAACGTGGATAAATGTGACGTTATACACTTCGATGTGAACAACAGAAAGGCAGAGTATTATTTAAATGGTGATATATCGGGAAACGTGGATGTACAAAGGGATCTGGGTGTCCTTGTACACCAGGCAATGAAAGTAAATAGTCAGGTGCAGCAAGCAATTAGGAAGGCACATGGTATGTTGGCCCTCATTGCAAGAGGATTTGAGTTCAGAAGTAGGGATGTCTTACTGCAGTTATACAAGGACTTGGTGAGACCGCACCTGGAGTATTACATGCAGTTTTGTTCTCCCTACCTAAGAGAGGGTTTCCTTGCCATAGAGGGAGTGCTGCAAAGGTTCACCAGGCTGATACCAGGGATGAGGACTATTGTATGAGGAGAGATTGGTTTGACTGGGCCAGTATTCACTAGGGTTTAGAAGAATGAGAGGGGATCTGATTGAAACGTATAAAATTCTAACAGGGCTAGACAGACTGGATGCAGGGAGGATGTTTCCCCTGGTTGGTGAGTCTAGAACCAGGGGCCACAGTCTCAAGATATGGGGCAGGCCATTTAGGACTGAGATAAGGAAAAATTTCTTCACTCAGAGGGTGGTCAACCTGTGGAATTCTCTACCACAGAAGACTGTGGAGGCTGGGTCACTGAGTATATTCAAGAAAGAAATTGATAATTTTTTGGATATTAGGGGCATCAAAGGGTATGGACAGAAAGCAGGAATATGGTGTTGAGATAGAGGATCAGCCATGATCATATTGAATGGCGGAGCAGGCTCAAAGGGCCAAATGGCCTGCTCTTGCTCCTAGTTTCTATGTTTCATGGCTGTAGATCTGCTCCTCATCATTTTGCCAACCCCCAGAATCCGCATCTCCTTCCACATTCCTTCCAACAACCCTCAGTACCCCTTCACCTGCCATTGCTGAACCCACACCTTCTCACCTTATTGGCTTTCACTGCCTGCTTTAACTCTCACCATTCCTTCCTATCACCGATTCCCTGAGGCTGCCCCCCAGGACATATATATTGACAATGCAGACCCCTCCCTCTGAACCCATTCAGCTCTTCCCCCCACCATGCCTGTTTACACCTGCACAATCCCCCTGCATGAACTCCAGCACAGCCCTTCCCACCCTCCCGCTCCATACCAGCTCACCCATTTGATAACCTCCACAGCACCTTTCTCTTTCTCCTGCCACCCGCAACGTTCACCTTCCCTCCCTCTAGGCCTCCACACCCACCCCACGTCTTCACTCCTCTCTCCTGTTCCAATCCTCCCCCCACCTTCCACCCAGCACAGACCATCACTGCCCAACAGTACCTCCTGAAGCCTTCCAACTGTTACTTGAAGATCCATCTCCTGGAAGAAGCTGCTTAACGATCCACATCCTGGAAGTTGCTGCAGCTTGAAGATTCACCTCCCGGAAGAAGCAGCTGCTCGAAGATTCACCTCCCAGAAGCTGCTGCAGCTAGAGGATCCATGTGGTTGAAGCTCCACCCACCCACTGCTACACATGGTGTTCCAGGGTCCATGGTCTTTGGAGGCCTCCATCCGATCTCCAAGGGCTGCCCCAGGCCTTCTCCAGGTAATTGCCGACATTTGTACGCCAGGTTGGTCCAGATGTATTCTGGACCAGTGTGAAAACCTGCTGATGGTGCAGGTGATTGGGCAGGGCCAGTTGGGCCTTCATCTGCACTCCATTAAAAGATGCAGCATGGTATCAGGCTGGACTGTGGTGGGAATGATGACCTGCCATGATGGGTGGGAGCGCACATTCCCAGAAACTGACTTTTCAGCTCCCTCTGCATTGTACCCTCCCCCCATCCCCAGCCCCCACCCCATTAAACCTGCCATGGGGTGCGGGAGGTCGGGGGGGGGTGGGGGGGTGGGGGGGGAGCGGGTTGTGGGGGTTGGTGGGTGTGGGTGGTGACTGTAAAGTTTTTCTCTAAGTGTTTACTAACAACTCAACTATATACATCTCCAGGGTATAGTCCTAACTAGGTACAATTACCATGCTGGCTTCTGCTAGACTCCACTGTACTCAGTCCACTATCAAGTGACTCTCTACATCATACCATGGGCGGTACTGTTCTCCAAACTGACATTAACCCTTGCTATGCCAAACACCCTTGTTCTACACCTCCCTCAAGTTTTTACCCAAACATATTTAGCATACAATCCTCCCATGCTGCCTCTTCTCTCCCCCTCAAGTCTCTGACTTTGTAAATTCAGAAGGGCTGAAAATTCCTCCAGATCTCACTCTGGTCACATTTGAAGGAATGGTAGTCTCAGTTGCTTTGGGCTGATTTTCTTGGTTCGTAGTTGAAATCATAGTTATTCTGTGTTTCAGGCACCTTGTTGTCTTCATTTGATTCACTTTTTGCATTCCTTGGAGTTGAATATCTCCTTATTGGCAACCTGGCTGCAGGTTTGTCCTGTTCCCTCTGGAGGGAACGTTCACTCTGTTCATCCCTAGAGTGAACTCGGATTTTCTTTTCCATGGGGTCTGCCATGTTCTTGCTGGAAGTTGACACTTCGAAAATGAAACCTTCATTTCCACTTGTTTCACAATTTCATCCAAATATTTGTTTACTTATTTCTTACTTTCCAATTCTTTTTCATGCTTATGAATCTTTTCATATTTAAAACAAAAAATGCTAAAAAAAAAAATCAGCAGGTCTGTCAGCATGTGTGGAGAGAGAAACAGAGTTAACATTTCGAGTCCATATGACTCTTCTTCAGTAAGCTGAAAGCAAAATACTCCAGATGCTGGAAATCTGAAATAAACACAAAAAATGTTAGAAAAAATTAGCAGGTGTGGCAGCATCTGTGAAAGAAGAAACAGCATTAAGGAGTTAATCTTTTCATTCAGCTCAACAACTACTCTGGTCAATTCAGTTGTCTGGTTTGTGTTATCTGCAAAACCTTTATACAAGTTTAACAACTTCATCTGGGCATTCCTTTCAGCATCTTTCACCAATGGTCACTGACTGCTCCTTAGACTCATTCAGTTCACTTGCAGATCCTCAATCTGTTTCTTAGAATTCTCCTTTTCTGCTTTCAAAGTCTGGATTTGCTCTTCCATACTGCACATCTCATCTTTCATGTTCTTCCGATTGGATATAAGTTCAAGAATTTCATCAGTTTTGGTTGTTAATTCTGCATTCAGTCAACTGTTCTGATTCATCGACAATTCCTTCTCTTGTTCCAGGCATATTTCATGATATTTAACAGTGACTTCTGATACTTGAAGTTCATCAAGTTCTAATTTTTCATTAGCAGACTTAATCTTTCATATATGAAAGTTGGTTCTCTATACTGAACAGTTTTCCCTTAGCTGAGCCTAATTCTTCCGTGCTATCCTTCAAGCTCACATCCTGTAATTGCTAATTGTTTCTGAGACTCTTCATGCTCCTTTGTGAGAATTTTTACTTTCGCTTGCCATTCTAGGTTCTTGAGTTTCATTTCAGCCCTTTCATTTCTCAATGACTCAATGGTTCTCAGTAATATTTGAGGCAGCCAGTGCTTTTCCTCCCAGTTCCTTGATCTTCAGTTCTGCAATCTCTTTCTTGTGCCTCTTGACTTCTTCCTCTCTGCCAATTGATTCTTCACTTCTTTCATTAAATTCATTTTGCTTCTCTTTGTAATCTTCCAGAGGAACAATTTTGACCTGACGGAACCTTGTAGTATGTGAACATCCTTCAACAGGTTTTCCACTTCTTTGCAATGCTCAATTGCTTTGTCTTGAGTTTTCCTGTAATTCAACAGTCTTTTCGATTTTGTTCTGCTGTTCCTCCATTTTGTTATTCAAGGCAGTCATTATTTCTTTGTGTTGCTGAAGGGTTATGTACTCCTTTTGCATTTATCTTGAAAGACAATCAGCTGTTCTTTCAACTGTTTATTTTATTGTTCAGCTCTTGCCATCTCGCTCTGCACTTTAGTGTATTGCTTTGTCACGACTGAAAGTTCCAACACAGCTTTTTTTGTATTATTCAAAATATTTTTTAACTCCTCATGTTTTTCCAGGAGCACACATTGATTACTGAAAGAGTCTTTCAAGGCAGCGAGTTTGTTTTGCTGCTGTGTCTAACTGTATTTCAGGTTCAGTTCTTCTGACTCCCTCTTCGATTTACCAACAATGGAATTCAGAGTTGTTATTTCCTCCTCGTGCTTTTGTAGAGATATGTACTGAGTCTGCACATGATTCAGACTTTAACTTATTGCATTCTTCACAGCATCCAACCTTTTTTTTCCTTCAAAGTCCCTTTGTACCTTTGTTACCTCAGGAGTGTATCTGTTCAGATCTTGAACAATTTGATTCATTGAAGACTTTAGTTTATCATGCATTTTCAAAGCTACATACACTGCTTGAATCTTGTGTTTCAAGTCTTCCAATTCAGCTTTGAAATGAACATTTTTCAATTTTACTCCTGTCTTCTTTCTCTGCCTGCAGCAGAGTTTTGTTCTTGTCTTTCATCTTGGTTTCACTACTAGCCAGGTCTGTCTCTGGTAAAGTCTTAACTTGTTTCAGTTCTGTAATTTTTTCACATTTTTTTCGTTCATGGGAGGGGGCATTGCTAGCTGGGCCAGCATTTATTGCCCTTCCCTAATTGCCCTTGAGAACTGAGTGGCTTGCTTGGGCATTTCAGAGAACCAACCACATTGCTGGTGGCTTAATTATCTGCTCACAGCTTGGAATGCTCAACTATATCTTCAATCGGAGCTAGGTGGCTCAGCACTGCCGTCTGCTGTTGATGTTCGGGTAAAGTGTCAGCCTTTTCAAAAATATCCATGTTTAAGTCTTCTGCCTGGTCCTCCGCCTTCTCTTTCCTCTGCGCTTTGGAATTCTTTGGCTCATACACTTCATTGCATTGATATGGTCTGCCACCATTGTGTGGTTTGGTTGGGTATTATCTTTTGCTCTTTCATTGATTTATTGGAGTTTTTCTATCTCTTTTTAAGCTCTGCACACCCCACCACTTGAAGATTAAAATACTTGTCAAAGGCTTTTAATATCTCATCAAAGCTGGCTGAAGATTCATCAATGCCTTGCATTAGGATTATTTCATTGGCAAATTCGCCAAGCAAGCATAAAAATATATTAATTTGGACTTCTTCTGATTTCCTACCTAATCCTGGTGTGCTCCTGTAATATAAAACTCTTCTCCATGACACCCAATTTTGCATCCGGTTTGGCTCTTGCATGAACTCAAATTGATCTGCTAATTTAAATTTACCATCCATGCCATTTTCCATAAGAGGGAAGTACAGCTTTAATATTTTTCTTGTCTCTCTCTCTCTCTTCCAAGATGGCGCTGCTGTAACTGGCCTGTCAATGCTTCTTCCCGCACCTATTGGACCTTGGCGGGATCCCAGAGCCATTGTGGGCCCAATTCTTTAAAGTAATCGATTCTTAAGGAAATCTTCAAACAAGCTGTTTGGACCAGGTTCTTGATTGTTTCATGCTTAAAAATGCAATAGGAAGGCCATTTTAGGATCTACCTGTTATTTAAAAATTTTTTTTTTCAATTAATCGAGCTCGGCTGCCATGTAATATGGTGCCGACTTCAGATTCAGCTGCAGTGTTTCTTCAGCTGAACTGTTAAGCCATCATTATACTCTGGCTTGTTGGTGCCCTGATTATTTTTAAAAGGTAAGTTCCGCCTTTTAGTAAATTTTTCTCACACTTTTTGAGCCCTGGTTAGGTCCTTTGACTCTGCGTTCGACCAGGTCTGGCCATGGCACTTCTTTATAGGCGATCCCCAGCTGTGTCTTAGATTTAGGTGCATTTCGCTCAGGTCAGACTGTAGTTTCTTTAATTTTTCATTCTGTGGGATTTTTCACCTGCTTCTTCAGTTCTGCATTCATGCATTGCTTCTACCATATTGTAAGGATTTGTTCTGTGTCTCATTAAGAGTTCTGGAGGCTTGTATGGTTGAACATTAAATGTTTAGTAAAACACACAACCATATGTATCACCAGGATATGGCTGTAACTAGGCAATATCTTCATGCTGGCTTCTGCTAGACTTTACCGTACTCAGAAACAAAAACAGAAAATGCTGGAAAAACTCAGCAGATCTGACCCCCCTTTTTTAATCCCCTTTCTTCTACATTCATTTTTATTTTTTATCCATTTGTTTTATTTTTATTTTTATTCATTTTTCCGTAATTTTATCCAATTTTCCATCCTTTTTTTTTCCACCACCTTCTCCCCCCATCCCCATCCCCAAAGGGACACCTGTCACTTGTTCCATGTTGTTCTCTCACACAATGCTATCCTTGTTCTGCTATAATCACATTCTGCTTTCTTACTTTTATGCCACCATTAGCACCTTTTTTAGCACTAACCAGTAGCATTAACAACTTCTTTGTCCTTTAGTTCATGACATCTTTGTCAATCTCTCCTTTGTCCTCACCTATCACTGCCCTTCTATCCAGCTCCACCTGCCTCAACCCCCTTAAGCAGTATAAATTTCATCACATTTCCACTTCTCTTCAGCTCTGAAGAAGAGTTATGTGGATTTGAAACATAACTTGTTTTTCTCTCTCCACAAATGCTGTCAGACCCGCTGAGAATTTTCTGGCATTTTCTGTTGTTGTTTCAGATTTCCAGCATCCGCAGTATTTTGCTTTTATCCACTGTACTCAGTCCACTATCATGTGACTCTCTACATGTAATGCCATGAATTTCACAAAATCTTTTGCCTGAAAGTCCATTTAAATTTGTTAATGAAATGCGGTCATTGTTAGCTAGCATTTATTGCCCATCCCTTCTTGCCCCTGAGAAGAAACCATTGCGGCCGCCATCCACTGTGTCCAGCAGACACCCCAGAGAGGCATCACTAAATTTGAGGGCTGTCGTCTTTTTCTTCTGTTGGGGCCATCTGTTGCCTGGAGCAGCCCTGGTCTGTGGACATGAAGTAAACTACGTTCTGGTGCACTTTAAATATGGCGCTCGGAGCGAGGAAGCACTGATGTCATGGCATGGTGGGCAAATCTAGGCCTGCCCGCCAGTGATCTAGAGTGTTTCCTGTGAATACATTATTAATGAGGCAATTAGTGCAGGGAATGGGATGATATGGCGCAAAAACCCACCATTGTAGCTGGCGGGTAAAATTAATTTTTTCCCACCTGCTACCGTACTTTGTGCTAATCTGGGACAATTCCTTCCTAAAAATCTAACTCGAGTACTAACTATTGGATTTGATGAAGAATGATAGAACATTCAAACCTACAATATCCTATTTCAAAGCCTGAATGGAAAAGATGACAGCCTATCTGCATTTTTGCCCCTTTTAACAATGCCCATCTCCTCCTTTGCCAGTTCTTTACTGTCATTTCTATGAATCCACAGGAAAGCCCACCCTCAAATGGTAAATGTATTTAATTGATGTCGTATGTCTCATTTTCTGTGATGTCACATGTCTCATTTTCCATAATTTCCTCTCCATTAACACTCAGCACCAATTATACCCAAATTAAAGAAGTCGGCCAGCATTGCTAGGCATTGCAGTGAAGGGGAAATGGATTTTCTGAATCTTTTTGGGAATTCACAGGCAACTTATTTCTCAGTCAATTTTGATAACATGTCAGAGCAATTCGCTGTGAACAGATGCATAAAGTAAATCACTGATCCATTGTTTTCTGGAACTAGATGAGTGACTAGGCTGAAGAACAGAAGGATCATTTTGTTATTTCTCTGCTTATTCTTCATCTGGCACATCCAAAAGGTGGAGAAAAACAAATTGCTGAACAGCAGAATTGATTTGACATTCAGGAGAAGTATGAGGAGAGAAAACCCAAGTGTTTCATGTGCTTTTTAAAAAGCCCTATTAAACATTATAAGAGGCTGGTTTTCCAAACAATTGTGGTGCTCCAGTGTACTCCCATCAACCTTTCTTGGGAATGGAGGCACTGCAGAAAAAAATCTAAATATTGCCATAATCATCACTGATGAAGTTGGATGGCTAAACTGACAGGCTATAATTCACAGCATCACAAGGCAAACCTGTCATATTGTTTGATTTCTCTGTCGAGAATCAAATCATTTGTTACTCGCAATGATATCCATTGGTAACCATGGTTATGGAGTAGCTGCAATCCAAAGTAAATTGCTTTCCATGTATATCTTCTTGTGAAGGTAAATGTCCGGAAGCATTTAAAAGTTCTGAACTCTAGCACAGCAAGCAGTTACTCATAAAGGCTGATTCTTAGTGAATTACTTGGTTTCATATTTCTGCAAATTGTGGTGTTCTTTTCTGATGGTAGATGAATGTGTTTACAGTAATCTCTTTGATTCTCTGACAGTAATCACAGTGATGAGGACGACCTGCCTCCTGCCTTAGCCGCAGCCACTCGAAGCAGCCCTCCCCTAGTCAGCAAACAGCCTGATTCTGATGTTCAGCAGTTACAGTACCCCACCTGCATCAAGGTAGAGACATTGTTTTAAGAAAGCAATTGCATCAAAATAATCTACTACTAAAGCAACAGAATGGGATTGTTAAATGCATGTTAAACTATTACTGTAATGTTAACTGAAATGTAATGGTATTCTCCACCATATTTTAAATGCAATCTTGGCTTAAATATTTAAATAGGGTAAGAAAAAACATGCATTTATTTGGCTTCATTTACATCTTAAGGATGCCCTAAAGGGCCAATGAATTATTTTGAAGTGTAGTTACTGTTATTATGTAAGAAAGCTAGACAGCTGATTTGTGCACAGCAAGACCACCGTCAGCAATGAACCAAATAATTAGTTAAACTACAAAAGCAAAATGCTGCAGATGCTGGATAGCAGAAATAAAAAGAGAAAATGTTAGAAATACTCAGCAGGTCAGGCAGCATCTTAATCCTTCAGCTTGATGACACTTCTTCATCTGATTTAACAAGCAAAGACAGGTGGCTTGGGAATAGGTGGAAAGGTAAAAAAAATATTGAATTCTCAAAGACGATTCAACCTACCCACTTCCAATTTTAATGGAAGCGTGTCGAGAGTTGGACAACCAATATACTTTCCAGGGGTCTCAGTAAATCTTTTGAGGAGGTTGCGTGTCACCATTTATTATGAGCACATGGAATTCAGGTTTCCGCAGCTTTGGGAATCCCAGCAGGAAAAAGGGGGCAAGAAAGGCCAAATACCAGAGGTAAGTGCTTTTACCACAATGCTTATGGGCCAAAGGAGCAGGAATGTTCCCCTAGACCCAATGAGTTAGATGCCACCCAACTGGAAGCTGCAATTTGCCAATGGCCCACCCCCCACATCACCCCCCAATCACCCCCAGCAATGTCATAGCTGCCATCCATTCACTAGTTGCTTTCCTGCTTGACAGTAGAGCAGCTTGTCAATCTGACTGGAAGTCAAGCAGGAAATTCATTAGAAAAGGTGAAAGATATCCTGCAGTTAATTTCTACATTTCAAGGTTTCTTGTCAGAAAATCATCCTCCACTCTTTCTTCCTGGTTCCAAGTAAATGTCGAGGCCCTTCGTTAAATATCATTTTCTTTCAAGAGAGGAGAGTTATGTTTTTTCTAAGATAACTATACATCTTGGGTGGAATTGTCTGGTCCCATTGGTGACAGGTATCATGGCGGGTGGGCGGGAGGGATAGAAATTGGTTTCACGCCAACATGAAAGCACAGCGGGGTCATCCAATGGTGGCAGAATGCGAATTGTGCTAGCAGCCAGCGTGAATCTGACTTGCATCCCGCTAATGGGATGCAAAGTAAGGGCCGATTGGAATCGCACCCCCCCCCCCACAACCCCCACGCCTGATTTACTGTTATGCCAGCAGGAAAACACACTGGCGCAGAACGCTTCTGGACAAATGTGTCATGCAAAAGTTAGGGCCTTGCTCAGATCATGGACATCCAAGGAGCTGAGGTGCTGGAGTCCTACAGCTACCAGACCCTGTAGGAACACATACATCACATGCTGAGTGGATTCTCACAGACATGGCTGCGTCACGAAGCAGCTCTCAGAAGGTGAGAAGTCTTCATTGATGCTCCCAGTCTGCTTCTGAGCATCACAGTCTGGCTATGGGCTGCTATGAATGATTGGTGAGTTGCTGGGAGAGGAAGGTTTAGGATGAGTGGGAAATGAGGGTGTACTGGCAGGGGGGGCGTGGTGGTGAGGTTGGGAGAGAGGAGATGTAGGTGTCGGAGGGGTGATGTTGGGAGGGAGGAGGGAGGAGGATGGAGTACGGAGGGAGGGGGATGTAACAGGGAGAATGCAGCTAGTGGAGAGGTAGGTGTAAGGGGTGAGGATTGTTTAAGGGAGTGTGTCTGTGAGGAGGAAGGAGTTCAGAAAGTGAAAGCTGTCTCGGGGGGAGGAGGGAGTAAGAGTAGGAGAGGGAGTAAGGGAGGGAGTGTCCAGGTGAATGTGCAAAGGAGGGGTTTGCAGAGTCAATGACTGCCTCCTGGGGAGCAAACTGAGGGTGGGCGTGGTAGGAGGGAATTGTAATTGTGAGAGGGGGCAGAGGGAGCCGGAAGGTTGGGAGGGTGAGGGTGCGCTTGTAGCAGTAGAAGGGACAGTGAGGGTGGTTGGTGGGGTCTCGGAAGCAGACATGGACCCGGGGAGTGGGAAGCAGGAGGTTGGGGGAGTCAGTGTGGATGGGGGTGGGATTCTCAGGAAGGTAGGGAATGTGCACTTTCTCCTGGACAAGGCTTCAGGTTGGGAGGTGATAGTGAGGAGGTGGAAGTGATGCTGGGGGGTCAACAGCAATGGAGGAAAGGACATGGGTGACTGGGGGAGGAGAAAGGACATGGGAGCTGACAAAAACTTGACCATTACCATGGTTGGTGAAATCGAAAGTGAGTGGAGCCTCATGTTGGATGGGCACAGGTACTGCATGGGAGTGCGATCAGTGGGTGGGCGGAGATGCAGGTCAGCACAAATGGACAAGTGAGAGTGAACCCTAGCAGGCAGCATCAAAAATACTCAGGACGGTGAGATGGATGAAGGCTTCGTGTGTGTGGGAGAGTGCTTACACAAGGCTGGAAAAGACCCTGCCATACACACACTTCTCCTTCCTGAATCACATATGGTCTGGCAGTGTGCAGCTGAACTGCTAGTGGAGTGGTAAGTCCATTGCACAGGCTCCACCCAAGCTGCGGATGTCAGGGAAGCACATAGATTAAGTGGTAGGCCTAGAAAAGTTAAGAAATGCTGATCACAAGCGGTTGCACGCGTGAACACATTCTGTCACTTTATGATCTGAAAATATTTTCATTTTAATCGAATAATGTGTAATGTTGTCTTTCAGCTACATTGACAGGCTTCGCAAGTCCTCCCACTGCAATGATTGGCCCCATTGCTTCGGATGACTTTGGTGTGCTTCCTCTGGAGAACTGAGGTCTTGAGGGCCCCGGCTTGCTTTGGTTGTCCTCCTGGGCCAACTGCTCCCTCTGTGGTGTCAGAGGAAAAGGTTGAGGGGGGTCACAGGCAAAAGGGACTCGGAGGGAGCAGACACCCTCTAGGATTCCTGTATGGATGACCCAGGGGTGTCCAGCTGCTGCTCCTCCTCCCTTCGGGTGCCTAAGGGCCCTGGCCTGACCCCTTGAGGGGAAGGAACACCTGGAGGGACGTTGAGATGCCCCATTTCCCTCTTGCATTGCTACTGCAGGAACTCACCAATGGTGAACATGATGAAGTACAGGTCTGTGTGCATCTCCGCATTCTGCTGAACCAGGGTCTCCACGGCATCTGCCATCCTTCCCATGGAGACCTTCATGTGCGGACATGTGGGCACCACTTCATCAGACAGACTCTGACTTGGGTGCCACTCTGTTGAAGGCTTCTAGCAGCTCTGGATGATGCTCCCCTGCCTTTTGCTGACTCCCCACCATCCAGGAATCAGTCTAATAAACTTGGTTGAATTATCTCTAGGCTAGGTACATCCTTCCTCAGGTAATGAGACCAAAACAGTACACAATATTCCAGGCATCGTCTCACCAAGGCCCTATAGAATTACAGTAACGCTTCTTCACTCCTCTTTTTAATACAGCCAAATATCGCCCCTGAATCATGCATTTTCCATCTTTGTGGGAGCAGGACTGGATTCATGCATGCGAGATTTGTGGAGGGAGCTGGCTAATGAATACACCAGCTGCCTCCACTGAAGTGAGATTTTGGAAGAACAGGACCTGAATCTTGTGTTACAAGGTCGGGCATGTGCCGACAATTAAAGGGCCTATTAAGGTCGTTAAAAAGCCTATTGACTGCGATTTTACACTGCCCGTGCAATTTTTAGCTCGTCACGTGAGCAAAACGGGTGGGTGGAATTCATGTTTTAACTATTTCCTCATCCACGGGTGGGATATAAGGCCCCCAGAGCAGCAGTATTTTCTCTGTCAGTGCCAGCTCGTTCCTATGTGAGTACAGAGCTGTCCCAAAGTTCCTTTGCATCTCATTTGATTGTCAAGCCTGCCTTTCAGCATCTCAGGTCTTCAGAAGGATCCCCTGAGTATTGCAGCACAGTACTCCTTCATTTTCAGGGCACTGGTCCGCAGCATCCCATCTAATGGGGATAGTGTATTCCACTGGTAGAACCTCCTCTGAAGAGAGAGAGAGGGGCAGGAAAGAGAGGAGGCCAGGTGGGTGTGGGTAGCATCCCAGGGACAGACCTTTAAGAGGAGAGGCATGGGCTCACTTGGTGCAGGGTCAGCAGGGAGGCCGAGGCAGGAGGACACACTGAAGATGCCGCTACCCAGCAACTAGAGTGTTCAGGCAGTGCTCCAACTACCTCCAGATGTCCCAGGTCCACCTCCTCAGGAGGCTCCGCCTCTCCAGGGACGCAGTGACAACAACATGTCATATGATAGGTCCGGAAATCACCTCCAACTGTGTGGGCGGACACCCCAGGCCGGTGGCTTTGATAGTCACGGTGGCCCTCAACTTCTAAGCCTCCAGTTCCTATCAGGGCTTAGTGGGGGATCTGTGTGGCATTTCTCAATCAGCTGCACACAGTTGTGTCAAGTTTGTGACTGATGCTATCTTTAGATGTGTCCACACATTCATCCACTTCCAGACAGACGAGGCGAGCCAGACGGATGGAGCACGAGGCTTTGCTGCGATGGCTGGGCTACCCCACATCCAGGGTGTAATAGATTGTACTCACATGGCCATCAAGGTGCCAGCAGGTGAGCCGAGAGCTTTTGTAAACGGAAAGGGGTTCCACTCAATGAATGTTCAAATCGTCTGTGAACACAGGACACAGTTTGTACCCGTTACCCTGGGAGCACATGATGCTTAGATCTTGTGGCACTCACAGGTACCAAAGCTGTTCATGGCTTCTGCTCGAGTGGATGGATGGCATCTGGATGACAGAGGCTATCCCTTGAAGAGGTGGCTGATGACCTCACTCCGTCATCCAAGAACTGAGGCCGTGGAGAGATACAACAGGAGTCATGCCGCCATAAGGGCGGTGGTGGAGAGGCACTTCAGATGCCTGGACTGGTCAGGGGGAGCATTACAGTATCCTCCAGAGTGTGTCTCACTCATTGTCATCACATGCTGGGCCCTGCACAACCTGGATCTGGCAAGGGGGTACCCACTGGAGGCTGAGGAAAGTGAGGCTCCACAGGGCAAGGAGGATGACTCAAGTGATGGTTCAGAGGAAAAGCCTGGGGAGGCAAAGGGTGAGGACCTTGAGTCAGAGGACAGGAACCTTCATGGAGGCAGGGACACCAGGGATGCTTTGATCCAGCAAAGCTTCTGCTAGGCATCCAAGACATCAGTGCCTCATCAAGCCAATGGCACTGTCTTCTTTGCTAACAATCAATAAATGAGAACCCAACACAGTACTCCAGTACCACACAACACTTTTATAAGCCTGTGCTGCATCTGACACCTATTCATGCCATCCAGCCAACTCAGTGCATTTAAGTCAAATAAATGCTTATGTTACTTCCCATGAACATACAAAGAACAAACAAAGTGTCCATCCCTAACACAAGAGTCAGTATAATTAATGCAAAAAATGTCACCCATGACACACCCCTATTGTGCTCAAGGTGCCTTCAACTTACATCTGCAGATGCTGCATCTTGGTGCCACACCCCTCCCCCAACCCCTCCTTGCTGACAATGGTGTTGGAAGCAGCCTGTTGACTCTGCTGTCCTAGTGGCCCTGATGACCTTGGCGGTCGTTCTCTGGCTGCCAGAGCCTGGGAGGGTATGCCCAGCCCCAATGCTGGGCACTCCTCAGTCATTGCAGCATCATCAGATGCAACGGACACCGGTAGAGGGGTGGAAGAGCTGGTGACCTCGTCCAGAGCGCCCTGAGAGAAGCCCATGGAGACGGCAGGCAGCTTGTCTGCCAGCATCCAGTGCGTTTGCACCTCCCTGCTCACCATTGATGGACGGGGACCTAGCAGGGAGACTAGATGCCTCATCCAGCTCTCTCGCTGACAGTGACCTCCTGCAGGTCTGAGTGCAACTCCAGGAACCCCTGAGTCCGCCTGTGAAGCTGCCTCTACATGAGAGTCACCACTCTCTCAATGGAGGAGGCTGGGCGCTCGATACTAAAGGTCAACGCAGAACGCTTGCCTCGCATGGACCCCTCCATGACGGAGACCATGACACGCAGACCCTCATGGATCTCTACCAGTTCTCCCCATGTATCCTGCTGGACATCTAGCACCTGCTGCCTGATGGATGACTCCAAAGGCTTGTCATCTGTCGCAGACACAGCATGGTCCTGGTCTACAGCTGTGCTCCCATTGTCCGCTCCCTGGGAATTCTCTGCTTCTACAGCTCTTCATATGAGTGTAATGTGCCCATGATGTACCCTCACCACTGTGCATTACCTGCAGAGCTGAATGTCTAATGCCACTGATGTGTGAGTGTCTGTGTTGATGCCTGGTTCAGAGAGACGGTGTGATGCTGGTGCAGGTGTGATGTCTTATTCAGGGTTCAATGGGGGATCCTAGAGGTCGTAGGCAGCTCCTGTGGATGATGTATCTATGGGAGGAAGGCAAAAGCTCAGTACATTCAATCATCATAGTAACCGATGAGACAGTGGAGACCCGCTGCATGGTGCAATCTGCATTGATACTTCAGTGGGCTCTCTGGCTACGACAGCGAGGAGCCCATTAATTTTCCAGTACGCACCGCACAAGCATCTGTCACCTGCACTCTTACCTTCATCCAAGACCCCTACCTCACCTCGACCGGAGGAGCAAGCTGGCTGGTGGCATTCCAGTTCTGCTGCATTGCTCTCGTGCTTCATGAGGATGCACAGATTTGGCACTGCTCCACCCGTTCTGCAGCACTCCGCAGGATTATGACTGCTCTTCTCCTGACAGGGAAAAATAGAAAACCTCATTATTGCTCCATCTCCCTGAAGGCCCTTTCCTGGTTCCTCCCTGCCATCCCACCCAGGCATTAGACAATGTGACACATCTCACCCTGCAATGCACTGAGGCCGGTCGTGCTGACATCCCAGACTTGGCAGGGCAGGCTTAAGTGCCAATTGGCATACACACTCTTAGGCCCCTGAACTTTCCAAGCAATGGGCACCCGACTAAAGTTCTCCACACAGGTCGGTGCCATTTCTGCACTTACCCTTGCTGACTGCAGCAGATCATTGAACCTTTTGCGGCACTGAAACCACATCATGGCCACTGACCTGGGCGGTGACCTCTGCCCAGGTCTTCTTGGTCAGGTGGGGCAGCTTTCTCTTGCCGTCCCTGGGCATTAGGATATGCTGCCTGGCACTGACCTCCTTGGCCTGCACTCCCAGGCACTCATCTGAGAAACAGGGGGCAGAGTGTCCACTCGACTTGTCCTCCCACCTACCATGACCACCAGGTGTTGAGCCATGACTGCACACCAAGATGTTTGTTGGATTGCTTCCAAACAACTCCCTCAGCCTCCCCAACAACTCCTGGCAGCCTTCAGGGAGCTGCATCTTCCCTTTTTTGAACAACCCACTGGGTCCCCGTTAGACAAGTTCCCAACCCTGCGCATGGAAAACACATCCGGCAGTGGCGTATCATGCAGGGCAGGCCTTAATTGGCCCCCCTGCATAAGGTTGCGTTGGCAGCATAAACTCAGCCAGGAACGGGTTTTACATTCACTTCTGGCCACATCGACTTTGGGCTCATCCTGAGGGTAGAATTCAGGTTCAGGAGTGTGGAATCCAGAGTGTGCAGATTAGAACAGGTAAGAAGATGTCCAAACTTGGCAGATTCTTATGGACAGCCAGGGTACCCTTTTGGAGGGGTAATGGATAGGGTTCCAGGACACCTTTGGGCGGCGTAAGGCACCCTTTGGGATTGTTAAAAGTGAACATAATTATCTATTTTTTACACAAACTAATTGGAACTGTCAAGCTACAAAAGAACTGTCCAGGAACTGTCCAACTGCCAAGGAAATATCCAGCTGTAAAGGAAATGTCCAGGACCCATCCAGCTGTCAATGAGCTGTCCAGGAACTGTCCAGCTTCAAGGAACTGGTCAGCTGTCAACAAAATGTTAAGTATCCAACCTGTTAAAGTTACACAGCAAGTGTCAAACCTATCAAAGCTGTCAAATCTGTCAAAGCTATCCAGGAAGTATTGGAGGTGTCCAAGGATACTAGGTGAGTCGGCGTGAAGAGGGTAAAGGCAAAGGGTGGCGGGTGGATAGTATCAGCTGGCATGTGTTGGCATTAAGTTGGAATAGGGGACATAAGGGCCATGGGGGTGGGTAGAGGGTAACTAAGTTGGCATAGGGGTGTGGGGGCCATGGGGGTGAGTAGGGTGTATGGGTTGGCATAGGTTGGCATGGATAGTGCTTAGGGAGTGTCTGAAGGGTGAGGGCTGGAGGGACTTTTTTGTTTTATTATTATTATTTCAACACAGTGCCAGAGCACAGAGATAGGCCTTGCATTTAGCCCACCCTCGCAGCCTGTGGATTCATTCCTGGGTTGCCCTGCCTGAGGAGTTTAGAATTAAGCATCACAGTCTTAGAATAAGGGATCAGTTATCTAGGGCTGAGATGAGAAATTTCTTCACTCAAAGAATTTTAGATCTTTGGAATTTTCTGTCTCAGAGGGCTGAGGATGCTCAATCATTGAATATATTCCAGAATGGTGGAATTTGAATTCAATAAATATCTGGAAGTCTAATGATGACAGCAAAACCATTGTCGATTGTTGTCAAAACCCATCTGGTTCACTAATGCCCTTTAGGGAAGGAAATCTCCTCACCTGGTCTGGCCTACATGTGACTCTAGACCCACAGACTCTTTATAAACAAAAAGCCCTCTGAACAAGGGCAATTAGGGATGAACAATAAATGCTGGTCTAGCCAGCGACGCCCACATCCCATGAACGAATATTTAAAAAATTAGTTCAATAGATTTGGGGGAATTAAGGGATATGGGAATAGTGTGAGAAGGTGAAATTAAGGTAGCAGAGCAGCCATCATGGTACTGAATGACAGAATCAGGCATGAAGGGCAAAATGGTCTTGCCCTGCTCCTGTTTCTTATGTATGCTAAAAATTGCTATCTGCTGTTCTTTCGACCCATGTGCATGAATCAGATCAGCTTCATAACTTTTCTGAATACGCTGATGCACACTGGAGTATGACTTCATGCATGCTGGCTGTCCTTGGACAATTTGCTGAAGTGGCCGTTTTTCATGTGTGGTCTTAAAGTGAGTGTGAGGTTGCTAGGAAGCATTACAGCCATAAAAAACATTTATTTTTATTTTTTATTTAGTTTTATTTATCCATTCATCTTTCCCCCAACCACCCTCCCCCCTCCCCCCCCTCCCCCCATTTCCCCCCTCCTCCCCTCCCCCCATTTCCCCCCTCCTCCCCTCCCCCCATTTCCCCCCTCCTCCCCACAGGACCATCTGTCACTGGTTTCTATGTAGTGCTTTCACAGAGTGCTGATCCTTGTTCAGCTATTAACACATTCTGCTCTTACTTTTATGCTGCTATCAGCACCTTCTTTAATCTTTACCACTACTGTTAACTTTGTTTTGTGTCCATGACATCTTTGTCAACCTCTCCTCAGCTCCCACCTATCCCTGACCTTCTACGTTGCTCCACCTGCTCCATTGCCTCTTAAACAGTATAAAACCATTACATTTCTACTCCTCTTTAGCTCTGAAGTAGAGTCATATGGACTCAGAATGTTAATTCGGTTTCTCTCTCCACAGATGCTGCCAGACCTGCTGGGTTTTTCAGCATTTTTTTTGTTTTTATATGCAGTGCCTCTCTCATATCCATCATTGTTCTATTTCTAAACCTCATTTTGTTTCACTGACGTTCACCAGCATCACTGTGTCATGCGCAAAGCCAGCAGCAAACAGTTCACTCCAACACTTCTTTCAATGTTGCACTTATCTAGTGTCTAGGACTTGGCCTTAAGTTTCACACATGTTAAATATTTAAAGTTGGTTCCATGTTTGCGGACTGTTGCCTCTTACCTGACAGCATCACTTGCTTGTCTGGACTCCATTTACTTATTGAAAGGATTTCTGAGCATTGCTTCCGTTCTGGAACTTTCTGTGAATTTTTGCCACTAGACACGAAGAATTTACACAGTAATTAAATAAAATGTAAAGTAGATTCAGATTGTTTGAAACTCTTCCTTGTATGTAATCATAACTTGTCTCTTTTTACAGAATAGTTTAGAAGAAGAGCACACAGAGTTGGCTGCTCCAGGAGATCTACTGATGGACTTCACTGAGGCTACTCCTCTGGTTTGTCTGCCATTTCAAATGATTCAGTTTATTCCCTATTGCAGTGATTACAGTATATTGCCAGTTAATATAAATCCTGAAAGCAGCTGCTGGCTGCAAGTAATGAATGCCCTTAGTAGAAATATTGTTTTGCCTTACTCTGAGTGGTGTCCTTTTTAATATTCTCCCAGTGTTTCTTACTATTCATTGAATCTCCTCTTGTGATGGTTCATGCTGGAATACAGTGTACCAGGGAAGAAGCAATCAAAGTACATTTCCAGCACTGGTCACTGGATAATGCTCAGCAGCTAGAACCTTGGCTATCTTCTTCCCTTATCCCTCCTCTAAAAGTCCCTCTGATGCGGACTCCAACAATGGAATCTTTCTTCTGGTTGAATCTGAGATTGATGAATCTCGTACTGACCAAGAATTGAACTTGGAACCAGCCTAGCCTGTATTGCTCAGTGCTACATTTAGTGGAAAGTTTATCCACTAGGACATGTCATAACTTTTGGAAAAATGGAGTGTTTGTTACCTGTGCTCCTTCATTAAAATCAAAATATTAATTTAACATCCTTTTATATTTCCCTGTTTATATTTATCTTTAAGTATTATGTTTAATAATGAAATAGCATATATAAAATTGGACCGATAGCTTTGGAGGAGCTCTTGAGGCTAAGTAGCATCAGTGTGCTTAGGCTATATATTGTACAATTTTTCTTTTTAACAAGGGGTAATGCTCCTTTCCTTAAAAAAAAGCTTTCCTTTCTCTCTTCTCATTTGAACCTTCTCTTGCTACATACCATGCAAATGCAAGATGGCAAGTGAGATACCTACCTTTTAGTTTCCATCAATTTTATTCAGAAATCAGCTTCTAACAGGTTTGTGGGGGAGATTAGGATTGACTCCCAATTTGATCCCTCTTGAGTTGGGTGGAGGAATCAGAGAGACACCACAATCTGCCATTCTATGGCCCTGTAATTTGATGCTGCACAGACTGCTGGAATTATTGGCCAATAATTTGCTGTCAAAGTAGCAGCAAGGCTGATGGTGCTCATCATTATTTATGGGTAAATGCGACAGCACCTAATGGTGAGGGCAGATGCATGATTAAACCTGAAAGTCCAAAAGTTGCTGTGCACAATGTACCATGTACTGTTAATTTTTTAATCCTTCAATCTGATTGGTTAAAGAAGTACAAGGTTGCCTGCCATGATATTTCAGGTCCCAGGTCTAACAGAAAGCGGACAGTGGGCATAAATGGGTCATTTTCTGGTTGGCAGGAGGTGACGAATGGCATGCCACAGGGATCAGTGCTGGGTCTCAATTCTTTACAAGTTATATCAATGATTTGGATAAAGGGACTGATGGTATCGTTGCTAAATTTGTTGATGGTACAAAAATAGGTAGGAAAGTAAGTTGTGAAGAGGACATAAGGAGGCTACAAAGGTTTAGATAGGTTAACTAAGTGGGAAAATATATGGCAAATGGAGTATAATGTAGGAAAATGTGAGGTTGTCCATTTTGGCAGGATGAATTAAAAAGAGGCATATTATCTAAACGGTGAGAGATTGCAGAGCTCCAAAATGCTGAGGGATCTGGGTGTCCTTGTGTGTGAATTGCAAAAGGGTAATATGCAGGTGCGTCAAGTAATTAGGAAAAGTAATAGAATGTTATCATTTATTTACAAGGGGAATTGAATACAAGAGCAGGGAGCTTATGATTCAATTATACAGGGCATTGGTAAGACCACATCTGGAGTACTGTGCACAATATTGGTCTCCTTATTTAAGGAAGAATGTAAATGCATTAGATGCAGCTCAGAGAAGGTTTACTAAATTTAACACCAGGAATGGGCGGGTTGTCTTATGAGAAAAGGCTGGACAGACTAGGCTTGTATCCGCTGGAGTTTGGAAGACTAAGAGGCAACTTGATTGAAACATAAGATTCTGAGAGGACTTGACAGGGTGAATGTGGAAAGGATGTTTACTGTTGTGGGGCAATCTAGGAGAATCAGCGTCACTGTTTCAAGATAAGGGGTCGCCCACTTAGGACAGAGACAAGGAAACATTTTTCCTCTCAGAGGGTTGTGAGACTTTGGAATTCTCTTCCTCAGAAGGTGATTGAGGCAGAGTCCTTGAATATCTTTAAGCAGAGGCAGATAGATTCTTGATACACAAAGGATTGAAAGATTATCGGGGGTAGGCCGGAATGTGAAGTTAAAATCAGATCAGCCATGATCTTATTGAATGACAGCAGGTCTGAGGGCTTGAATGGCCTACTCCTCCTAATTCATATGTTTGTATATATGTTAAATGCTTGGTTTTCCTCAATTTGCTGTCATTAGCTCACACTATGAGCAACTTGCCTTGCAAAAATTTCAAAATCTTAATCGTGCATGGGGAAGTATAACAATGGCAGATATCATTAAATCCCCTGCCACAGCAAAGTATGTGCCACTATTTCAGTATAATGTCAATCGATATGCTACGTTTATATTGGCAGACCACTTCCTGTAGTTCCCATTGTCCTAAAAATCATTGCATTTAAGATTTACTGCAGGGCAGTTTCTATCACAGGCAGAATCACTTGAAATAAGCTTAACAACCTGAGCTGTTTTGCCACTTGTGACCAAAACTTATGATATGTGCAGGTTTTTCTTGGGTCTGACCATAGATGTGCCTTCAGGTTCAATGGTATAATTTGCTGCTGTAAGCATCTTACTTTTGTTGAAGTTGACTCACACTGGCCTGTAAAGCTAATGCATGTCTGGCAAGCAGCAATGCATTAGTTTTACTGCACTTGGTGGCACAGGTTGAAACCACTTATCCTGTTAGTCCATGCTACCTTTAATTTATTTAACTGTTTGTCACTAACTTCAGAGGGTTGTTGGTCAAAAACTAGCAAGTTGTTAAAATGCACTATGATTCTTTGTATTCTTTGCCTTTACTAGGAGCACCTAATTTACCTTATCTCAGATTTTGACATTGTGCTAAGTACTCTTAGGAAAAGTGTTAATTGTTTGGCATGATATGATGCCAAAAAAGTTAAAATATACAGCATAGGCCATGATGAGGCATGTGGAGGAATAAATAGGACAACAAGGATCTGATCAGAGTGGTTGGTGAAGGGCACAAATGTGCAGTGGAAATTTCCATTCCGGAGACTAAGCGCCATGGCCGGTGAGTTCCGTGGCACATTTCCCATTGGACATTAGGGCGGGAAATCCTGCCCAATTTTGCACTCAGTAGCTCATGAACAATGCATAGGCGAGTTTCTCTTCAAATCACGTGGCGGGTTGCGAACTGATTTGCCCGCCCGGCCATCACTTAATGGGCTCAAAGGTCCGGGCACCATATTTAAACACCACCCTCACTCTCTCCAGCCCAGCTTTGAGAAGAAGACATTTCCAGACGGCTGCGCCTAAGAAGAGAGCAGCCCCGAAGTTTAACAATGACTCCCTTGGAGGCCCTCATCAATAGTGTGCGGCAATACCAGATGTCCTCTACCCCAGAGCTGGCTCCAGGTAGCCCACCAACATCACCTTGCCAGCCTGGGAGCCATTGCAATGGCAGTCAGTGCGTCAGGCATCCTCCTGTGAAACGCCATCCAATGTAGGAAGAGGATGAATGATCTCATCCACTCTGCCAGGGTAAGTCAACCTTCAGCTCACTCCAATCTTACACCCGTGTAATGGCATCATGCACTCGAAGGATTATACTGCTCAGGGATCTCACACAATATTAGTGGGATACACATCACCACTGATCGTCTTATGGGCACTTTAACATCACCAGAATCTCACCTATTATGCTGCTGAAATTCCATCCTGAGGCCTTACTGAGGAAGGCTCAGCACATACACTAGGTTGCTCCCCAACCTCTCCTCCATCTCTTCTCATCACATTCCATCCATTTGTCTTCATGCAGACCAAGCTTACCCACAACAAGAGGGAGAGATCGCAGACCAGAGGAGGCAGGGCCAACATTGTGGAGCTATCCAAATTCGAGGAGGATGCTGCCGAGTTCGTGGGCAAGGACAGGGACCGCACCTGTGGGGAAGGCAAGATCAGCTTCTCCCAGCAAGCCAGTACGGATGAACCTTCCATGAGTTGATCACATCCTGACATTCTCAGTAAGTGATTGCAGTGTTGTATTTAGCCTGTTCATCAACTAAATTTATCTGCTCCCTTTTACAGACACCAGCAGGTCCAGACACACATCCACAACCAACACAGCCCCCAGGCCGCCTCAGACAAGCAAACTGAGGAGCCATTTGAAGAGGACCCACCACTGCAATCACCTGCATCATCCACCAGCTCAGAGACACAAACCCCAGTGGATCCTGGTTAAAGAGTCAGATCGGGACCACATTCTGGGGAATACCTCATGGACAAGACTACACAGTAGTCAAAGGCAGTGACAGCCCAGGTCTCTGGCACTCAGAGAAATGCTGGAGATCAGGCACCCGCTGAGTCCAAGCCTGATGATGAGCCTCTGGCCATGGCCATGTCACACATGCTGGAGACGCAATGACTGGCGGCGGAAAATCAGGTAGAGTTGCAAGAGGCAGTCAACAGACTAGAGCGAAGGATGGAGGAGTCTATCTGTGTTCTCTCTGATATTGTGTTTCCGACATGCAAGCATCTTGAGGTCTCCATGGGAAGAGTGGCGACCACCGTGGAGACCTTGGTCCAGCAGATCCTGCTGGATTTGCACTCAAACCTGCACTCCATCGCTATAGGCATTGGTGGGATCCATCAGTGACTAGGCAAGGGTTCACAAGTCACCTTGATTTCCCTCCAGGTGCCCCTTCTTCTCAAGGAGGCAGGCAGGAGCCCTCAAGCACCCACAGGGAGGAGGACTAGCAGCTGGAAACCCCAGGGCCATCCACCAAGGTGACTCTGAGAGAGTCCAGCCAATCCCAATCCCCCTTGCCTGTGACCTCATCACCTCCAGCTACACAGGCTGAGGAGGATGCACCTGCCCCACAGCAGGAGACCCAAAGTCTCATGGGCCTTCCAGCTCTTGAGCCTCTAGAGGACACCTGTCAAAGTCATCAAAGACAACAAGGTGCACCAGTCAACAGGCTACCTGCATCCCTGCTGCAGATGCCGGTATGCACCTAGACATAGCGGCAGGATTAGAAAAATTAAGAAGCTTTGAAATCACTTCTGGATCATGGGTGTTCAATCATTGTGAATATAATGCACCATCGTAAATACATTTGCTGTTCATGAGAATGATGTCATGATTTGAAAGCATCATGTATATGCATCTACGTGTCCGCTTCCCTTTGTGAACCTCATATGTGATGTGTAAGTCTTGATAGTTACTCCATGCTTATGTTATGTCAGGGAGATGTGTCAAAATCTTTACTGAAGTGTCTGCAAAATACTTCTCATAAAGATGGCCACGAATGCATCAAGTCTTTTGATTCAGTGTCTGTGCTGTTGTGGCAATTTTCACTTCCCAGAATGCAGCGATGGAGGGTTCACTGCTAACCTTTCCAATGAATAGGGCCTAATGAATCATGAGGGTTGAATGTGCAAAGCCAAATGCTGAGATTGCACTCGATGGCCTTTCAATCCACTAGACAGAAGGAATGTGGCTGTGTCCCATTACCTGTACCTTAATCATCCTAGAATTGTGTGGCTATCAGTGTGGCATGGGCGCGTCTCCCATGTCGTGCTTCTTTGAGGGCATCCTCACTTGGAAGCAGAACCCCATCTCCCAATTCACATTCCGACCCTTCCTGCTGTTCATCATCCGAAGAGCTCTCAGCCTCCTCAATGTCTCCCACTGGCAAGGGATCCCCCCTTTGAAGGTTGTGAAGGGTGCAACAGACCACGATGATGTGGGACACCCTCTGTGGAGAGTACTGCAGAGCCCCAGCTGAGCTGAGCATCAGAAGCTCATCTTCAGGATGCCAATGATCTGCTCATTATGGATCATGTTGCCTTTTGCGCCTTGTTGTATCTGTCCTCTGAGTGACTCGGAGGATAACGCACTGGTGTCATGAGCCTTCATTTGAGCGGGGTACCCCTTATCCCCAAACAGCCAGCCCTGTATTTGCTGAGGCCCTTCAAATATGTGAGGGATCTGGGAGTGACTCGGGATGCACATAAGTCATGGCAACTCCCAGGCTTCTGATGATCGCACATCAGTTGAATGTTCAGGGAGTGGAACCCTTTCCTGTTAATGAACATCAGGGTCTGGTATCATGGAGCTCTCAATGCCACATGTGTGCAATCGATTGTGCCCTGTACTCTTGGGAAGCCTGAGATAGCTGCAAAACCTTGAAATCGCACAGCCTTCCTAGCTTCATCAAGTGTGAAGTTTGCATAATGATGAACCTTTGGGTACAGGGCATCCGTTAATCTCCTTGATACAGTTATGTGCCGAGGATTGTGAGATGTCGCATTGGCCTCCTGTGGATCTCTGGAACGATCCGCAGGCAAAAAAATTGAGCACAGCAATGACCATCAGGGCCACTGGCAGGGGACGTCCTCCCAGTCCATAGGGCATTAGATCCTCCCTCAGAATGTGGCAGATGTGATCCACCATCTCCATTGACAAGTGCAGATAGGTGTGGCATTGTCTGTCGCTCATCTCCAGATTCTTCAGTAGAACTTTGGTCATGCGAGCCAGCTCTGTGGGATAGGTCTAACCTTTTCATCCTCTGGTTGTTGCTGGGGCACACCTGGATCATGGACTTGAGGCTGGGCCTCCTCTCGAAGCTGGGCTAGGCAGCACTGGGCCCTTCTCCTCCTCAATCAGATCACTGCCATCAGGAAGGCAGCATTGAGCACAGGCTCCATTATTCAATCCTCCTTCTCCCTGGGAACTGATAGATTAATAAACACTGGGAAAATATACTAGACCTCCCACTCGCATGCAGAAAGACAATGTCATGCCTTAGAGCTGCATCTTTGCTAATAGCTTTTCGCTGATACAGCCTTGCTGCTGAGATGCACACTCATATATCTAGGTGACCACAATGCTAACCCTGATACTTTATATCTCACAAATTTGTGAGAGCTTTAGACACATAATGAGATGTGTGACCTGACCAAAAGAACTCCTGCAATCTATTATCTTTTATGCTGATCAACCTTAACTTGCATTTCAGCAATGACTGGATTCCCTTTGGCTCTTGGTCCATGCCAATTGGAGAAAGCACATTAGATTATCTGGCAGATATGCAGCAGCTGTGCCTTCTGTACACTTGTCCTCATTTACATTCTCACATACCTCTCTGTTGAAGTTCAAATGGAGGGACTGTATTGTGAAGCCAATGACTCCTGCAGTCTCTCGTGGAAGCGCAAAAAATAGGCAATAACTTCTCAAAGAAATCTTCCTCTTTCTATCAGCTCTCATTCCATTTTAATGTCTGGAGTCCAGCAGTTTGAGGGTGCGCCCTGAGATAGGCCCCTGAGTGCAGCCCTGGGCTCCTCCAACACTGACTCAGGTCTCTCCTGTCCAGATTTTTTTTCACTATCGATTTGTTACTGCGCCATAAGTTCAAGGTTGAAAGATGTTGGTGTTGAGATTTTATATTGACACCAGTTTTGATCCTCCTTCTGTGAGTATTTGTGTCCCTTCTCTCTTCCTGGAACCTCACCATGTGCAGAGAGCTTCCTCCCAATATTCCCCAGCCTCCTCCAGTAATCCTGGATCCCATTGTAATTGTGGTCGACATTCCCAACTGAACCCGTCACTGTAGATGTTGCACTGCCCACTGGGAACCCCGTCCATCCCCATCTCGAGGCTGTGTGCACAGTCACTTACAGAGGAGACCCCCAGAAGAAAGTTTCAAATACCCCCTCTGTATTATGTTTTCCCCCTTTACAGGCTGCAGATGCCACCCCTAACCCTGATCACCCCATCTGCTGTCCAGCACCAAGCCAGACAAGACCATGAAGAGCAACAATAGATCATGACCATGCCCTGCACACCAAGCTGTGCCTTATCCCAATTGACCACGCAGCCCTTGCCCTTCCCTAGAGTGGGACCACGATGTGCATGTCATGCATAGCCCTGTAGCATGGCCCACAAAGCCCCAGGACTGCCTTTAATCTCTCACTGTGTCTATGAATTGCACTCAGCCCTAGGACTGCCTTTAATCTTTCACCCTGACTACTTGACCCCAAACGGACTTAGGACGGAATTTTCCCCTCAGTGTACAGAGTGTGGCTGCAGATGTGAAAAATGGTGTTTTACCCACCAGGTTTTTGTGCTATATCATACGCTTCCCGCCGCATTAATAATGCACAGACGGGAAACACACCGGATCATGGGTGGGCGGCCTCTGATTTGCTTACCCCGCTGTGAGCTCACTGCTTCCTCACTCTGGGCATCATATTTAAACAGTAGCCGCTTGCAACGATCTCAATGCATGCAGCACAAGACTGCTGCAAGAAGACGTGGCCTGAAAGTCAAGAAGACGACAGTCCCCAAGTTTAGTGACGCCTCATTGGATGCCTGCTGGACACCGTTCAGACCCACTGCAATGTCCTCTACCCCGTGATGGCCGGAGGAGATCCACTAACCTCACCATTCCAGCTTGGGAGGTGGTGGCAGTGATGGTCGGTGCTAATGCTACACGGAGGAGGTCAGCCATCCAGTGCAGAAAGCGGATCAATAATCTTATCCATTCCGCCAGGGTAAGTCAACTCACACACTCAGAATTCCATCACACATTCACAGGGATATCACACAGTTCCACTCACTCTCACACAGACCTTCACACCTCATCTGGGCTCATCTCTTCCGAAGCTTGCACCTTCATCTTGTCCATGGCTCCACTCACCACCCACACGTGCCAGGTATCCTGATCATCTGCCCTGGCATGCATCCTGCTCACACTCTCCATTTGTCTTTATGCAGGTCAAACTGGCGCAAAATCACAGGGAGAAGTCCAAGATCAGGGGTGGAATGCCGGAACTCAAGGTCCTCACTGTCCTCGAGAATAGAGCCATCGAGCTGGCCAGAGAGGATGTGGACCGTGCCTGTGGTGACGGTAAGGTCAGTAATGCACAGCCACATGAGGGTCTTGTACCAGCTCATCCCTCAAGCAGTGATATTCTGAGTGCATTGTTCTGTTTTACAGCTGCCTGCCATGCACTAATTATCTCTACTTTCTTTCAAAGGCATCTCTGTGAAGCGCCCGAGTCCCTTAGCTTGAGCCGCAAGGGCACCTCAGGTGAGGAACCTGAGGACAGCACCATTGGGGACCCATCAAAGTGCTTATCCACACCCTCCACCAGTACAGAGACACATACCTTGGCGGGACCTGGTTCTAGAGCAGCCTCGGGGTCACAATCTGGTGAGCACACAGCACGATCTGGTCCACAACAGGCAGAAACAAGGACGTCCGAGGTCGGATCCGAGGACTGCTGAAGGCCACGGTTCTGCTGAGTCCAAGTCAGGTGACGAGTCTCCAGACTTGGTCCTAAATCAGTTGTTGGAGCTGCAGTGACAATCACAGGAACATCAGGAAGGAACGTCACCTGCATTCCTCAGATTACAACAGACGATGGAGAAGTCTGTCCACGTTCAGTCTCAGGTGATAGCACCGGCATGCCAATGCACCGAGGTCAACACTACTAGGATGGCAACCGCCGTGGAAACCTTGATGCAGGACATCAGTCCCTCAATGCTGCAGGAACAGCACTCATCTCTGTGGCCTGGTGGCATCCATCATTGGCTACATGAGAAGGCAGCAGGGCACCTCGATCTCACTCCAGCTGCCCCTTCTCCTCAAGGAGTCAGTCCGGGGCCCTGAGCCACTCAAAGGGAGGGGAACCAGCAGCTCGACAGCCTGCAGCCATAACCCAGGTAACTCCAGGTCTGTCTGACTGATCCTAATCCCATCTTCCTGTGGCCCCCATCTCCTCCAGCTCCACAGGCTGAGGAGGGTGCGCCTGGCTCACAGCAGGACACCCAAAGCAGGCCTGGGCCCTCCAGATCTCGGCCCTTCAGAGAATGCCTGCCAAAGTCATCACAGACAACAGGGCCTGGCAATCAGCAGGCTGTCTCCACCTCCACTGTGAATATCGGGGAAGCACCCAGACATAGCGGTAGGGTTAGGAAAGTTAATATACTTTAGGAGCATGGTGGCATGGGTGTTCACAACACGTAGATAATGTTCATAAACGTAAATGGAATCGCATCCATTTCACATCTCCTCTTGTGTTTGCTTCCTTTTCATGATGAGCTGTGTTGCTGTCAATCAGGTGTGATGCCATGGTGCCTCCCTCCACTTGTCTCAGATGCCACTATCATGGGCCTCTCTTCTATGTAGTGTGTTTCCATATATCACAGCGTTTGCTCCTTTTTCAGATCATTCCCAATATCAGTGTTGCCTCGACTTTAATGTTGTTTGCTTATGGAAGGAACCATATTCACATGCTTTGCAGCTTCACATGTCATGTTTATTTTTGTCTGTGTAAGATTGAGGCAGAGGTGTTTTCCGATCTCATCTGCATTCTTGAAAGGTTAAGGTGTAGTGTACAAGGAGTGATGTGTTTACGCCTAGAGAAGGGTCATAAATCGTGCAACTCCACACGCTCTCTTTCTTCCAACAAGGTTTTCATGTTTTGAGCCCATATTCAGAGCTTGTGTGCTCCTGTCTGCCAACCTCATTTCCGACTTTCCGAGCGTACATCTGCTGAACTCACCAATAAGTGGGAGCACTCTGCTACCTCCAGGTGCCGAAGCTCTGCCCCCCTCAGCCACGTTACCTGGCACCCAAACCTACAAACTTGATCGTTTCTCAACCTGTAATTGTCTGTGTTGCGGTCACAAGGCTCTCATCACAATGTTGGGATGCAGCCCGATGCATCTCATCACCTAAACACTGGATGAGACGTGTGATGCTAATTGCAAATGGTGATTTCTGTTGGTCAATGAAGCCTTTGAGCATGCTCAGAAAGTGCATATCGTAGCTTTAGACAATGTTGAGGGCGGCAATGGGGTAAGAGCGAGGATGGACTGCAGCTGAAGTCTGATATTTATTAGTAATGACTTGTCACCTTGAGGGCCTCATGGTTTCTGAGCATTTTGTAGTTCACGCGGCCAGGGCTGGCCATGAGGACACAATGTGTGTCTTAAAGAGAAGGCATTTTAATGTGTGGCACGCAAGCAATGTAACACCTTTATTCAAAAAGGGAAGGAGACAAAAAACAGTTAACCATAGGCCAGTTAGCTTAACATCTGTCATTGGGAAAATGTAAGGAATCTATAATAAAGGATGTAACAGCAGAGCATTTAGAAATGCATAATATAATCAAGCAGAGTCAACACGGCCTCATGAAGGGGAATTCATGCCTGACAAATTTATTAGAATTCTTTGAGGAGGTAACAAGCAGGGTAGATAAAGGAGAACCAGTCGATGTAATATAGTTGGATTTCCAAAAGGCATTTCATAAGGTACCACACATAAAGCTACTTAAGATAAGAGCCCATGGTGTTGGGGGTAGTATATTAGCATGGATAGAGGACTGTCTAACTAATAGAAGACAGAGAGTTGAGATATGGGTTGGGGAGGTGGGTGTGGAGAAGCATTTTCAGGATGGCAACCTGTGAGTACCACAGGGGTCAGTGTTGGAGCCACAATTATTTACAATATATATTAATGACTTGGATGAGGGAAATGAATGTACTATCACCAAGTTTGCAGATGACACAAAAATAGGTGGGAAGGCAAGTGGTGAGGTTGACACAAAGAGTCTACCGAGGGATATAGATAGGTTAAATGAATTGGCAAAAACTTGGCAGATGGAATATAATGTGGGAAAATGTGAGGTTATGCACTTTGGCAGGAAGAATAGAGGAGCTGAATTTTATTTAAATGGAGAAAGACTGAAGAAAGATGCAGCACAGAGAGATTGGGGGTCCTCGTGCATGAATCATAAAAAGCTAACATACAAGTTCAGCAGGTAATAGGGAAGGCAAATGGCATGTTAGCTTTTATTTCTAAGGGAATGGAGTGTAAGAATAGGGAAGTCTTGCTAAAACTATACAACACATTAGTTAGACCACACCTAGAATACTGTAAACAGTTTTGGTCCCCTTATCTAAGGAAAGATATACTGGCATTGAAGATAGTCCAGAGAAGGTGCACTAGGTTGATCCTGGGTATGGAGGGATTTTCTTCTGAGGAGAGGTTGAGTAAGTTGGGCCTGTACTCATTGGAATTTAGAAGAATGGGAGGCAACCTTATTAAAACATATAAGATTCTGAGGGGGCTTGACAGGGTAGATGCTGAGAGGTTGTTTCCCCTTGTGGGAGAGTCTAGGAACAGAGGGCACAATCTCAAAGTAAGGGGGCGCCAATTTAAAACAGAGATGAGGAGGAATTTCTTCTCTCAGAGGGTAGTCAACCTGTGGAATTCTTTACCATAGAGCTGTAAAGGCAGGGTTGTTAAGTATATTCAAGGCTGAGATAGACAGATTTTTAATCACTAATGGAGTCAAGGGGTATGGAGAAAAGGCAGGAAAGTGAAGTTGAGGATTATCAGATCAGCCACATGAGTGCAGTTGATGGCATCCTGCACCAGTGGGAATCCAGAAATCGCTACAAAGCCCAGTGCTCTGGCGTCTTGGCTTGCTTGATCTCTGTAGAAGTTGACCTAATTGTGGGCCTTGGCAAAAAGGGCATTGGTTACCCCATGTATACATTTGTGTGTGGATGCCTGAGACATCCTGCTGAGGTCCACAATGGAAGCCAATAGAGTTCATTGCGGCTGTTACTTTCACAGCCAGTGACAATGGATGTCCTCCCAGTCCCCATGGCACCAATTCCTGGAGAATGTGGCAAATTTGAGTCACCAGATCCGTGAACATACGGAGGCGTCGGCAACCCTATCTCTTGCTCATCTGTAGATAAGACATGCAAGTTCTGTACGCTCTTGGTATTGTGAGGTGCCTATAGATGACGTTCCTGTAAACTTCATCCTCTGCAACCAGAGGGGACCCTGCTGCCCCTTGGTCTTCAGGGTTTAGCGCCTCCCTTTTGCGAGCCTGCTACCTCCATCACAATCTTCTCCTTTTTCTCTTCTGCCTGTATACCAACAGCAATAAATTCAGGCTCCTTCTTCCTGATGGTCTCCTCTCTGCAGCATCAGTGAGAAACAGACAGTAATCAGCATCAATAATAATGAAAACAAAAAAACTGCGGATGCTGGAAATTCAAAACAAAAACAGAAATACCTGGAAAAACTCAGCAGGTCTGGCAGCATCGGCGGAGAAGAAAAGAGTTGACGTTTCGAGTCCTCATGACCCTTCGACAGAACTTGAGTTCGAGTCCAAGAAAGAGTTGAAATATAAGCTAGTTTAAGGTGTGTTGGGGGGGGGGAGAGAGAGAGAGAGAAGTGGAGGGGGTTGGTGTGGTTGTAGGGACAAACAAGCAGTGATAGAAGCAGATCATCAAAAGATGTCACAAACAACAGAACAAAAGAATACATAGGTGTTAAATTGCCCTACCATCCATTCTTAATTAGCACATTCGTATAGATAATATCACCAATTTAACACCTATGTGTTCTTTTGTTCTGTTGTTTGTGACATCTTTTGATGATCTGCTTCTATCACTGCTTGTTTGTCCCTACAACCACACCAACCCCCTCCACTTCTCTCTCTCTCTCTCTCCCCCCCCCCCAACACACCTTAAACCAGCTTATATTTCAACTCTTTCTTGGACTTGAACTCAAGTTCTGTCGAAGGGTCATGAGGACTCGAAACGTCAACTCTTTTCTTCTCCGCCGATGCTGCCAGACCTGCTGAGTTTTTCCAGGTATTTCTGTTTTTGTTAGGAATCAGCATCAGCCTCCAAAGATCCTACTTCTGTTAATGACTCGCCAGTGAATGTGGGTTCAAGGGCTTTGTTGCAGTGTCAGAAACTAATTGCCCCAAAAATTCAGGCCAGCGCAGGATTCGTTTCAAGGTGCGCCTCCCCCTTTACATGACTGACTACTATGAGATTGCTTTGGCCAGGTGCTTGGATGTGTTCCTTTCAGCCCAGGCATTTGGATCCCCACTCACTGCACTCTAATACCACATTCTTTGGAATACACATGAGGGAAAATGTTTAGTCAGGAACTGAGATTATTTGAGGGAGGCCTGAAACTTCTCTTCTGTGAAGCTGCCAGTACCACGATTCTAACATGCATATGAAGCTTGTCTAGTCACCCAGTTGTTCTGGAGTGCATTAACGCTCTGGGGAATCTCCACGCTGTGAACAAGGGGTTGATACAAGGAGATTGAATCATGCCACTTTGTGGGATTCGTCTCACATGAAAGCACTTCATAGCTTCACTTCCCTGATTCCCTGCATTGTCATTGAAAGGCTCCTAATATGTCTCAGCAGTGCTTCTCTCCTCGTTCGGGAATACACAGTTCAGTTGGAAGCCCCTTTAATCAGCACCCCCCACCCCCTACCCCCGACCCCCCAGTGCATGCACCTGCCTTCCAATTGGCCCTCAGAGCCCCACCAGCAGAGTATCTCTTCATTTTAATTTTGTACTGTGCCATCACTGCAAGTAGCAAGGTGGTGGTGCCAAGCTCTCACTACCAGACCAACTTGGACCCTCCCTGCATGTGTGTGGAAATCCATCCCCTCATCCTGTTGGAGCTTAATTTTCAGGTTTCCCTCCCTCCAAGGACCTCTCAATCCTTCCCTGGTATCCCTTGATACTATTGTGATTGTGGTAGATATCCCTGGAACATGATGAGGTAAATGTGCCTATGCTCCGTATGGATCTCACCCTTCCGCATCTTTCATAGTCTGACATATACACCCGCTTCCCCCCCCCACCACTTCTGACACCCTTAAATGCCCCAACAATGTCTTTTCCCCATCTAAAGGCTGCTGTTGACTACACTGACTGTGCCATGTGTGGCCCAGTATGATGCCAGAAACCCTTGGACCAACGTGCTGGATACATGTTAATGTTATGATAATGCCCAGTGGACAACATCCTGGATACGACTGAGACTGGACTGATATGCCATCCTCCTGCTTGGACTGGCACAAGGACAGTCTTTGCAAGCTCAATAATTCAGTAAATTGAAGTGCTTCTTCACTCAGTGATCCTCTCATTCTTGTCCAAAGTCACTTATGTCATTCTGTAATATACTCTCTCCCCATCCTGGCCCTGAGGATGCTTCCCCACCACCCCACACCCCTCCCAGTCATGTGTCTGAGTGCAACCTTCCTCACTCTTACCCCACAGTGGAGCCCTTGCCCTGCAGCCCCTGCCTTTGCCTCAGGCAAGTTATCCTCTTTCCCACTGGAGATCTTACCCTGCAGCCCCTTCCTTTGTCTCAGGGCAGTTTTCCCCGTCCCCCAGTAGAGACCTTGCCCTATAGCACATAAAAAGCCACCCCCACTTTACCACTGGTCTGATAGGTAGAGCCTTGCCTCCAACACCCTCATGAAAGTGATGTGGTGCTGCCTGCGAAGCCTGGCACTGAGTCTGAGTTGCTGCGAGTACTGTGTGATGCAAGGTAGACGAACAAACCTCGCAGTCAAGAGCATAGGGCAGTTCACCAGGTACACGTCGCTTATGTATCATTGTGAAACATGTCGGTCTACTTGGAGCTGATGTGCCCCCCAGCGTGGGAGGACGATTCTGGCGAGCAGCTCTTATAATGCGATGCAAATGCATTAAAATGACATTTCCAACGTGCCACAATGGGAAATGCAGCCTGCCATTGATGGTGGAGCGGATGATCCTGAACTGCTTTTATGACAAAGATAAACTGATGTACCCAATCTCGTGATATTTTCCGTTCCTGTCCGTCATGACAATCCACCCTCCATGGGTGGAGCCAGAAAATCCTGCCCTATGAATGTCAATGAGCTCTCCCTCTCTTTCTTTGCTGCTGACCACAGTGTCCCTTACCACCCCCATGAGTCTCTGAGCAACCCATCCCTTGTGCAAGCCTTGCCCCTCCCCCCACCTCCATGAGTCTCTGTACAAGCCATCCCTCTTGTGCCACACAATCATAATCACCCACCGCTTGTATTCTGGAGTCTGTGTGCAGTTCTGTTCCCATTCCACCCCCTACTAAGTCTGCATTCCAGTCTTTCATATTGGGCTCCAGCTTTTCCAGCCCCAGTCTCCCCTCTGTCTGCCATTATCATCCCCACCCCACTCCAACCCCACCATTGCAATGTTGGTCTCTGTTTCGTCTGCAGCCCTGCCTGAGACCCGCCTAGACACCCTCCTGGAGAATGGAGGAAGCCAGGGAGCAGACCAACCCTACACCCCCCACCAGTGTTGTGTCTCACTGGCATTGCTGAGAACCTAGAGCAGCACTGTTGCAGGTAGTTTTTGAGTGTTGCCCTCTTCTCGAAGTCATGAGCGAAGTGAGGGCCAACAGCTGCACACCACTTATATCCAAACCGATATCAGAGCTGTCTAATTTCCCACTGACTTGGTGCTAGATTAGAAGAGGCTAACGTGATTCTGGCAAGTAGGTTTTTAATGAACATTCATGACATGGAATGCGTGTAAATGGGATCAGTGGGAAACCCAGCCTGCCATCAGGCTGCCATGAAAGTGGTGAGGGGAAAATTTCAAACTTGTTTTCCCACCAGCGGGAATTCAATTTTTGGCCTCTCTCCATATTCTCTGGTCCCACCCACCACGAAACCTGCCACAGGCAGGAGGGGAAAATTCCACCCTAAGAGTGGTGGCGGTTAGATAGTCATGATGTTTCCCTTGGGCAGGTGAACACGCATGATCTTCCGCTTTTGAGCTCTTTAATTATTCATCCACGAGGAACTTGGCAAGGCAGGAAGAAGTCGCCCACCCCGCTATTACCTCATGGCGTCGAGGGTCCTGGCACCATATTTAAATGTCACCCAGACAGACATTCACTCACTGCAGGCCAGGAGCTCCGTGTTACTCCTCCAGAGTGCTTGCAGCTGCAGTTCATCCTGCAGAAGCTGGCTGGTGAGAGCAACCACATCCCGGGACATACCAGGGTGCCTCTGGCATTGCCTTTCGCTCATCTCTATATAAGACCACCAACGGCCGGGTGCTGGTCAATTGGTTGGACCAATACCTGCTGTTGCAGTGATCCATGTTCGCCAGCCCCTTGACCTTATGGAGGCCCACTGCCTCTTGCTGCTCAGGCTCTTGTTCCTCATGGCCTTGTGTCAATTGACGATTGGCCCTCCTTCTTCTCATCTGAATGAGAGCTATTACCAAGGCAGGGTTTCCTGCAGCCTGCATCATCGACACTTCAGTGGATCTGTGAACAAATTGAAGTTATATATTAAGTGAGCATGTCCTTTACAAGTTGGCATCCATCTCAAAGCCAACAGCCTGCAGTTAAGCCCTTCACCTGGCCTCCACCTAGACATGGCATCCCCACCCCATCCATTCCAGGTAAAGGACATCATGGGGGATCAAAGATACATATTCCTGCTGTTCACACATGAATGCGTATGGAGACATTGCTCTTTGACCAAGGTGATGACAGCCATGTGAAAGAAGTCTCACGAAAACACATTTCCACTTGTCTTCACTATTGCCTTGCCAACATAGAAAGATTAAGCAAATTATCCCTTGTCAGCCATGTGACTATTCACCCAGGAGGCTGGAGGTTTGGAGTCACAATTTGGCTGCCCTCCACCAGCCATACCCCTCGGAGGCATCCACCTCCCTTCCTGCCTTCATCCCTGCCTCTGACCACAGCCAATGACAAATGGCAAGAATGAATGGCATCTCCAGACCTTACTGGGATATCGATGTCATGAGACCTGTGAATCGGGAACAAACCTGCTGCCATGTGGGCTTCACCATAGAGATGTAAACAGAACTGAGCATCTTTGACATCCAGTTGCCCAATAATCATTAGAGTGTCCCTTTAGTCAGCTACTTGTGCTGACCTGGAGCTCCACCCACCCGAAAAGACCCTCCTTCCACCTGAAGGGATCTCACTGACTGACTAAAAGTGTGGTTGAGGTCAGTTTGGAAAAATGGTGCATGTTGTTTTTCAAAATCACTCTACCATCTCTACCTTGCCCCTGTCACCCACCGACTAACCCCCATCAACCCTGACCCACCCAAAATCACCATTCTTCCCCTCTGTCACCCTTGAACCTTCCCCTGTTACCCTAGACCCTATCATGATCCACCTCCCTTTTCCCCCTTCAGAGCCGACACCAGTTACCATCCCCATGCCCACTCTAACCCTGCCCCTGCCTCTCTCCAGCCCCCCTTCACCCCATTATCCAAGCCACTTGTCTTGGCCCCCTCCGTGACATATTCGATGAGACCTTCACCTTCCAGACTCTCATACTGGACCTGCCATCGTACAGCATCCTACTCCCCCCTCTGACTGTGACTGTTTCCTCATATCGCCGGTACCCTGGATTCTTGCCCCCCCCCAGGACCCCACCATTGACATGCCCACCATACCCATGCCTAACAAAGGAAAAAGATTGCAGGGCTATGGAGAAAAAGCAGAGGAATGAGACTAATCGGATAGCTCACTCAAAAAACTGGCAGAGGCATAATTAGCTGAATGCTCTCCTTCTGTACTATAAGATTCCATGATGAGTTCTGTACCTCTTCTGATATTTTCCCAGATACTGAATTACTGGTCTTGATTTAGCTGGTTTATTAAATACTAGTCCAGAGGGAGGGAGGGATCTGAGGTGAACTGTTGCAGTATTCGCTAAACCAAGAACAGCATTAATGGTGCTTATGGCCTGAATCTTCTGATCAGCATGCTGGGGTGGGCCCCACTTGCTGACGCGTAAAATGACGCATGGTGACGTCGAGTGTGCATCCTGACGTGACCGCGCGTCATTCTGATCCTCAGTTTGGCGGGTGCACCGCCGAACTGTCAAAGGCCTATTAAGGCCATTATTAAACTAATTGAGATACTTGTCTGAGCTGCCCATCCAACCTTAAGGTTGGCGGGCAGGCAAAGAGCCCAAGCAGCCTTCTCATTTTTCATGGAACCTCATCCCCGGGCAGGATGAGGTTTCATGAAGGGTTTATAAGTTTAATAAAAAAATTTATTGACATTCAGTGACATGTCCCAGCTCGTGACATTGTCACATGAGGGGACATGTCTGAAAATGTTTTTTAATTCTTTTATTCAACTTTTCATTGCCAACTTAATCTCCCTGAGGCAGCTCCATGCCTCAGGGAGATTTCTGTGCTCTTTCACACGCATGCCCCAACTCTCCCCCCTCCCTGCGCTCGCACAGGGAGCACTAAGTGCTTCCGGGTGTGTGTCACGCTAAGGCCCACCCATGCAAAATGGCGGCGTGCAGCTGATCACCGGCGGCGATTGGCTACATGTCCGCCGGCACCCTCTCCTGACCCGCCCACCCAATGGATATGATTAAATTATCTATCCCTACCTATAAGGAAGCAACAATGGAGTACTGGGGAATAAAAATAATAAATAAATGATTGACTATTTATATTAAAGAAACCTCCAATTAGCTCATTATTTCATATCAGCTCGATTATAAGAATGCAGTTGTAATAAAAGAGGATTTGTGTGGAATTTACTTCCAGCAATACTGATGTTTTTAATTCAGTATACCAATGATATTGAGTCTGTAATTGCAGCACTAATCTTGTTTGTTTTGATGTTTTTGAGTTTTCTCTAATTTTGCAGATAAAGACAGTACCAGGCCGCCCTTTTTCACCTTTGCCGCAATTTCCAGTAAGTACCTCACAATCAAAACTTTTTGCAGACTTGGTAAGTTTTTTTGAAACAAAGTCAGCAAATATTGTGTTAAATATTTTGCTGGGATATATTTGTAATCTGTTTTATCACCTTTCATCATAACTTTTGCTAGAGAGCATATCCAGGTGTTATTTTGTGAATCAAGAGCTCAATACGTTGATGTTTCCTAGCAACGTAACTTGTATAATCAAAGTATACTTCTGTGCAGCAGTTCTAACTTCTGTCAGTGTGGAGCCAGCAACATAAGATTTTATTTGTTATTCATTGATTTCTCAGTGTGTTGCACACAATGAACTGTAGTCCTCAGGTGAAATAGGCTTAGAAGGGGGGACGCAGTAGATGGAAGTAAGAATGTTGGTGAGAGAGAGGAGGTCTGGGGTGAAACAGATAGGAGAGTTGAGAGATTAATTTTTGCTGGTAGCTTGAAGACTTGTCAGAAAGTTGAATTGAATTACCAAAATATAGGAAGTAGAAGGCAGCACAACAACAGTGCTAGGAATGCAGATAAAAAAGGAACACACAGGATCCTGAAAACAAACTCAGGAATCTCAAAGAAGCAGAGACAGGGAGTGGAGCATGGGCAAAGTACAGGTTTAAGGGAAAAAGCTTATGCTCAGCTTATTTACCTTTACCAAGATGGCTGATTCACTGAACTTGAGAAATTAAAACTGCTCTGCAGAGCTGCTCGGTGGCCTGTGTGTGATACTACATACAGGCTTAACCAAGCTTCATAATGGCAACAGTTAATGAGTCATAGGGGGTTAAATTGGTTAGTCACTGAAATCAGGCGCCAGGATCAGGTGCATGATTAACCCGCACACATTTGGTGTAATGCAGCCAGCACATCACCTTCCTGCTGCCTGCTCATGCTGTTCATTGGCTGCATGCATCAGCAGGAGGCCCAATATTGTAAAAGCCTATCCGTACGTAACTCTAGCCTGCACAACTTGAAGTCACCCTGCACCTCTTAAGTTGGGGGCAGTGTGAGTGGGTGGGTGTGGAGGAGGGAGATCCTGTATTGTGGCTGGAATGGGTGTTGGGAGTTATTCTACAAGTGAATCTCATTTGGGAAAGCGTGAAGAATAGATGATCAGAGACACCCAGGTTTTCAGATGTTGTATTGGATGTCTTGGTTGAAGATGTGAAAAGGATGAGAGCTGTCCTGTCTGTTCAGAGGGACAGTGCTCAGAATGCAGTGGCATAAAATAGCCCAGAGGTCAATGCCAGGGCTGTAGTTCTAAGAGCATGGATGTAGTGTAGAAAGAAGTTTAATGATCTCACACGAGTGGTCAACATCAGTGAATGCAACTTCAAAAGCCATATGCCACCAGCTGCACCACTAGCCTCAGCACTGCTCAATTCACCAATTATTCACCACCGACAATTATCAGTCAGGGTTCATACCTAACATTCATATGATTCACCTCACTCTCATGCTTAGCACTGCTGCAAACCTCAAATCTACATCTCTCAGCTTGCATATACTAACAGCCATTCAATTATGAAAGCCATCTCATCCAAACAGATTGTATGATATTCACTGACAAGCATTCCTCTCTCTTGCAGGATAAGGTGGTGTACAATCAGAGGCAGCACAGTCTAAACAGAGGGTGTCAGGCCCACCTGTGTGTCCTAACCTTCTAACCGCATAAAGGAGATGGTATGGACCATTGCTGAGGCTGTGGCCATTGGAGGGGCTGAAGGCACTGAAGATAAGGGTATCTGCATACCTAATCCACCTTCTCTCATCCCACCTGTCCTTCATCTCACAATCTCTACTGTTTTACATGCTGCTGACAGTGTAAGCATGCATTTCTTACTTTTGCCTCTCCCTTTACCACAACCTTACCCTTGTGCATTTTTCCTTTCAGACATTCAAGAACTCCAACCTCCCAGGCAGTGGAGGAAAGAGCAAAAAGTGAAGATGAAGACACACTGTCACTCAGTTTCACTGTCATAGCCACCAGCTCAGATACCGGCACTGCATGTAATTTAGAAAATAGGATAAAAGTGAAATCTGCACGTGGTGAAATGCCTGGCGCAAGTGTGCTGCAACCAGGGAAGCGGGGAAAGGGTAGTGCAGATGCTAGCTTGCTGGAGAATGAGGTTCACACTAGTTCTGCTTCAAAGGACTCTACTGATAACTTTGATGGACCAGGCATTGCTTAACCAGGAGCCAGTGTAGCTAAATGAGTAGGGGTGATGGGTGAACAGGACTTGCAGTGAGTTAGGATATATGCAGGTAACTTTTGGATGGTGTCAAATTTACAGAGAGTAGAAAGTGGGAGACAGGTCTGGAGTGTATTGCATTGGTCTAATCTAACGGTAACAATTGTATGGAAGAGATTTGTAGCAGCCAATGAGCTGAGAAAGGGGTGGATTTGGGCAATGTTACGAAGATGAAAATAAGTGGTCTTAATAATGGCATGGATATGTGGTCAGAGGCCCCTGTTGGGGTCAGATAAAATAACAAGGTGGTAAACACTCTGGGCCTCAGATAATTGCCAGCAAGATGGAATCAGTAGCTGGGGAATGGGGTGTGTAGTAGGGACCAAAGACAATAGCTTAGGATGGTTGGAAGATTATGGCCAGTGCCTCTACAATTTCCACCTTTATTTCCCTCAGTATCTCTGGTGAGGTTGTATAAGACATTGGTGAGGCCAACTTTGGAGTATTGTGTGCAGTTCTGGTCGCCTAACTGCAGGAAGGATATCAGTAAGATTGAGAGAGTGCAGAGAAGATTTACTA